>NW_024429204.1:31575909-32175909 GCF_017639785.1 Mesocricetus auratus
GAGCCCATCCCTCAATGAGTGATACTCCCTCAATCTGGACACTTGAGGGAGGGCCTGGGCCCTCCCTGGAACGAAATAACAGACTCTAGAGATCCCCCATGGAGGGCCATACCCTCCCTGGGGAATGGAGTGGGGATTGGGTGGGGACTGGGGGGAGTGGGCATGGAGGGGAGAAAGAGGGAGCTGGGATTGAATTGGGAATCAAGCTTGTTTCTAATTTAAATTAATTAAAAAGTGTCAATAAAAGAAATATGTAGGAAATTCTACAGTCTCAAATGTGGAAACATCCATGCTTACCAGAGGGTAAGGGAATAATTCATGGAAGTTGGAATTGTTGTGAACATTTTAAGTGGGAGTCTAAGAAGCAACCAGAGAATCTCTAAAAGAGTATGTTTATCAATTCACAGATGACATGTATAATGCCAAACCGCACTATCAACATCAGCTCCATATAATGCTCAATAAAAATGTTGTAAGCATGCTCAAGTTTTGATCACCATGTAAGCAGAAGACACTTTCTAGAGTCTGATTGTTTTTGTTTTCATGTATGAATTCAACCTTATTTGATTAATGTGAAAGCATTTAAATAGAAATTATTATGATTTGAATGTGAAATGTCATTCAGAGGTTAATATAATTAAAAGTCAGTCTATAGAAGAAGTCACTCATTGAGAAAGTAATTGGACCACTCTGCAGAATTGTCAGAAAATCTAGTTGCCAAGGTAAACAGCTCATGAGATTTCAGAGAACAGGTACTACAAGGAATGGCCAGAGAGGCTACTCATTATCTTATTTTTAGCAAAGAATGTGAATGATTTGTGCCTAGCTGCTGAGAAATTTAATGCAGTTTAATCAAAGAGTAAGGGTTCAATATTTTGGCAGTGGATATTTCAATACACAATGACATTCAGACTGTTAGATGGATACTGCTTGTTACTCTTAACCAGCTTCACAGCAAGAAAGAGCAAGTGGGGAAAAAGTGAGTTTAGGTATACAGATAAAGCCTGTGCAAAAGCAGCAGGAGCTATTAGAGGTCAGTGTATTAATGAGAAGAATTATGCTTTCTACTGGAACAACAAAAGATATCCTCAGGGTAAGAGCATAAACTTATTTGGAAGGAGAAAGCCTCACTGAAAATCTTATTGAAGAGGTTTTCTGCCTTGAAATAGCTTCCCTTGGACATGTTTCCTCAGAGTTAGTGTTGAAAGTACAGAGAGGCTGTTTCTATTGTAATTGAGGTAGGTAAGACTATTTCAGCAAAACTAACATTCAAGAATATAGGGTTCATGAAGGTGTGTACCACGATTTCAGGAGGATTCTTAGGTCAGGAAATGCATCATGGCATTCGTATTCTCTAGAAAGTGGTACCCAGAGGCAGTTCATGCACTTGATGTCCGGAAGCACAGTGCATGTAAGAGGGTCCAGATGATCAAAATCTATGCCCAAATCCTGTGATTCACTTTTCCATCAGTGCCCTACACCTATGATTAACTCATTCTAGCCACGCCCCAACTTCTAAACACTAAGTCAATGTCCACAATGTTCAGTTTTCAGGGAACAAAGTCTCTACAGACTTTATCCTCAGATCGATATTTCATACCCCAAATACAACACCCAATGGTTGCCCTCACATGCTTATGGCCACCTTACAGAGTTAACTGTATTTTGAATCCTTGTAAGATAGCTTTAAAAATGTTAGGCTTTGTTTCAAATAACAAGCCGAATTCTTAGAGGAAAGCATGTAGAATGAACAATTATCCATTCAAGTGTTATTAAATATAAATCTTCAGTGAATGATGTGATTGTTTTGATGATTGTTCTCCAAGCCAAATTAAATTCGTTGTCTACCATAACTATATGCTATTAATACTATGTTTTTCCTGAATACAAACACAGTGTACAAAAAACCTTGCAAATTAATATCACTAAGTTGCATTTCAGAAGGCAAATAGAGCTACCCATGACTTACCACCCTGTAGTCTATATCATCGTAATTCCAATCATCTCCTGCTCAGTCTGTTAGGTTGTACATTCAAACCATCAGAAAATTCTAATCTTTTAGATTATATTAAGAATTGAAATTACTATACCAAAATAAAAGCCTCAAAATAGCCAGTAAGTCCTATTCCCTGTTTCGCCACTGCTCCATCAAATCTATGTACTGAATCTTCTACCAGCAAGGAAATACACAGTTGACCATCTCAACCCACCTTAAACCTCTTCATTGATGCTGCATTGACCTAGGACTCCAGCGACTATTAGCTCAAGTCCTCTAAACATTTTTTTGTTTTTCATGTCTTTAATTGAAGTAGAATCATATCACAATCCACCATCCCATTGCTTTGTGTGGCCACTCACAGTTACACTTCATTAAACTCCTCCCATTTCTCCTCACTCACAAGTTGATTTCTTTTATTTAGTATTGTTTTACATAAATACAATGCTGAGTCCATTTTTTCCTTTTTTAATTTAAATTAGAAACAAACTTCTTTTACATGTCAATCCCAGTTCCCTCTCCCAACCCTCCTCCCCTGTGCCATACCTACCCCTTATCCCATTCAATTTCTTCTCCACAGGGAGAGTGTGGCCTTCCATGGAGGACCTTCAAAATCTGTCATATCATTTGGAGCAGAGCCTATATCCTCCCACATGTGTCGAGGTTGAGAGTGTCCCTCTATGTGGATGGGCTCCCAAAGTCCACTGCTGTACTAGGTATAAATACTTATCCACTATCAGAGGCCATATAGATTAACCAGACCTCCAAACTGACATCCTTGTTCAGGGGGACTGGAACAGTTCTATGCTGGTTTCCCAGCTATCCGTCTCGGGTTCATGAGCTATCTATTGTTCAGGTCAACTGTTTCTGTGGGTTTCTCCAGCTTGGTCTTGACCCATTTGTTCATTACTCCTCCCTCTCTGCAACTGAATTCCAGAGTTCAGCTCAGTGTTTAGCTGTGGGTGTCTGCTTCTGTTTCCATCAGCTACCAGATGAAGGCTATAGGATTGCAATTAAGGCAATCATCAATCTCATTATTGGAGAAGGGCTTTTAAGATAGCCCCTTGAACTATTGCTTAGATTGTTAGCTGAGGTCAACCATGTAGATCTCTGGACATTTAGCTAGTGCCAGATTTCTGACAGGAGTGAGATGGTATCTCAGAGGGTTTCTTTACCTTCTTTTATACCAATTATTCTTAGGTTTGGTCTTTTCTTGGTTTCTCATATTTCCTTGTTTTTTGTGCTAGGGATTTGTTGGACTAACAATTTTCTTTGGTTGATGAATCTATTTCTCCTAGTGTATCTCCAACACCTGAGATTTTCTCTTCCATCTCTTGTATTCTGTTGATTATGCTTGCATCTGTAGTTCCTGATCATTTACCCAACTTTTCTGTTTCCAGCATTACCTCTATTTGTGTTTTGCTTATTGTCTCTATTTTAGTTTTCAGGTCTTAAACTGTTTCCTTCATCTGTTTGATTGTTTTTTCTTGGCTTTCTTTAAGAGATTTGTTGGTTTCTTGTACTTTTTAGTTTGTTTTTTTTTCTTCCATTTCTTTAAGGTATTTTCTCATATAGCCTCTTTGAGGGCCTATGTCATTTTCAAGATGTTGTTTTTAAGGTTATTCTCTTCTGCTACATCTGTATTCGGATATTCAGGTCTTGCGGGTTTACAGTCCCTAGACTCTGATAGTGTCATATTGATTTGTCTATTGTTGAATGTGTTTTTATATTTTCTTCTTCCCATCCATTCTTTCAGAGGGTGCAGGAAGAGTTTCTTCCTATCCTGGTGGGTACGGGGCCAAGGTTCTATTCAGATGGGTTCAAGGATGTCCAATAGTCTGATGACTCTCCTCTTCCTGTGGATGGAGGCAGGGCTAGTACTGGGGCCTTGGCAGTCTCTGGGTTGGCTGAACCCCGGTAGGATGGGATCCACAGTGCACATTCCCCAGGCCTCAGGTGACGCCAAACAGGGCAGCAGAAAGCAGGCTGGAAACAGGCCAATGCTTACCTCTTCTTGTGGGTGGAGAAGGGATAGGACACTGGCAGTCTCTGGGTGGGTTGGACCCCACTGGGATGACATTCACAGTTAGCGGTGCCCAAGCTCAGGTTGCTCTGAGCAAGGCACCGGAAACGATTTTTATCATTTGTGTGCATACCGTTCCAAGGCTGACCACTCTGCTATGGACAGTCTTGAGGGAGTTTATCCTTAGAAAAAGCCAGTTCTTTTTCCCAACAATCATTACTTGCCTGTAGTTCTTTGGAGTATGATTATAAACACTGTTTACTAGAAATGGCTGTATGCATGTAGAACCACAACAAAGCTGTAATTAAAATTACTGGTTTTAGTTTTTTACATGCATGAAAATAAACACAGCATGCATAATGACCTTGGATTACAATGGCATAAATTATTTTAGAATGGTATTTTAAATTTGGTGTAGCCTGCAAGATTTGCATTACTCTGCATGTTTTCTTGACTCTAAATAAATGTCATGGCACCCATTGCTGTTCTCAATGCAATTCATTCATAGTGATGTGTCCTTGTTTATAAAAATCATTCAGCATGTGGCACCTTCAGTGTACTTGTACATAGGATTTAATCCTCATGGAGGCTTTTCCTGAAGGTTATCCCAGAGCTCATATCTTCTTGGTTCTCATGGAGTACTTCAGTGAAAGTGATCCTTGCCAGACTCTTCTACCTAAATCATTTCTTACTGAAAATAGTCACATTCTCAAGTTTTATGAAAGCATTATTTCTATAACAAGCTTGTTTACTTCCTTCTTACTGTCATGATTGTCAACAAAACCCAAGTCTCATGAGGTTTAGGAGCTAATTAGGTGGACTTTTGTCATGGCCAATACACTAGACAGATAAAGATGTGTTACAGCAGCACAATTAATACTAAATGGATGAGTGAAATGTTGAAGATTGGGAGATGTGGTTAAAAGATGTACTGAAAATATAACAAGTGGTTATTTTATTTCAACTCCATCAGTTAAAAGACTGGACTATAATTTCTTGTGTCTTTATAATAAAAAGGATACTAAAAGAGTAAAAATCAGCCACTTCTGTTAGATATATCAAAGAATTACATACTAAAGAAAACCAGTAAACAAAGCTTCGAAAGGAAGGTAATTAGAAGAATAATGACAAACATCAGCAGGTCTGGTGCAGAAACTATTAGTTCAGTGACTGCTACTAACATGTAGCAGCTGTGATAACTTCTGAGAGCAGATTTATCATCTAGCTTAAGAGGTAAGTCCCCAGGATCCCAATTGTAAGGAGGCTGGCTCACTACCCAAGAGTTTATCTGCATAAAAAGTGTTCTTTGTGGGAGGACAAGGGAGAAGAAAACTCAAAGTGAAGGAAGCTTAAAACTGTGGCATGTATAGCTAAAGAAAACATTAAACACAGCCAAATCCAGGATAGATTAAAATAAATCTTACACTAAAATCTAATTATCTCCATGACTATTACCCAATTCATCATGTTTGGATTTCTGGAAACTGTTCCAAGGCAAGCTTAAAGGCAAGACACATAATCTGAAGAGAAAAAATGAGCAACAAACTAGACACAAGTATGGCATATATTTGGAAATTATCATTCTGGGAATTTGAAATGACTATGAAGAACCTCTTAGCAGCTAAAAAAGGGAAAAAAAGCAAATAGAAAGTACTGAAAAAAATAGTCATATCAATAGAAGTGGAGACTCTGAGAAATTCCCATTAGATATTTAAGGTGAACAGCAGTGCTACAGACAGGAAAATGACTCTTAGTAAACTTCAAGATAGGGCAATGGAAAGTCAACAAACTAAGATGTGCAGAGCTGAAACAGGTGGAAATTAAAAATAATTGTAATTTTGTAATTGTGTAATAAATTAAATGAAAGCTACAAAAGAGTATGCAATGGAGAAAGTTGCATATTGCCATGAATCATGATGGGGACTTATACATCACAGTACAAAACCAGAAACAGAAACCAAAACTGTCAGAAAATGTAGCACAGCTGAACCATAGATCAACGTGTCAAACTATAGAAGATAACAGAAAAAAGTCTGTGGGTTTGATATGGGATTTTAGGGTATAACAACAAAAAATGTGATTCAGAAAAACAAATAAAATAGCAGAGTCTCTGGATGGGTATTGTCAAAATTCAAAAATTCTAACCCATAAGAAATATTGCTAAGAGGATGAAATGACAAGCCAAACTGACAAGGAGGTTCTTAACAATATATACTTTGTAAAGGATTTGTATTCAAAAGAGAAAACGGATGCATAAATATAAGAAGAAAAAAGTAGCTCTACTTAAACCTCAGCAAAAATCACGAACCAAGAAACATATTCAGGAAGCAAACAAGCTTGCAAACAGGTGATTAGCATCATTTGAGTTTAGGAATTTTCAAATTTAAATGTGATTCCATCACACACCCTTTAGAAGTGATGATGTGCTATAGTGTTGGTCAGATTGGTGTATTATTTATACCTTTTTTGAGAGAGAGATAGAGAGAGAGAGAGACAGACAGACAGACAGACAGAGAGAGAGAGACAGAGAGAGAGACAGGCAGACAGAAAGTAAGAAAGAAAGAAAGAAAGAAAGAAAGAAAGAAAGAAAGAAAAAAGAAAGAAAGGTTTGTTCTCCTACAACAGGTAAATGGAAACATTTCTTGAAAGTTCAGCTTAGTGAACCACTGTGGTTATTAGAGTTACTTACAGGAGTAGGAGTAACTCAATGGCAGCTAATTTATTGGAATTTTCCCATATATGCTCATGAGCAGCTACACCAGCAAGAAGTTCACATTGTCTAAGTGTTCACCTCTTATACAATCTTATAGATCTTAGGGGTCTTGTTGAGCATCTTCTTAGGCCTCTCACTTCACAGGGAATGCACATAGATCATATCATTGCCTCGCACCCCACCCCCACCTTCCTGCACTGTTTGTCATTACAAACATTTATAAATCTCTTGCATCCTGGCTGGTTGAACTCAGCACCATCCACATAAGCAGCCCCTTTTTCACCCTAAAAGCTAACGATATTCATTAACCAAACAATGGCAATTGGCTACACAAGCACTCACTCTCGCACCTTAAATATTAACATTACAAAAGCTAGTACAGACTTTATAAAACATAAACTCTCATAAATTAGTGATAAAAAGGAAAAAGTGTGAAACAGCATTGGAAGTCGCTTTGCCATACTTGTTCAAATTTAACTACAATCATATCATATCCCCCAACAATTGTACTTCTATATACTTTCTACTTGAGTTGAAACCTCTTATTTACTGACACACCTGTAAACCTATCTCAATTTATGCATAATCATGGATTTCAAAGGATGGAACTTTCATATATGGTATTCTACTCTATGTGCGTTTCAGGGATCATAGCAAAGTTCTGGCAGTGCTTCAGTTAGCCAGAGTACTGCTACACAAGTGTGAGTACCTGAGCTCACATCCCTGTTCTCCATGTTAAAGCAACTCTAGTAATGTGCATCTGTAACCATAGCAGTTGGAAGTAGAGACTAGCAGATACCTGTGTGTTATGAGCCAGTTTGCTTACCTGAGTAAATGAGTTCCAGCTACAGTAAGAGACACACACTTGCTTACCTATACATTAAAGAAACTCTCAATCCCTATCAGAGGAGTTTCTCTTAAAGAAGTTGCTAAATAATTTATTGACCACCAAGTTGTCAGTGTGTAGAGAATAAGAAACAGGGCAGTGTTCAACCCTAAATTGGGCATTTATGTCACATTCTCACCCTAGCAAAGACCAGAAATTACTGTGGAAGAGGTGAAATAAAGAGTATAAAAGCGAGAGGTAATTGAGGACGGCGGTGAAAGTTTATTTCAGACATTGCAGGCCATTGCACAGTTGAACTCATAGAAGCTGTGACTGTATATACAATAACTACAGAAAATCAAGTCAGGAATGGAGGGCCTCACAAAGCCCCACTGTCATAATAAGAACTATGGATATCTTAAATCTGCTGTGGAAGGGAGAGGGTTCTTTTTATTCAGGGATATCACCTGAGAGAGGGTGCTCATACTCCATTGTGTGGTGTGTTTTACATATTTGGACAGCCATAAGTGGGCTCCATGGGTTTAAAAAAGAGTACGTGAAGTGGGAGGGAAAGTAGTAGGGAGGCTCTGGAAGGGACTCAGTGGAGGGCATAGGGGATTTGGTAAAAAGATATTATATGCCTGTATGGAATTCTGAAATTATCCAAAAGAAACAAAAATTAACTGAGAAAAACACACAACATAGAGTTCTGCCCTCCATACGTTGGGACACATGTGCCTTTACATTCACATACACATTTGCACATTTCACATGTATATGCCAGCACATATGCATACTGTATATGCAATACTCATTCTCTCTCTCTCTCTCTCTCTCTCTCTCTCTCTCTCTCTCTCACACACACAAATCTTAACGTATAAAATATTTCAGGTATTTCAGATCTTTGTTACAGTACAATGGTCTCCTGACTTCTTTTTGAATATTAATTCTGAAATGCCACAAACTTTTATGATTAGTAATGAACCTGCCTTCCATTTGGTTCAAATTCTCATAAATTATTTGGAAATCCTTGTTCAACAGAAGTAACAAGGAGAACTCTCATAAAACCTAGCTAGGAAAGGTTAAAAAATCTTGCACTGAAGCAGACAAAACCTGGTGATTCTCAGTTCAGATGGACACATTGCTGATAAGGAGACAGTCTGAGGCTTGTTTAAAATAACAGGTGCACTCTAAAGGATTGTGGGTCTTCAGGGAGGGAAGGGTGGAGTCTCTCCCTAAGCAGGAAGAGTCTAAGATCATTATAATACTTAGAAAACATTGCACCATCTCAGGCTATGACTGACCCTGTGTTGAGATTTGGGATGGAATAGTGGTGGATGAGTTATTGCAGCCAAGCTGCTTTGTTCATTTCTCTGGTTATGAGCAGGCTCTGTACCATGCTGGTGAAGATTGTAGTAGGTAGTCTCTGAGGAACTGTGCATAATTTGCTCTGCCTCAGAAGACAGGAGTTAATTTCGAACAAATCCCCATGCTGTCATTCACTGTAACACAGCCAATTTAGATAAATCCTTGAACAGGGATTGCACATGAATAATACAGACCCCTAAACAAAGAAAGGAAAAGCAGGGGCATTAAAATATCCAAATGATTATTTAGGTTGAATGCCAACATCCTTTTCAAAAGTCCAAGTTTTAATCTGAATTATGCAAACAAATTCTCTTCCAGTATGAATTTAAATATAAGTGACATCCATCTTTTTGCCTATTTCAGCCAGGTGACTTACCTGCTAAATAAATATTAATTACAACCAAAAAACAATTTGAAATTTTCTTCAAAACAGATTGGAAATATGTACTTATGAAAATGAACTTCCTAAGCATGAACAATGGAACAACAGATGGGTATTGACCATTTACATATTTACACTGTACTCCTTCTTCATCTACTATATTAACTCACACCTAGCCTTTGATATTAGTGTATGTCTTAATTCCATTCAAGATCGTCATTTGGGAAGAATTACCTGATTTTTCTTAGCTTTAATTTCCCATCTGCAAAATAGAAGTCATAGTCAAGTTACTTTCAGAACGTTTGCAGAAGCACTGAAGAAACTATCCTGGCAATACACGTATCACTAATTACACACACACACACACCCAAACACACACAAATTCCACTGTAAACATTGAAATGATGAGGTACTTGGTAATATGGTAGTGAAACCAGAAACCTTTTCAGAGTTTATGGTATGAAACCTCCTTCGAGTTTCTGCTTTCTTGTGACATGTTCTTTCACCTACTTTCTTCTCTTGGTTTTTGAATCACTAGTTTCTTCTTCAAACTTCTAACACTTTAAAAAAAATAGAAGTATAATCATTGACAAATGTTTAAATATTTGCAATAAAGTGGGCCAGGTTTTAGTTAAGGGATTAATAGAGACATTCTCATGTAAGGATTAAGCATCAATGATTAGAACAAAGACAAGATCTCTGTGTCAATGCGGGGAGGCTTCACAAATGGGGGCTTCATATGCTTTGTTGTACTCATAGGATCTTAGAGCCAGAATCAACACTACTATATGTTGAAGAGACAAAAACCTAAGACTTGCCAAGACATACCCTGTAAGTCATAGAGACCTTCACAGAAATGCACACTTTCCTTGCTGTGATGTCTGAATTGATTTGAAGGCATATAAAGTGTTCAACTCTGATCAATCTGAGTTTTAGGTGTCTGCTAGACACAAAATTGAGTATAGGCACTTAGATTTCAGAGAAAATCACTCAAACCTGTGTACACATGTGCACACTGCACAAACGTAAGAATACTATAACACTCACACGCACATACACACACACCTCCACATGCACACACACACACACACACACACACACACACACACACACACCCAAACAGGCTTTTTTCTCACAGAAGAAAGTTGGAGATGTTGGAACAAAAGAATAAATCACATGAGCTAAACACTTAAATCCCATGACTTATAATAAATGCCAAATATCAGCCAGATATTGTAACTTAATTGGATTTCAATGGGGATGGAATGAAGTGTCTTGAAAATTTCTAGAATGATTTGAACACAAATAGTATTGGGTGTCTTGTATTATTAAAGAGAACAGTGGAATTTTAAAGGATGATTTAAATCATGTCTCCATGAAAATACATAGAGGTAACATATCATCAGAGATCTACTTCAGGGTAGGCTAACTGGGGATAGCATTGGTATGAGAATGAATTTCAATAATGGTGTTTGGAAATACAGAAATGAACTCAATAGAAATTTGTGAAGAGTAAAAAGGTGGCTCCAATACACTAAATGCCATGAACCATCACAGAGATAATGCTTGAGACCCAAAAGGAGAGACCTATTCTTATTCATCAGATCTCTTTGTGTACATCATGACCTGCCAACTCCCTTAAACAGGCTTCAGCCACATCCTATTAGCCATGTCTTTAGGTCACACTGGATTTTCATCCATAATGCAGAACCAAGTGACAGTTAACTTAGGTCATCAGATACTGCCTGAGACTTTAAAAACTATTTGCTTTTTTTTAAATCATCAATTTAAATGCCCTGACACCACTGTAAATTTCTTGCAAGGAGTTGTCACTGATTGAGTTAGAAAGTACAAAAGAATTATGTAGATTATTGATGGGGATAAGTCAATCAAAGATTTCACTCTGAAGGCCTATGTTGGAGTATGTCATATAAAGTCCCACTCAGAACAATGATGGACCTTTAAAATGCTGTTTGCTTCTTTCTCTGTGGAAAGTCATTAGTTTGTATTCATTTTTCTTTTGTTTATTCTTTTCAATTTTTCTTTTGTTGAAAATTGATTTTATATGATAAAACACACACTGATTGTAATTTCCTGCCCCTCTAGTCCTCCCATTTCCTCCTAACTTACACTCCTTCTCTGAATCCACTTTATTTCTGTGTCTCATTAGAAAAGAACAAGCTCCTAAGAGATAACACCAAACATTACAACATAAGATATAATAAGATGAAGCAAAACCTATCGCATTGAAGTTGGACACAGTGAACTAACAGGAGAAAAAAATCCCAAGAGCATGCTTAAGATCCAGAGAAGCACTTGTTCTCACAGACAGGAGTCCCATAAAACATTACGCTAATAAACACAATATGTATGTATTGTGGGATTCCTGTCTGGGTTCCGTTGCTGGTTTAGCCACCATATGACACACAGGACCCTATAGTAATTAAAAATCCATTGGCTGTTTGCTTGTTTCTTATTGGCTAGCTCTGACTAAAGTATTTAACCCGCAATTGTTAACCTAAGTATTTCTCTTACTGGAGAAAAGGGTCCAGACCTCTTACTCCTCTGGCGGCCTACATTGCATATGTCTGTGTCTCTCTTTCCCAGAATCCTCCTTGATTCCTAGTCCCACCTATCTTGCTTCACTATTGGCCGACAGTGCTTTATTAAAGCCAATCAGACACATTTTTACAGAATGACGTCTCCCAATATCTCCTCTTTTCTGTCTAAAATAAAAGGTTTTAACTTTAATATAGTGAAATTATATATAACAGAACAGTTATAAAGTAAGAACTATAGTTACAATATTTTTCCATTAACATATAGTAAGATTTAAAGAAAGTATTTTATCATCTATCTTATCTGTGTGAGTCTCAAGTCTTATATGTAACTTATCTTTTATCATAACTAGGGAAAACTATGATTATAACTATCTGTCTTCAATTCCATCAAAGACCACAGAAGGATAATACATAAACACTAACTAGAATTGACAGAAACATCTTGCTACCTGGAGAGTCACCTGAAGTTCTGCTGTAACGTTTGGGCATACAACTTCAGACCAGAGGCCACAATGTGTCTGGAAGTCTTCTCAGCAAAGCAGGAAATGTCAAACTGTCCATTTGCATTGGCAGTCTGTCAGACATTTTTCTGTGTCCTGCAGAAAGTCTGGCAGACTCCTCCAAGAAGCAGGAACCCTTTGACTATCCAAATTCAGTAGTGACTTTTCTGTGGGTCCTGTATGTCCAGATTATGTGGCAACAGTTAAACAGTCTAGGCAAGAGTTTCTTGCCCAAATTGCTAATTTTGTCATGCTGAAAGCAAACTTCATAACGAGTCACTTCGATGCCCATCTTCCTCTCAGACTTAACTGGTGTGCCAGGAGCAGATATTTCTCATTGTCAAGAAAAACCCTAAACCATTTTAAATGCCAATTTCGGAGGTTTTGAAATGTTTGAAGATTATCTATCTGTCTCAAATATATTTCTGTAAATCAAGAAAATCTAACTTACATAAGTATAAATTCTGACTATTATAAGTAACTATCTATAGTCTGTATTTTTAAATTTTTATTATTTATTTTTAAATTTAAATTAGAAACAAGGTTGCTTCAAAAGTCAGTTCCAGGCCCCTATCCATTTCCCTCCCCTCCTCCTGTTCTCTCCCCCCAAACCTCCCAATATTCCCTCATTTACCCAGGGAGAGTGAGGCCCTCCATGGGGGTGTCCATAGTCTGTCATTTCATCCAGGGCAGGGCCTAGACCCTGCCCCAAGAGTTCAGGGTGAGAGTGCATCACACATTGGTGGATGGGAGTCCAAAGTCCATTTGTATACCCGCGATAAATACTGATCTACTGCCCAAGGCTCAATAGATTACCTAGGCCTCCTCACTGACACCAACATTCAGGGAGTCTTGATCAGTCCCATGCTGTATTCCCAGGCATCAGCCTGGGATGCAAGAGCTAAGCCTTCTCAGTTCAGCTGTTTCTGGGGGTTAAACCAGCCCAGTCTTAATCCCTTTGGTCATCCGACCTCCCTCTCTGTTACTGGCTTTCTTGAGTTCAGCTCAGTGCTTAGCCATGGAGCCTGCCTCTTCTTCCATCAGACACTGAATGAAGGTTCTGCTTCCCAGACTCTCTGGCCATGGGATTGTAGGCTGGCACTCCCCAGATATATGTCTAAAATCCATATATGAGAGAGTACATGCCATGTTTCTGTGACTGGGTTACCTCGATCAGGATGGTTTCTTCTAGTGCCATCCATTTGCCTTCAAATCTCAGGATTCAATTGTATTTTTTTTCTGTTGATTAGTACTCCAGAGTGTAAATCTACCACATTTTCTCTATCCACTCTTCGGGTGTGGGGCATCTAGGTTGCTTCCAAGTTCTAGGTATTACAAATAATGCTGCTGTGAACATAGTTGTATGAATGGGCATCTTTTGCATATATATGCCTAAGAGTGGAGATGCTGGGTCTTGTGTTAGGTTTCTTCCCATTTTTGTGAGGAATCCCCATACTGATTTCCAAAGTGGCTGAACAAATTGGCACTCCCACCACCAATCCTTTTTACCACATCCTCTCCAGCATAAATTGTCATTGGTGTTTTTGATTTTAGCCATTCTGACTGGAATGAGATGGTATCTCAGAGTTGTTTTGATTTGCATTTCCCGGATGGCTAAGGACTTTGAGCACTTTCACAAGTACCTCTCAGCCATGTTAGACTCCTCTATTGAAAATTCTCTATTTAATTCTGTAGCCCAGTTTTTAATTGGATCCTTTGGTGTTTTGGAGACTTGCTTCTTGAGTTCTTTGTAAACTTTGGAGATTAGCCCTCTGTTAGATGTGGGGATAGTGAATATTTTTCCCATTCTGTGGGCTGCCTTTTTGTCTTGCTGACTGTGTCCTTTGTCTAGAGAAGCATCTCAGTTTCAGGAGGTCCCATTAATTAATTGTTGATCTCACTGTCTATGCTACTGGTGTTATGTTCAGGAAGCTGTCTCCTATACCAATTGGTTCAAGGGTATTACTCACATTCTCTTCTAAGAGGTTCAGTGCGGCTGGATTTATGTTGAGGCCTTTGATCCATTTGGAAATAAGTTTTGTGCATGGGGATAAACATTGATCGATCCGGATTCTTCTATATGCCAGCCTCCAGTTATACCAGCACCATTTGTTGAAGATGCTTTCTTTTTTTCCGTTGTATATTTTTAGCATCTTTGTCAAAGATCAGATGTTCATTCATGTGTGGGTTATTATCAGGGTTTTCAGTTTGACTCCATTAATCTACCTGTCTATTTCTGTGCCAATACCAAGATGTTTTCATGACTATAGCTCTAAAATAGAGCTTGAAGTCAGGGATGGTGATGCCTCCGGATGTTGCTTTGTTGAACACGGTTGCTTTGGCTATCCTAAGTCTTTTGTTTTTCCATACTAAATTGATTATTGTTCTTTCAAGGTCTGTGAAGAATGTGCTGGTATTTTAATGGGGATTGCATTGAATCTGTAGTTTGCTTTTGACAGAATTGCCATTTTTACTACATTGATCCTACACCTATCCAAGAGCATGGGAGATCTTTCCATTTTCTGAGTGCTTCTTTAATTTCTTTCTTTAAATATTCAAAGTTCTTGTGATACAGGTCTTTCAGTTTTTTGGTTAGCATTACCCCAAGGTATTTTATGTTGTTTGTGGCAATTGTAAAAGGTGGTTTCTCTGATTTCTCTTTCAGCCCTTTTATCATCTGTATATAGTAGGTCTACTGATTTTCTTGAGTTGATCTTGTAGCCTGCCACTTTTTTGAAGGTGTTAATCAGCTGTAAGAGTTCCCTGGTAGAGTTGTTTGGGTCATTTATGTAAACTATCACATCATCTGCAAATAGTGAAAGTTTGACCTCTTCTTTCCCAATTTGTATCCCCTTGGTCCCCTTTTGCTGTCATATGGCTCTGGCTAGACCTTCAAGTACAATGTTGAAAAGGTATGGAGAAAGTGGACATCCTTGTCTTGTTCCTGATTTTAGAGGAATTGCAAATAGTTTCTGTCCATTTAGTTTGATGTTGGCTGTTGGTTTACTGTATATAGCTTTTATTATGTTTATTATGTTCCTTTTATCCTAGATCTCTCCAAGACCTTTATCATGAAGGGGTGTTGGATTTTGTCAAAAGCTTTTTCAGCATCTGGTGAGATGATCATGTGATTTTTGTTTTTCAGCTTGTTTATATGGTGGATTACATTGATGGATTTTCGTATGTTGAACCATCCCTGCATCCCTGGGATGAAACCTACTTGATTGTGGTGAATGATTATTTTGATGTGTTCTTAGATTCGATTTGCCAGTATTTTATTGAGTATTTTTGCATCAATGTTCATGAGGGATATTGGTCTGAAGTTCTCTTTCTTAGTTGTGTCTTTGTGTGGCTTGGGGATCAAGGTTATTGAAGCCTCATAGAAAGAGTTTGGCAAAGATCCTTCTGCTTTTATTGCATGGAATACTTTGAGAAGAATTGGTATAAGCTGTTCTTTGAATTTCTGGTAGAATTCTGGACCTGGGCTTTTTTTTTTTTGGTTGGGAGACATTTGATGACTGCTTCTATTTCCATAGGGGTTATAGGTCTATTTAAATTGCTTATCTCTTCTTGATTAAATTTTGGCAAGTGATAGCTATCCAGGAAGTTGTCCATTGCCTTTAAATTTTTGAATTTTGTGGAGTAAAGGTTTTCAAAGTATGACCTGATGATTCTCTGAATTTCCTCAGAGTCTGCTGTTATGTCCCCCGTTTCATTTCTGATTTTGTTAACTTGCATGTTCATACTCTACTGTTTGATAAGTTTGGACAAAGGTGTGTCTATCTTGTTGATTTTCCCAAAGAACTAACTCTTCATTGCATTGATTCTTTGTTTTCCTTGTTTCTAATTTATTGATTTCAGCCTTAATTTCATTATTTCCTGGTGTCTACTCCTCCTGGGGAAGTTTTCTTTTGTGTGTTCTAGAGCTTTCAGCTGTGCTGTTAATTCTCTAGTGTAACTATTCTCCAGTTTCTTCATGTGGGCACTTAATGCTATGAACTTCCCCTGTAGCACTGCTTTCAAAGTGTCCCATAGGTTTGGGTATGTTGTGTCTTTATTCTCATTGAATTCTAGGAAGTCTTTGATTTCTTTTTTTATTTCTTCTTTGATGCAGGAATGGTGCTGTTGTGCATTATTCAATTTCCATGAGTTTGTAGGTTTTCTGCAATTTGTGTTGTTGTTGAATCCTAATTTTAAAGCATGGTGGTCTCATAAGATGCATGGAGTTATTTCAATTTTTTTGAAGCTGCTGAGGTTGGATATGTTGCCACGTATGTGGTCGATTTTTGAGAAGGTTCCATGTGGTGGTGAGAAGAAAGTATATTCTTTCTTATGTGGATGAAATGTTCTATAGATGTCTGTTAATCCCAGTTTGGGCATTACTTCTATTAGACCATTTGCTTCTTTGTTGAGTTTCTGTCTGGTATTCCTGTCTAGTGGTGAGAGTGGTATGTTGAAATCTCCCACTATAACTGTGTGGGGCTTTATATGTGATTAAAGTTTTAGTAATGTTTCTTTTATGAATGTGGATGCCTTTGCAATTGGGGCATAGATGTTCAGGATAGACACTTCATCTTGGTGGATTTCACCTTTGATGGGTATGTAATGACTTCCTTCATCTCTTTTGATTGATTTTATTTTAAATTCTAATTTGTTAGATATTAGGATTGCTACCCCTGCTTGTTTCTTGGGTCCATTTGATTCGAAAAACATTTCCCAACCATTAACTCTCAGGTAATGTCTGTCTTTGAGGGTGAGGTGTGTTTCTTGTATGCAGCAGAAGGATGGGTTCTGTTTTCGAATCCATTCTGCTATTCTGTGTCTTTTTATGGGTGAGGTAAGGCCATTAATGTTGAGGGTTATTAATGACAATTGATTGTGCATTCTTCTTTGATTTGGAATGGTTGTTGTTGGTGGAATTATGTGTGAAATTTCACCTCTTTGTTCTTTTGGCTGTTGGTAGAGAGGGATTCTCTAATCCCTATTTTTCTCTGGTTATAGTTAACTTCCTTGGGTTGGAGTTTCCCTTCCAAAACTTTCTGTAGAGCTGGGTTAGTGGATACGTATTGCTTGAATCTAGTTTTGTCATGGAATATCTTGTTTTTTCCATCTGTAGTGATTGAGAGCTTTGCCGGGTATAATAGTCTGGGCTGGCCTCCGTGGTCTCTTAGTGTTGGTAGAATATCTATCCAGGACCTTCTGGCTTTCAGAGATTCCATGGAGAAGTCAGGTGTAATTCTGATATGTTTGCCTTTATATGTTACTTGGCCTTTTTCCTTAGCTGCTCTTAATATTCTTTCTTTATTGTGTACATTTGGGGTCTTGATTATTATGTGGCCAGGTGGATTTTTTGTGGTCCACTCTATTTGGTGTTCTTGTGCCTTCATTGGCATGTCTTTCTTAAGGTTGGGAAAGTTTTTATATATCATTTTGTTGAATATGTTTTCTTCCCCTCTGAGGTGGTTTTCTTCACCTTCTTTTATACCTATTATTCTTAGGTTTGGTCTTTTCATTGTGTCCCATATTTCCTGGATGGTTTGTGTTAAAGATTTGTTGGAACTAACATTTTCTTTGCTTGATGAGTCTATTTCTCCTAGTGTATCTTCAACACCTGAGATTCTCTCTTCCATCTCTTGTATTCTGTTGGTAATGCTTGTGTCGGTAGTCCCTGACCATTTGCCCAGCTTTTCTATTTCCAGCCTTTCTTCAGATTGTGTTGTTTAATTGTCTCTATTTCAGTTTACAACCCTTGCACTGTTTCCATTGTGTCTTGCAATTTTCAGTTTATCTTTTCATCCATTTGTTGTATTTTATGATTTTTTTTGGTTTGTTCTTTCTTCCATTTCTTGCATTTTTTGGTTTGCTTTTTCTTCCATTTCTTGCATTTTTTGGTTTGCTTTTTCTTCCAGTTCTTTTATTTTTTATTTCTTTTTTTCTTCCATTGCCTGCCTTTTTTTGGTTTGCTTTTTCTTCCATTTCTTGCATTTTTTGATTTGATTTTTCTTCCATTTCCTGCCTTGTTTGATTTGTTTCTTCTTCCATTTCTTGCATTTTTTGGTTTGTTTTTTCTTCCATTTTTTTTGGTTTGTCTTTTCATCCATTTCTTTGAGGGATTTTCTTATATCCTCTTTTAGGGCCTCTATCATTTTCATGAAGGTGGTTTTAAGGTCATTCTCCTCTATTTCATTTGCATTGGAATGTTGGAGTCTTGCTGGTGTAGAGTCTCTAGAATCTGGCGATGTCATATTTGTTTTTCTGTTGCTGAGTGTTTTTTTGTATTGTCTCTTTTCCATCTCTTCTTCTAGTGGGTGCAGAAAGAGCCCTTTAATGGTCTTATGTTTAGGGCACCAGAGTTCCCTTTTGGTGGGTGCTAGCAAGTCCAATAATCTGGTAGTTCTTCTATTTCTTTTCCTCATTCTGTTCCCGTGGGTGGAGAAGTAGACCAGGAATCTGGGGTGCTTAACCTCCCACCTGGTCCCCTGGTCCCTTTGCTGGATCTGCTGGTTTCCTGGTCTCGTTGGTGGAAGAGAAGACCTGGAATCTGGGGTGCTTGGCTCCTGCCAATATTGGAAGCTCTGTGCAGTTCTCAGGCAATCCCCTGGTACTGGAATGCAGGCCCAGATGCAGGGCCTATTGTACCTGGTCCAGCTGAAACACCTGCTTCCCTGGTGTCCCTATAGATCTGCTGGTTTCCTGGCCTCATTGTTGGGAGAGAAGACCTGGAATCTGGGTTGCTTGGCTCCCACCGGGATTGGAAGCTCTGCAGTTCCCAGGCAATCCCCAGGCACTGGAACGCAGGCCTGGATGCAGGGCCCATTTTACCTGGTCCTGCTGGAACAGCTGGTCCTTTAGTCTGTATTTAATTATGCATTATGTCTTAAAAGATTAGTATAAGCACAATACTTAATCAAGAGGAGAAATACTTACATATATCATAAAATTGACCTTGAATTTGTATCAATAAATGAAAAACCATACCAATACAAAGTATTCATTTCCATTCCATAATCCCCTTTTACATTTAAAAAGAGATTGGTTATGATCATTAACCAATTACAAATAATCCCACTCAAATGAAAACAAAGATTTATAAACAATATTTGGGAATTTGGATGTTGCTCATTCCAAGCAGCTTTCTGCTGGAAGAGGGTGCTGTCCATACCCTGGGGATCATGACAAAACACAGACACCTGTATAAATCCTTATTTTTGTGGTCTTCAAGGCTTCATCATCTCATCTGTCTTAGATTTTGGAACACCTGGCCCACTGCCTCTGGGGTTCTTGGTTCATCAAACCACAGAAGCCTGGAAGGAATCCGCAGCTTTCCAATTTCTGTGGAAACAGAAATAAAATATCTTTTCCAAAGTAACATATTCTTATACTTAAATTTTGAAGTCAAGGCATTTTAAAAAGATGCAAGTTGAATTAATTCAGCAGCATTTATAATCAAGTGAATTTTAGCATGTTTTCCTTCTTTAGCAATCAAAAAACTGAAAAACACAATAGCATACAGTATCCAGATTCAATGTGTATTTTCCATCTTTAGGGTGGCTTATTACTCTATTTCTTTTACTTTATTTATTTATTTATTTATTTATTTATTTATTTATTTATTCTCTGAGACAGGGTTTCTTTGTAGAAATCTGTCTGTCTCTGCCTCTGGAGTGCTGGGGACTAAAGGCATGTGTTCCACCATTGGCCAACCATTCTTTCTGTCTTTTTTCATCTTGTTTCTTTTTCTCTCACAAGCCTATGTATATTTTTAAACACACTGTAAACTTTTTAGAGGTTATACTGAATCTGAATCTGACTTTACTGTAAAATTTTATGTTTTTATGTTGTTAGCAGGGCCGTTTATGTTAAGTCAGGAAACCTCCCTTAAAGGAGCCATTAGGATTAAGTGGAAATTTTTAATACCCATGTTGTTGGTGCCATATCTGCGTCCACTCTATTTCTGTGTCTCATTAAAAAGAACAAGCTTCTAAGAGATAACACCAAACATTACAAAATAAGATATAATAAGATGACGCAAAAACTATCACATTGAAATTGGACACAGCAAACTAACATGAGAAAAAATCTCCAAGAGCAGGCTTAAGAACCAGAGAAACACTTGTTCTCACAGACAGGAGTCCCATAAAACATTATGCTAATAAATACAATATGCATGCAAATGACCTGGGGCAGACTAATTTAGACTCTGTACTTATTGCTTCAGCCTCTTTTAGGTCATATGAGCATTGTTTTGTTGATTAAGAGGCCCTTGTTCTCCTGGTTTCCTCCCTCCCCTATGGCTCTTTCCCCCTCCTCAGGATTACCTGAATTCTAAGGGGAAGCATTTAATGGAAACTTCCAATTTATACTTCCTCTGTGTATAATGCCTACCTGTGGGTTTCTGAATCTGCTGCTGGAGGAAACATCTCTTCTGGTAACCTGGTAAGACCCTGATGTATGGGTATAGCACAATATTACGAGAAATCATTTTATTGAATTTTAGACTAGTAATGCTTGGTTTTACCCTAGATCTCTGGTCTGTCTGGTCTGTAGCTCTTGGTTACCTACATGTTGTAGAGTATGTGTTCCTTCTCTTGAGATGGGTCCTATGTCAAATTAGATATTGGTTCACTATTTGTTAGTATTCAGGCCTGCCCTTGGGATACTTACAGGATATGTCCTCAGCTGCAACCACTAAGAGCACCACCTGTGCATATTCACTCTATTTCCTTTCAAAAAGGGCCATCCCCCATTCTCTTTCTCTGTGTCTGTTTCTTTGTCTCTTTCTGCTTCTCTGACGGGGATGTCTTCTGTACATATATTTTTCTTATTGGTTGATGAATAAAGCACTGTGTTCAATGAGGAAGCATGATAGGTGGAAATAAGAGACAAGGAGGATTCTGGAAAATGTAGGCTGAGTCAGTTGCCATGTAGAGTGCCAGAGGAGTCATCATGAGCCCCAGGAAGAGAGGACATGAGTGAGGTATCTCCCCGGTAAGATAAGCCCATGTGGAAATACTTAGACTAATAGAGATGAATTAAAAATTAAGACAGAGATAGTCAATAAGAAGCTCTAGCCAGTGGCCCACAGAATTATAATTAATATAGTGTCTGCATGTTCATTTGGAGCTGACACAGCACAGGGACCAGGCTAGCAGGAAGAATGCTCATAACACTTCTCTGCCTGTCTCTGTGTCCCTCTTCTGCCTGTCTTTTCTACTGCTCCTTTCCCTAGAAGTCAGTCTCTCCCCTCCCCCTTTTCCCATCCCTTTCCCTTAATTAAAAAACATTCTATGTGATGTCTACTGCATGGTATCTTTCTCTCTCACCCTGCTTTTTAAATTACAACACTATTTCCATGTTCTGTGGCACTATTGCCCTAGCATATTTTGTAGGCAGGACATCCTACAGATGTATGATTTGTTGTGGCTAGGTTAGTATCCACATTTTATTTTTGCTAGTCTGCATAGTACCTTCCAACACTAAAGAAATTAGAGCATGGGGTAAAGTCTCCATATATGTACCAACTCAACTTGTCCATGTTCAATGATTTGCATGGGTATTGTCCTCAGGAATGATGGCCTGCTGGCAGTTTGTAGAGAACAAATTTTTGGCTTAGTGACAACTTCAGTTGTTTGGGGTATCCATATTAACTCATAAGCCAAAAACTCAATTGAATGCATCTTATTCCTCCCACTGGCAACAAGATATGGCCAGTTGACTCCATAGACTCCATTAATAAGTGTTCTCATTAGGATCACCTTCATAGATTCCAGGAAGTTTCCACTGCATTAGCTTTCCAAACCACCCTCAAGTGCCCCCCCCCAGTTCTATCTGTCTCTTGCAGAACTCTTTTACTCCATTTTTCCTCACCTGATCCTCCCAGAGTTCCAATACCCATCCAACCCTGGTCCACCCATTCTACTTCTCCTTTCTAGGAAGATCCCTGAGGCTCCTCTAGATCCTTCCTCTACTTAAACCCTCTGGACCTACAGATTATAGCTTGGTTATCATTTATTGAGCATCTAATATTTAGCATCTTATATGAATATTTATCTTTCTGTTTATCAACTACCTCACTCGGGATGACTTTTTTTTGTTTCAGCAGCATCTATTTACCTGAAAATTTCATGATGTCATTGTTAAAAGCTGAGTAATATTCCATTGTGTAAATGCATCACTTAATCTTTATCTTTTTTCCTTTGAGGGACATCTAGCTTGTACCCAGTTTCTGGCTATTATGGAAAAGTCCACAACTGAACATGACTGAGCAAGTGTCCTTGTAGTAGGTTGGACCTTTCTTAGGGTATATGTCCAAGAATTTTATATTTGGGTCTTGAGGTATATTGATTCACAACTTTCTAAGAAACCATCATATTGATTTCCACAATGACCTTTAAAGTTTGTACTCCAAACAACCATGGATGAGTGTTCTCTTTGCTCCACACCCTCCTGCTGTCATTTGTGTTATTTATCCTAGGCATACTGATGGGCGTAAGATGTAATCCCAAATTAGTTTTGATTTGCATTTCTTTGGTGGATAAGGATGTTGAACATTTCTTTTTTTTTTTTTTTTTTTTTTTTTTTTTTAATCATTTTTTATTTTAATTTTAAATAGCTTGTTTCACATGTCAATCCCAGTTCCCTCTCCCTCCCCTCCTCCCGCACTCCCCTTCCACCCTCCCTCCCACCCTATTGCCAAATCCCTCCACATAGGGGATGTCTAAAGTCTATCATTTCACTCTTGGTAGGGTCAAGGCACTCCCCTAAGAGTCCAGGCTGAGAGAGCATCTCTCTTTGTGCCATAGGCACATGAAGACAGATTGTATACCAGGGATAGACACTGATCCACAGCTCAGAGCCCCATAGGTTGCCCAGGCCTTCTCACTGACACTCACATTTGGGGGGTCCAGATCAGTCCCATTCTGGCCTCCCCACTGTCGGTCTGGGGTCCAAGAGCACTCCCCTGTTCAGATCAGCTGTCTCTGCTGGTTTTGCCAGCCCATTCCTTGCCAATTTGCTCATCACTCCTCTCTCTCTGTCACTGGGTTCCTTGGGTTCAGTTCAGTGCTTAGTTGTGTGTTTGCCTCTGCTTCCATCAGTCCCAGGATGAAGGCTCCCGGATAGTTATAGACATCAAGTTCATTATCAGGAATGGGCATTCGAGGTGGTCCTTCCACTATTGCTTAGCTTGCCAATTGATGTTATACCTTTAGATCACTCGAGGTCACTCTGGTGCCTGATCTGTCTTCGATCCTATGATTCCCTCTTCCCCCTATTTTACCCCCACCCCCTCAACTTCCTGTTCCCCCATGACCAACTCCCTTCCTCTTTACCCCCTCTACTCTTCCCAGGTCCCACTACCCCCCCTCGCCCTGTTCCCCATCCATTCAGAGGATCTTGTCTCCATCCTCTTCTCTTGGGTACTATGCATATATGCATATCTTTTAGGTTCTTTCCTGTTTCCCAGACTCTCTATCTGTGGAAGTGCAGACTGGCACTATCCTGATCCATATTTAAAATCCATATATGAGTGAGTACATACCATGTTTGTCTTTTTGCGACTGGGTTACCTCACTCAGGATGGTTTCTTCCAGTGCTATCCATTTCCCTGCGAATTTCAAGATTCCATTGTTTTTTTCTGCTGAGTAATACTCCATTGTGTAAATGTACCACATTTTCTCTATCCACTCTTCAGTTGAGGGGCATCTAGGTTGCTTCCAGGTTCTGGCTATTACAAACAATGCTGCTATGAACATAGTGGAGCAGATGCCCTTGTTGTATGAACCTGCCTCATTTGGATAAATGCCTAAGAGTGGAATTGCTGGGTCTAGTGGTAGATTAATTCCCATTTTCCTGAGGAATCTCCATACTGATTTCCAAAGAGGCTGTATGAGTCGGCATTCCCACCAGCAATGGAGGAGTGATCCTCTCTCTCCACATCCTCTCCAGCATAAATTGTCTTCGGTGTTTTTGATTCTAGCCATTCTGACAGGAGTAAGATGGTATCTCAGAGTTGTTTTGATTTGCATTTCCCTGATGGCTAAGGATGTTGAGCACTTTCTTAAGTGTCTCTTGGCCATTTTAGCCTCCTCTACTGAGAATTCTCTATTTAGCTCTGTACCCCACCTTTCAAGTGGATCCTTTGGTGTTTTGGAGACTTGTTTCTTGAGTTCTTTGTAAATTTTGGAGATTAGCCCTCTGTCAGATGTAGGGTTAGTGAATATCTTTTCCCATTCTGTGGCCTGCCTTTTTGTCTTTTTGATTGTGTCCTTTGCCTTACAAAAGCTTTTTAGTTTCAGAAGGTCCCATTTGTTAATTGTTGATCTCAGTGCCTGTGCCACTGGTGTTATGTTTAGGAAGTGGTCTCCTGTACCAACTCGTTGAAGAGTATCTCCCACTTTCTCTTCTAAAAGTTTCAGTGTGGCTGGATGTATGTTGAGATCTTTGATCCATTTGGACTTAAGTTTTGTACAAGGCGATAAACATGGATCTATCTGCAGTCTTCTGCATACCATTACCCAGTTATGCCAGCACCATTTGTTGAAGATGCTTTCTTTTTTCCACTGTACAGTTTTAGCTTCTTTGTCAAAAATCAGGTGTTCATAGGTGTGTGGGTTAAAATTAGGGCTTTCGATTCGGTTCCATTGGTCTACCTGCCTATTTTTGTGCCAATACCAAGCTGTTTTCAGGACTATAGCTCTATAATAGAGCTTGAAATCAGGTATGGTGATGCCTCCTGAAGTTCCTTTATTGTATAGGGATGTTTTGGCTATCCTGGGCCTTTTGTTTTTCCATATAAAGTTGATTAATGATCTTTCCAGGTCCTTGAAGAATTGTGATGGAATTTTGATAGGGATTGCATTGAATCTATAGACTGCTTTTGGCAAGATTGCCATTTTTATTATGTTGATCCTACCAATCCAAGAGCATGGGAGATCTTTCCATTTTCTGGTATCTTCTTTGATTTCTTTCTTCAAAGACACAAAGTTTTTGATATACAGGTCTTTCACTTCCTTGGTTAACATTATCCCCAGATATTTGATGCTGTTTTTGGCTATTGTAAAAGGTGATGTTTCTCTGATTTCTTTCTCAGTCACTTTATCATCTGTATATAATAGGGCCACTGATTTTTTTGAGTTTACCTTGTATCCTGCCACTTTGCTGAAGCTGTTTATCAGCTCTAGGAGTAACCTTGCGGAGTTTTTTGGGTCACTTATGTAAACTATCATATCATCTGCAAATAATGAAAGTTTGACTTCTTCTTTTCCTATTTGTATCCCCTTTATCTCCTTTTGTTGTCTTATTGCTGTAGCTAGAACTTCAAGTACAATATTGAAGAGATATGGAGAGAGTGGACAGCCTTGTCTTGTTCCTGATTTTAGAGGAATTGCTTTGAGTTTCTCTCCATTTAGTTTGATGTTAGCTGTTGGTTTACTGTATATTGCTTTTATTATGTTCAGGTACGTTCCTGTTATCCCTGATCTCTCTAGGACCTTTATCATGAAGGGGTGCTGGATTTTGTCAAAGGCTTTTTCAGCATCTAGTGAGATGATCATGTGGTTTTTCTTTCGCAGATTGTTAATATGGTGGATTACATTGATAGATTTTCTAATGTTGAACCATCCCTGCATTCCTGGAATGAAGCCTACTTGATCATGGTGGATGATTTTTCTGATGTGTTCTTGAATCCGGTTTGCAAGTATTTTATTGAGTATTTTTGCATCAATGTTCATGAGGGAAATTGGTCTATAGTTCTCTTTCTTAGTTGTGTCTTTGTGTGGCTTGGGTATCAAGGTAATTGTAGCCTCGTAGAAAGAGTTTGGCAGTGAGCCTCCTGCTTCTATAGTGTGGAATACTTTGACGAGTATTGGAATGAGCTCTTCTTTGAATTTCTGGTAGAATTCTGCACTGAAGCCATCTGGGCCTGGGCTTTTTTTGTTTGGGAGACTTTTGATGACTGCTTCTATTTCATTAGGGGTTATAGGTCTGTTTAGATTATTTATCTGTTCTTGATTTAGTTTTGGCAAGTGATATCTATCCAGGAAATTGTCCATTTCCTTTAAATTTTCAAATTTTGTGGAGTACAGATTTTCAAAGTATGCCCTGATGATTCTCTTGATTTCCTCAGAGTCCGTTGTTATGTCCCCTTTCTCATCCCTGATTTTGTTAATTAGCATGTTCTCTCTCTGTCTTTTGGTTAGTTTGGACAGAGGTTTGTCTATTTTGTTGATTTTCTCAAAGAACCAACTCTTTGTTTCATTGATTCTTCTCAATGTTTTCCTGGTTTCTACTTGATTGATTTCAGCCCTCAATTTGATTATTTCCTGGCGTCTGCTCCTCCTGGGGAGTTTGCTTCTTTTTGTTCTAGAACATTCAGCTGTGCTATTAATTCTCTAGTATGACTGTTCTCCAGTTTTTTCATGTGGGCACTTAGTGCTATAAACTTTCCTCTCAGCACTGCTTTCAAAGTGTCCCATAAGTTTGTGTATGTTGTGTCTTCATTCTCATTGAAATCGAGGAAGTCTTTAATTTCTTTTTTTATTTGTTCCTTTACCCAGGGATGGTGCAATTGTGCATTGTTCAATCTCCATGAGTTTGTAGGGTTTCTGCGATTTGTGTTATTGTTGAATTCTAATGTTAATGCATGGTGGTCTGATAAGATGCAGGGGGTTATTCCAATTTTTTTGTATCTGTGGAGATTTGCTATGTTTCCTATTATGTGGTCAATTTTAGAGAAGGTTCCATGTGGTGCCGAGAAGAAGGTATATCCCTTTGTATTTGGGTGGAATGTTCTATAGATGTCTGTTAAACCCAGTTGGGTCATAACTTCTATTAATTCTTTTGTTTCTTTGTTAAGTTTCTGTCTGGAGGTCCTATCTAGCGGTGAGAGCGGAGTGTTGAAGTCTCCTACTATTAGTGTGTGAGATTTTATGTGCATTTTGAGCTTTAGTAATGTTTCTTTCACGAATGTAGGTGCCTTTGTATTTGGGGCGTAGATATTTAAAATCGAGACTTCGTCTTGATGTATTTTTCCTTTGATGAATATGAAGTGCCCTTCTTCATCTCTTTTGATTGATTTTAATTTGAAGTCTAATTTGTTAGATATTAGGATTGCTACGCCCGCTTGTTTCTTGGGGCCGTTTGATTGGAAGATCTTTTCCCAGCCCTTTACTCTGAGATAACGTCTGTCTTTGGTGTTGAGATGTGTTTCTTGTATGCAGCAGAAGGAAGGGTTCTGTCTTCGTATCCATTCTGCTAGTCTGTGTCTTTTTATAGGTAAGTTGAGGCCATTGACATTGAGGGATATTAATGACCATTGATTGGTGATCCTTGTTTGCGCTTGATTTATTGTTAGTGAAGTTATTTTGTGTAGTTTCTCCTCCCTTTTTCTTTTAGTGTTTTGTAAAGTATGATTCTATATTGCCTGTGTCTTTGTGAATGTAGTTATCTTCCTTGGCTCTAGGTTTTCCTTCTAGCATTTTCTGTAGAGCTGGATTCATGGATACGTATTGTTTAAATCTGGCTTTGTCATGGAATATTTTGTTTTCTCCATCTATGGTAATTGAGAGCTTTGCTGGATATAGTAGTCTGGGCTGGCATCCTTGTTCCCTTAGCGTTTGTAGGACATCTGACCAGGATCTTCTGGCTTTCATCGTTTCCATTGAGAAGTCAGGTGTAATTCGGATAGGTCTGCCTTTGTATGTTACTTGGCCTTTTTCTTTAGCTGCTCTTAATATTTTCTCTTTGCTCTGTAGGTTTGATGTTTTGATTATTATATGGCGAGGTGACTTCTTCTTCTGGTCAAGCCTATTTGGTGTTCTGTAAGATTCTTGTACTTTCATAGGCATATCTTTCTTTAGGTTAGGGAAGTTTTCTTCTATGATTTTGTTGAATATGTTTTCTGTACCTTTAAGTTGAAGTTCTTCACCTTCTTCTATACCTATTATTCTCAGGTTTGGCTTCTTCACGGTGTCCCATATTTCCTGGATATTTTGTGTTAAGGATTTGTTGGTTTTGAGATTTTCTTTGGTTGACGATGCTATGTCCTCTAATGAGTCTTCAACACCTGAGATTCTCTCTTCTATCTCTTGTATTCTATTGGTGATGCTTGCATCTGTGATTCCAGACCGTTTACCGAGCTTTTCTATTTCCAGCATCCCTTCATTCTGTGTTTTCTTTATCGTTTCTATTTCAGCTTTCAATCCTTCAACTGTTTGAGCTGTTTCCTTAATTTTCTTGGTTGTTTTTTCTTGGTGCTCTTTAGATTCTTTGAGAGATTTGTTTATTTCTTGAATTTTTCCCCCATTTCATGGATTTTTTTGTTTGTTTTTTCTTCTATTTCTTTAAGGGATTTCCTCGTTTCTTCCTTGAGGCTCTCCATCATCTTCATGAAATAATTTTTAAGGTCTGTCTCCTCTTCTTCATCTATGTAGTGCTTTTCAGGTCTTGCTGGTGTTGGATCCCTGGATTCTGGTGGGGTCGTGTTGGTGTTTCTATTGCTGAGTGATCTCTTATTCTGTCTTCTTCCCATCTCTTCTTCCAGTGGGTGCTGGTGGGGGCTTTCTGTCTCCACTGGTCTCCTTCTTCACTGCAGCTGAAGCTGAAGCTGGCCTCGCTGGGGTTGGGGTCTTGGAGGGGCTGATCTCTTTCCTGTGTGGGCGGCTCTTCTGAAGCTGGGCTCGCTGGGTTGGGGTCTTGGAGGAGCTGATCTCTTTCCTGTGTGGGCGGCTCTTCTGGAAGCCGGGAGCGGCCCCGAAGATGGAGGGGATGGGTGATGGGCGGGTGGTCCCAGCCAGAGACCCAATCTCACCTGAAGCTGGGCTCGCTGGGTTGGGGTCTTGGAGGAGCTGATCTCTTTCCTGTGTGGGCGGCTCTTCTGGAAGCCGGGAGCGGCCCCGAAGATGGAGGGGGATGGGTGATGGGCGGGTGGTCCCAGCCAGAGACCCAATCTCACCTGAAGCTGGGCTCGCTGGGTTGGGGTCTTGGAGGAGCTGATCTCTTTCCTGTGTGGGCGGCTCTTCTGGAAGCCGGGAGCGGCCCCGAAGATGGAGGGGATGGGTGATGGGCGGGTGGTCCCAGCCGGGGACCCAATCTCACCTGAAGCTGGGCTCGCTGGGTTGGGGTCTTGGAGGAGCTGATCTCTTTCCTGTGTGGGCGGCTCTTCTGGAAGCCAGGAGCGGCCCCGAAGATGGAGGGGGATGGGTGGTGGGCGGGTGGTCCCAGCCAGAGACCCAATCTCACCTGAAGCTGGACTCGCTGGGTTGGGGTCTTGGGGAGCTGATCTCTTTCCTGTGTGGGCGGCTCTTCTGGAAGCCGGGAGCGGCCCCGAAGATGGAGGGGGATGGGTGATGGGCGGGTGGTCCCAGCCGGGGACCCAATCTCACCTGAAGCTGGGCTCGCTGGGTTGGGGTCTTGGAGGAGCTGATCTCTTTCCTGTGTGGGCGGCTCTTCTGGAAGCCGGGAGCGGCCCCGAAGATGGAGGGGGATGGGTGATGGGCGGGTGGTCCCAGCCAGAGACCCAATCTCACCTGAAGCTGGACTCGCTGGGTTGGGGTCTTGGGGAGCTGATCTCTTTCCTGTGTGGGCGGCTCTTCTGAAGCTGGGCTCGCTGGGTTGGGGTCTTGGAGGAGCTGATCTCTTTCCTGTGTGGGCGGCTCTTCTGGAAGCCCGGAGCGGCCCCGAAGATGGAGGGGGATGGGTGATGGGCGGGTGGTCCCAGCCGGGGACCCAATCTCACCTGAAGCTGGGCTTGCTGGGTTGGGGTCTTGGGGAGCTGATCTCTTTCCTGTGTGGGCGGCTCTTCTGAAGCTGGGCTCGCTGGGTTGGGGTCTTGGAGGAGCTGATCCGTTGAACATTTCTTTAAGTGTTTCTTAGCCATTTGAAAGTCTTTTATTAAGAATTCTCTTTTAAATCTGCTCCCTGTTTTTATATTGTATCATTTGGTATTTTGATATCTAGTTTCTTGATTTCTTTGTATATTTGGAGTATTAATCCTATATCATAAGTGGAATTGTTAAAAGTCTTTTCTCATTCTGTAGACTGCAGTTTTGTTCAATTGATGTTGTCCTTTGCCTAACAGAACATTGCCAGTTTCTTGAGGTCCCATTAATCTTATTGCTTGTACTATCAGTGTTCTGTTCAGAATCTTGTCTCTGGTGCTAATGCATTGAAGGCTGTGCTCCACTTGTTCTTTTAACAGCTAAAATATATCTGGTTTTGTGCTGAGGCATTTGATCTACTTGTACTTGAGTTTTCTGCAGGATGGTGAATATGGATTTATTTGCATCCAGTTTGAACAGCAACATTTGTTCAAGATGATGTCTGTTTTTATCAAAAATCAGATATTCATCTGTATGTAGATTTAAGTCTGGTATTTCAGTTTGATTCCATCGATCAACACATCTGCTTTAATGCCTATACTTGGGAATGGTGGGACCTCCAGACGTTCTTTTGTTATGGATTATTTTAGCTATCATGTGGTTTGTTTTGTTTGTTTTTCTTTTTCTTTTCATATATGAAGCTTTTCTTTAATTGTTTATAAATTATTGTTTTGGGATTTTCATGGGGATTACATTGAATTTGTAGATTACTTTTGGCAAGAGGGCTGTTTTTCTACATTAATGCCTCTTTTGGTAGGAAAAACTGCCACTTTGATTTTATTGAAAACATTTTCTTTGAGCTGGGTTTCTTCTCCTTCCTTTATGACTATTATTCATGCAATTAGTATTTTCACACTGTTCAAGATTTTCTGGATGTTTTGTGTCAGAAATTTGTTTTATATTCAACATTTTCTTTGAACAATGTATTCATTTCTTCTGTTGTATCTTTAATGCCTGAGATTCTCTATTCCATTCAGTGTATTCTGTTGTTCATGTTCAAATTCCTAAATTTTTCATTTGCATAACTCCATCAGTTTGTGCTTTCCTTATCGCTTCCCTTTCCATCTTCAGGTATTAAACAGTTTTATTCATTTCCTCCATCTGTTTGTATTTCTTTGCTTACTTTAAGGAATTTATTAATTTCCTCCAATTAATTACTTGTGTTTTCCTGGATTTCTTTATTTCCTCTTTAAAGATCTTTATCATCTTCACATAGTTAGTTTTCGAGTCTTTTTCTAGTGCTTCAGGTATGGTGGAACATGTAGGTCCTGTTGTGGTAGGATACATGGGCTCTAGAGGAGACATATCGTCCTGGATGTTGATGGTTGTACTTTTATACCGGCATCTCAGAATCTGGGATTGGGACAAATAAAGTCTAAGTGCTGATTTTGGAATTTGTCTTTGTTGGGTGGATATTGTGTTTCTTGTTTGTTTGCTTGCATGTTTCCTTTATGTACATTTTGAGAGTGTGATGGATGTGTTTCCTGGACTGGTACAGCTGGTACATTCACAGGGAATGCCTGGTAGATAGAGGCTGAGTAACTAGGATAAGTTTGGAGAATGTAGGTTTTAGGAGAAGGTCTTTATGATCTATTGTGTCAGGGGTCCAAGGGGAAAGGAATACCACAGCAGGTTTTCAGCTACAGGGCTGAGAACAAGACTTGGGAATTGGATATTAAGAGCAGTAGAAGTGTGCATCTGACTGTAGCCTACTTGTTTCTCTGTGAAAAGCTGCTGTTGAATGAACTGGAGATCCCTGCTGGAGCTGGAGTTTATTACAAAGCAAAAAGTGTGGGGAAGGAGTTTAGGAGGGATGGTTCACAGTATCCCAAAGAGATGTGGGAAGAGGTGAGGGAAGGCTACAAGAGATTTTCTGTTGCAGTACTAGGAATGAGATTGGAGGATTGGAGTCTGGGGAGAGAAAGAGAGGGAGGGGAGTCCTGAATGCTTTCTGGTCTGGGGGAACAGAGAGAGAACAGAAGGTCTGCACCAGCCTATATGCTTTAATGGCAGGCATGGCCTCTGCTATTGCTTTTACTTTTAAAATAAATGAAACACAGGTTGTTTCATAGTGAGGCTTCCTTAAAACTGTTTTGGAAGCCAAAGATTAGGCAAAACTCTTGGGGGAATCCTGGGAACAAATGGAGAAGAAGGATTATGGGAGACCAAGGACACCATGGGAAAACACACAAATGTAACTAACATGGGCTCATGGGGACTCACAGAAACTGAACAGCCAACCAGGGAACTTGCATGGGACTGATATGGGCCCTCTTCACATGTTTTGCAGTTGTGTGGCTTAATCTTCTTCTGTGACTGCTGGCAGAGGAAAAGGGAGCTATCTCTGACTCTGTTGCCTGCTCTTGGAGCCCCTTCCTCCTACAGTATTGATTCTTTCATCCTTAACAGCCTTGATGCACCTCGACACTGCATGGATGGCTGATATACATGCTAGAACTGCACTGTTCTGAATGGAAAGGGTCTGGGAGGAGAAGAGGAAATTGTGATCAGTTTGGTGAAAATAAATTCATTGATTAATTAATAAGAAAGTTAAAAACATATGTTGGAATTGACTTACAATATGGGTTAATGACCATCATGAATGAATAACTTTGATCTTAGTTAAATCTCTCTGTATCTGGTATTTGGGGACTGTTGGCAGGACAGCCAAAAGTCCATGTGCTTGTGAAACAACTGTGGTAACAATCAGACAATCTCAGTGTCATTTAGAGAATTTCCAGCACATAATTGAGCTGTGTCAGTAACTGTAACTGACATGGTTAAGCAATGTCAGTAATTGTACTGTTTTATATGCTAAATCTCATTTTCCTTAGTTGTTGGAAATAACAAGGTTAGTGCATTCTATACATCCATGAGTTAGTGACATGACAGAAATATAAAATGTGAAAATGCAATGCCCATGGCTTGAAGAATATGCATTTTTGTGAAACATACAAACATATAAATAGATCATTGGTACCACACAGATATGCCATCTGCTGTGACAGCAATCACTTAGTTATTTATCACAGAAGACATACGGCTTTTCTTGTGCTTGCGCCCACAGTGCCTAGAACAGAGCAGGTCCTTAATATGCAGTGAATATGCCAAATGAGCTAGAGGCCATTTTTCTAAACATCATAATTTCATTGAAGTACTGTACAGAATCCTACCTTGCGTCCCTAACCATATCATATCTGAAATGCTGACAGTGACACTATGACCTCAAGATATGTCTTTGTCAGTTTGCATTTGTACAAACAATTTTCTCACATACTACACAGTTTGATCCTGCTGATATAAAACAGCAATTGCAAGTAAGAGGCTCTTTTAGGGCCCTTCCATCTGTATTTTCAGTCACATGTGAGAATAACTTGAACAAAATAAAGCAATGAGGAAAAGAAGTTCCCATTTTTCATTTGAACTCATTCTGATCAGGTGACATGTTGTGTGCTTAGAAAAGTCCCTGTTTAATTCTACAAATCCACAGTGTTACCAGTCTTCTTTATGTCAGCTTTGGGGTGCTCATATTTTTTGCATTTTGCAGAGATCCTGCAACATTTCTCTTTTGATCATTTGATGTCTTAGCTCCACAGTGACTTCAGTGAGTCTCCTTCTTTAAAACACAGCCACTTGTCCCCACTCCCCATAAAGCCTATGCCTCCCAGAGCAGCAACATACAGTTAAATAATCCAGGGGCAAGGAGACTCAAATTTCTTAGTGATGTATACTATAGTACATTGCCCCTATTCAAAGAATTAATTACTTACTTACACAAATGCAAGTAACTCTAATTAGTGTAGTAGATCACACATGTACTGAAAGATATAAAAGTACTAGGGAGATTTGAGACAAAGAGATTTAGTACAGGATTGCTCAGCTGTATAAGCTAGGCTCACAACCAAAAACATAAGAGATTTAGTAAGACAAAAAATGAGATAAGATTACAGAAAATTATATATATGGAATTATATATATGAATATATATTATACATGGAATTCTGAAAGAATAAATAAAGGAATGATTAGGTGAAAGTCAGTAGAGCAATTTGACTTGCTAATGACTTATACTTTCCTAAAAGGGATGATGTGGTGACATCGACAAGAGGAAAGGAATTTCTGTCAGAGAAATGATGAGTGAAGAGTGTGGTACACTTAGGATACATCTAGGAACTGACATGTGAGAGCACAATCTTGCTCCAGACAAACCAGCATTTAGGGTCTCTAGACAATGAAGCCAGTTCTTAAAATATCTAGACTTCATGCTAGCACCTTGCAGTAAAAGCTGCAATAAAGATTGGAGTTTCCATAATATGCACCCTGTAAATCCTGGATTCAGACTATTCTTTCTTCTGTTTGCTTTCCTTAGTATGAATAGATAATGATACAGAGGTACATAAAAGATTATGAGGATCCACTAAGAGCTATTCACTTGCTCTTGTGAAATGATTGCAAAATTAGCAATATCTTCTTACAAGTGCCTGATCAAGCATAGAAATCAGGGACTTAAAGAAAGAGAAGATTTCAATGCTAAGTTATCATCAGCTTCCCCAAACACACAGAGTACACTTCTAAGAGCTGTTCCCAGGAGCTTTTTCTGTGTTCTACTTCATAATTGTGGGCTTATCTTGAAAGAGAAGTCAAGGGCATTCATTAATGATATTTCAAATATTCAAGGACTCTGACAGCTGAATGCTGGGGGAGTGTAACCATGTGTATTAACTGAGCTGCATGCTGACCCTTTACTTGGTCCTGAGTTCTGTAACTCCACCTCCTACACTGTTGCCTGTGGCCATGACTCTTGATGTCCCAATACTGTAGTAAAATATGAAAAGAAATACATTAATTTAAAATTTGAACTTTATAAATGTCTACATAACTATAGGTAGGAGTACTTGTATATGGATTAATTTTATTTTTTTCAAGGGTGAGCATGAGCACAGTCCCCCACTACCACAAATTGTGCAGTCAAGTTTCCCTCACTTGGGGAAATCACAGGAGTCAGTATATCTGGAGTGCAATGGATAAGTCTTGCCCTGAGCAAATCACCTTTGTGATGATGGTATCACCCCTGCCAGGTAAAGTTATGAAATAGTTTTTAATATTGAATTATTGTAAAGACATCAATTAGACATATATTGCCACTAACAATGATAATTGACCATTAAAATAGTTAGTTGTAATGTGTAACTTTATAAACAGTCTTAGAAATTGGAAGACAGATATGACGCCACAAAATGCATTAGTGTTTTTAACAAAGTGCACATTGTCAGGCCTGTTATGTGGGGGCATAGACTCTGAAGTAATTAGGAAAAGGAAGATAAATTAGAAACTGATCACTGTGCTCAGTTATGTGAGCAAATGCAAAGATGAATGTAGGTGTGTAATGGATTGCAGGATAATGAGACCAGTCTTACTGAAGCAGTTATTTTTCAGATGAAGGGACAATGGGGAATTGTTGGATTTAGTTGAATCACAGAGGGCCATAATGGGAAAGTCCAGATCTTAATCATTCAGGGATTGAGACAATACGGTAACATTGGCAGTTGACCATTGAGGCAATAGAAAATGAAGAACTGATAAATGATATAGAAAAGAAATAATTCCAAATGCCACCTCTTTTACCTGACCAGGTGGCCAAATAGAAATAGTTCCAAGTCTTTGTGTTCAGCCAAATATAACTAGAGTAAATATTATTCCTATAACTGGTGAAAATTGAATATCTAAATATGAGATAAATTATGTGGGTTTTCTTTCTATTGAGCATGATAAATTTCACCACATTTTGCTACAAAAAGAAACATGCTATGAATTGTACTGTAATTCCACATAATGACAAGCACACTGCAGACATGATAGTCTCTTGGCCAAACCTTAGGAGGCATGCAATGGGAGAAAAGGGAGTGCCAATGTTTTTAATAATCTAAGTGTGATTCAGACATTTGTGCTGAATGTCTTGGACTTCCTCACATCTTGCTCAACTTCTCTGATTTGGTTCTAATTTCCCAAAGGGAGAAATCCATCACAATCTTTTCCAAGCTCCATATAAGTCCCCTCTTTGTCTCTCCTATCTGAACTGTCACAGACCCAGTATGAAAGCTGATTTGTTATAGTCACACTTTTTTCTTTAGGCGATCATGGCTGTTAAGGAAAAATAATGAGTATAAAATAGCTTGTCCTGAAATTCTGTTGTCAATAGAGTTGGCGAAAAATAAGAAGAAAAAAAACAAATAAAAGCCTACCTGTCCTCAGGGTTATAAATATAACCATCAAATCTCCCCCTGGGTTTTTATGATAAATAGATATACCAAGAAGATATTTCAGTGAAAAACTATCTATATTTTAGTGCAAGAAAGACAGAGCCATTTATTAACTTCCTACCTCTTAATTTTCCTAATGCATTGTCCATTTTGTGTGCATTCATATATATAATTTTTAGTGCTGTTAGAAATAAACTATCGAGATGGAAATAATCAAACTTTATTATATATGTACTACATAATTTTAGGGAAAAATCAGCTGAAAATTTTTTATTTCAGTTATTCTGAAAAACTAAGTGGCTTAAAATATGATGAACCAATGTGAGACTCTGATACAAACAGAAACAGAAGACAAAAGGATGACAAGAGGATAAAGAAGTATAACACACATAGAAGACACTAGGAATGGAAGAAGTGTTTGAAATGAAAGTCTCTCCCATTCCCTTCACCTTCTTTACAGCTCTGTCAGTAAACTTGGAATCATGTCTATTATAGCAAGGGAAGTTACAGCGGAGATAACATGGAACACCTCTAGATCAGTTGTGAACAAAACTGGGCAAGGAAGGAAAAGATAGTAAGAGAATATGGGTTACATTGTTGAGAGGTCTAGGCAGGGTATGCAAATTTTGACATTGTGATATATAACACTGAGCTGCACCCATGGCTGTCTTACCACACACCAGACCTGCATGCCAAGGGGTGGACATACATGATTGAATGTTACAGGAAAGCATGAGACATTTGGTTCTGGAAGGATCTGCATACTAGCAGAAATCTAACCATGTCATTGTAACAAGGAGCAACATGTTGTTAGATGCCAAAAACAACAGTGAGAAAGCTATGATCATGCATTGACCACCTGGGGTCAAAGCAAAGCCTGATTCCCCTACTTGAGAACATGGAAATCAGTCAGAAAAATAATCAAAGTAGTGGGTACACAAAATTGTGATGGTGACATTATTGCTTAGATATAAGGGCACTTCTGATTGCTATGGAGGCATGAAGCAAAGAACACTCTCAGTCTCTCTGAGAGTTTATTCAGCATGGGGCTCATTATCAGACTGATTTTAAAATATTCATTCCATACACTCTCACATTTCTGAGTATTTATGTATTCCTTTTTATTTTAATTTTAAATAGCTTGTTTTACATGTCAATCCCAGTTCCCTCTCCCTCCCCTCCTCCCACATCCCCCCATCATCCTCCCCATCCTCCCACCCTATTGCCAATTCCTTCCACATAGGGGATATCTAGAGTCTATCATTTCACTCAGGGTATGGCCCAGGCACTTCCCTAAGAGTCCAGGCAAAGAGAGCAACCCTCTTTGTGTTATGGACACACGATGTCTGTTAGTATTCAAGGGATAAACACTGATCCACTGCTCAGGACCCCATAGGTAGCCCAGGCCTCCTCATGGACTCTCACATTCAGGGGGTCTGGATCGGTCCCATGCTGGCCTCCCAGCTGTCGGTCTGGGGTCCAACAGCTCTCCCCTGTTCAGATCAGCTGTCTCTGCTGGTTTTGCCAGCCCATTCTTTGCCAATTTGCTCATCGCTCCTCTCTCTCTGTCGCTGGGTTCCTTGGGTTCCGTTCAGTATTTAACTGTGGGTGTTTGCCTCTGCTTCCATCAGTCATTGTGACCTCTAGTGATCTAAACGGGTGACACCAATTGGCAAGCTAAGCAATAGTGTAGAGACCACCTCGAATGCCCATTCCTGATAGTGAACTTGATGTATTTGTGTATTCTTAGTGTCTACAATTTCATGTACAATAGGACCTGTCTTCTGAGATTTAATTATATACCAGCAAAAGCATCATGGAAAAGACCACTAACATAAGTCCAGCAGACACTGATCTTGTGCCATACCTAAAGGTATTGTCTTTCTGTCCACAAAATGACTTTGCTTGTCTCCCTTTATTGTAACAAGAGAAAGGGTACTGTTCACTGGCTTCACATTTATTTGTTCCTTATTTCATCAAATTGTTGTCAACACCAAAATTCCCTTACAGTGTTGTATAGAAATACTTTTTTATTAGTGAAATCTACATGGAAGTGGCATGTTGTCCTCCCATGGCTGCTTCCTTAAGGTACCAAGAGTAGCAACGACTTCCACAAATCCTCTATCATCTCTTGTTACTAATTTGGTAAAAAATATAGGAATTCCAGAAGCCCTGGAGCTAAAGAAACTGAAAGATTAATGATTCAGTGTCCTGAAACCACTACATAGAACGTGGACCTCAGACTTCACATACTGCATTAAGGAAAACAATGGAGTTTATATTCTGTAAGTCACTCAGTTTGGAGCTTATACAGCAGTTGATATTCAGCAGAAAGTAGGCACCCATTGACAATTGCTCTCAGGTTCTGTTTTTTTTTTAATGCTTTTAATTTACTTAATTCATCTGACTCATACATGAATTTCAGTTTTCTTTTTTTATTTTCCCTTTCTCTGTTGTCTCCCTACCACATTTTTCATAGAGTTTTGAAGCAGCTTCAAAACACACAGCTTTTTCTGCAACCTTTTGTTCAATAAACAACTTCAAATTTCTACTAGTCCACAGTGATGTGGCCATGAGGGTCAATGCTTGAACAGGAAACTGGGAGATCACATTTTCTAAAGCTAACTTATAAATTATAAATAAAACTTACAGATCAGAGAGGATGGACTGGAAGCTGGCCAAGGTTATGAATTACCAAACACGGCTTACAGTGACATACTTTCCTCAACAAGGTTCCAGTTTCTAAAGGTTTCACAACCTGCCCCAACAGTACCACAAACTGGGGACTAAGTTTTTGAATACTTGAGCCTATGGAGGACATTTCTTATTCAAACTTCCACATCAACAAATGTGTGAACACTGTGTTCAATGACAGACCTTTTCTTAAAAAACAACTTCCTGTCTATACACACACATAGAGATATACACACACACACAAACACACACACATGCACAAACACACATCTTACATACATACATAAACACATAGAAGCACATGTTAATGGTACTTAATATAAATATATTTGGGAGATAATTTACAAATTTTATAACGAGTTTAAAGACTTCAGTTCCTTTTTTTGTTTCCTTTATATCAGTTCAGAATAGGCACATATTTTGTGTCTACATATGACTATTACCTGGCATTTAATTTGGTATCCATGCACAATTTTTTGTTCTCTGTGAATGACTCTCCAAATTCTACCTGAAATATAGAACTTCATGATTCCATTTCCTGCCTTTCTGATTCCAAGGATTTTGCCAGTTAGATCTCTAAGAAATCACAAACAGGTTACAAACTTCCCAAGAGGTGAGGAAAACCATTCAAGAGTGACCTCCAGTTTAGGGATGTCCCTTTCATACATCTTGGAAAGTTTCATGTGGTATTTTCAGACATAAATTTTTTGTGTATCCAAAATTCTTAATCATCATTTTGTCTTGCGTTAAATTTGCAGTGAGTTTCTGATTCTTTCTGATGGAAATCTCCCTTACCTTATATCTATTGCATGGAAGTTACCAGACCATCACACACATCTAATTCCCTGCATCCTTCTAAAGACTAGATTATTAAGTTGTTCCATTAGAGTTCATGAAGCTTAATTTACCTTATTTGAAATGTCTTTAGTAATAATTCATATTTTTATCTTACATGCTGGAACTTTACCAGAATTCTGTGTCAGTTCTCAGCTCAAAATCATGTCAATTTTGTTGGCTGATGATTTTAAGATCCTCAAGTCTTTCTCTGCTGCCCCAAGTATCTCTTGAACAGCAGAATGTGGGAACAGGAGGAGTTAATAGGCTCACCATTCATAGTTATTCATTACTAAGAAGAAAATATGTTCCTCAATTACTCCCCGAAACTGTCCTCTAGACTTACCAGAACTGTAAGGTGTTCATTACCCGATCGAAGAGATATGAATCAATGCAGCCGATGGAATTTCAACTTGATATAAGGAGATGAAAACTGCACAATTTGGAGGGATATGAAACGCAACTGTGTGCCATTTTGCCATGAACTCCTTATTCACAAACTAGGTTTGTCACTTATACTTCTTTTTTATTTTTTTTTGGTTTTTTTGGTTTTTCGAGACAGGGTTTCTTTTTATTGTTTTGGCGACTGTCCTGGAACTAGCTTTGTAGACCAGGCTGGCCTCGAATTCACAGAAATTTGCCTGCCTCTGCCTCCCGAGTGCTGGGATTAAAGGCGTGTGCCACCAACGCCCGGTTTGTCACTTATACTTCTGATTGGACATCTCCACCAATGAGTCCCATGAGACCTCATTTCCCAAGTGGAATTAATACCACTCACCTTTGTTTTCATTGTATCCTGTGCCTGTTATTACTGCATCCCTATGGCATTTAGTGAAATAGCCTGCCTGTCTCTGTATCCCCTTATAAAAGTTGAGGTCTTGGCCGGGCGTTGGTGGCACACGCCTTTAATCCCAGCACTCTGGAGGCAGAGGCAGGTGGATCTCTGTGAGTTCGAGGCCAGGCTGTACCGACAGCCTCCAAAACAGAGAAACCCTGTCTCGTAAAACCAAAAAAAAAAAAAAAAAGTTGAGGTCCAAGTGGGTAATAAATATGTGGTTCATTCTCTTTTCTTTCTTTTATTTAAAATAGAATCAAGCTTGTTTACATGTCAATCCCAGTTTGCTATCTCTCCCCTCCTCCCCTGCCTCATACTGACCCCTATCCCATCTGCTTTCTGCTCCCCAAGGGAGGGGGAAGCCTTCCATGTAGAATCTTCAAAGTCTGCCATATCCTTTGGAACAGGGCATAGGCCCTCCCCCCATGTGTCTATGACAAGAGAGTGTCCCTCTATGTAGAATGGGCTCCCTTAGTCCATTCGTGTGCTAGGAATAAATACTGATCCACTACCAGAAGCCCAATAGATTGCCCAGGACTCCTAACTGACACCGAAGTACAGAAGGTCTGGATCGGTCCAATGCTGGTTTCCCTGCTATCAGTCTAGGCTTCATGAGGTTCCCATTGTTCATCTCAGCTGTTTCTGTGGGTTTCTCCAGCCTGATATTGACCTTTTTGCTCATCGCTCCTGTAGGTGTATGCTTCTTCTTCCATCAACTACTGGATGAAGGTTCTACTATGGCATATAAGGTAGTCATCAATCTCATTATCAGGGAAGAACATTAAAGGTAGCCTCTCTATTTTTGCTTAGATTGTTAGCTGGGGTCAACCTTGTAGATCTCTGAACATTTCCCTAGTGCCAGGTTTCCCTTTAAACCTGTAATAGCTTCCTCTATTAAAGTATCTCTTATCTTGCTCTCCTGTATTCTTCCCCTGACTCAATCTTCCTGCTCCCTCATGTTCTTCTCTCCTCTTCTCCCATTCTCTTTCTCCTAACTCCCTCTCTCCTGCCACCATGCTCCCAATCAGCATGCGGTTCATTCTTACATCAGTGCCACCTGAAGTAATGCTGCTTGGACTACATGGGACATTAAATAAAGTACAGTATTTAATTGGATATTTTCATGACATTTTTTCACTTCTAATTTGACACTATTTGAATTAGATACTGAGAGATAATTTATCTACAGGTTTTCATTTCCCTACCTGTATTTTAAACAAAAATAATAGGAAACTGAAGGAATAATTTGTTCTGGGTCCATGCATTTAATCATTTCATTAGTCTCACCAAAGAGATAAATTAACTAAGGTCTCATGTTGAGGCTTGCTTTAATGGTTTGAGTTCACTGCAGGAAACAGAAATAGTTATGAATCTTTTAATAGAATGTGAATAACACATGGAACTGTGTGCAGAAAAAAAATATTTAAAGGTTCATAAGAGTGCAAGCCAAAAACCTTGCATTATTAAGTTTCTGTATTCTACCTTGGCAATGAAGACATCAGGAAGGGACGCATAGATGCCATTAACCACCACTGCTTCTGCTGCTGTGTGATCAGACAGAAAACAGAAAGAACAGCAAAAACAAGACAATTCCATGTTGTTCCCTGCTAAGTCATAAGTATATTTAATATATAAGACCAAATTTCCATCCCTAGGACTTCTTCTTATGGAGGCATAAGTGTTGATTTGAGGGGTAGTCTTTGTTACATGAAACAGGTAAGAAAGTGAATGTTGTTAATCATGCCTGATACATTCGCCAACAGTCATTCAGTCCACATACAGTAATAGATAATGACCACATTAAGCACTCTTCATTATTATAACACAGAAGAAACACTGGAAGGAAAGAATACCAAGGGGTAAAACCATGTCTAATGCCTCCAGTTGCCTACTAGAGACATTCTTGAAACATAAGCACTTGCTTTTCTCTTTCAGATGAATATTTTTTGTTTATATGAGGACATTATAGACCACATATATCTGGTTTGAATCCCAAGAGCCCGATGCTCCTTTTGTTCATAATTGCTGTGCATGGTAATGTGGTTAAAGAAATTCAGATGGAATTTTTAGATTTGAAAAGCCATTTATATTCATTTACCATTTTTGAAGTAAAAATTTCAATATGGGAATGTTAATGGAGCAGATGATGAACCTTCCTCACCAAAAATTAGAAAAACAAGCAAACAAACAAAAACTTGACCTGTTAGAGTTTTAGTTTATCTGTAGTTACTTCCTTAAGATAAATAATGAACAAATATTCTAATATTTCAATAATTAATTATATTCTTTAAATGTATAGTATATATAATGAACAATGAATATTTAATTTTTAAATATTCTTTATAAAAAACTGCTTAAAACATGTCTATAAAGGTTGAAAATATTGTAGACTTAACATTTTCTTTTGAAAACATCTTTCCCTTAATAATTTGTGAGCTCTACTTCAGTCAAATTCTGATTTTGAAGTTTCTGAAATTTTATTTCATTAAAGTTTACAAATGTGATGTTTACTTAAAATTCTTTTATTTATCAACATTGTAAACATTTGTCTTCTTTATAGCTAATTTTAAGGTTCACAAAACAGGCATACATAAAATATGATGACAGATAATCTTTGCTTTGTCACATTGTGAAATCATATGATGACTAGTGTCCAATACAGAAATGAACTTTCAAGACATTGTTGACATTATAACTAATCTATTCCCCCAGTTCCTAATCCTCCTGAATTTCACAAGACAAGAATTTTCTTTTACCTTACAATTATTATGACCATATTTAGTTTATATTTTCATAAACAAGAGTACAAGTCACTGAATATTTCCCATTCTGGCTTTTTAAACCTTTATTTATTCATATGAGTACTGAATGCCAAATTTTGTGAGTTTATAATTATACTAATTTTTTGTTGTTTAATTTTTGCTATATCTGTGTCCCCAGTAGTTGCAATGGTGACACCATATTTCAGTCTGAATCATTCCCTCCAAGTATTTATTTGATAATATCCTTGGAAACACACCCACATGGTCATTCCACAAGGTCTTTCTAACTCTAGTCAAGTTAACAATGACAATTGCCCATAGTGCATACCTCCCATTATTATTTTAGATATTTTAAGATGATCTTTCTAATACATTATATTTTGTGCATGATATCCCTTCCACCAACTCCCCTTGCTTTTGCCACCTACTTAGCCATTCAACTTCAGCTTCATGTTCTTACCACCTCTTGCCCACAACAAACAAAAAACAAACAAAAATCAGAAATGAAAGAAAGCAAACAAAACTCCAATAAGATAAAACTGTCAAAACAAAACAAAAAGTGCAGTATGTTTTCATGAAGTGAGAATGGAATATCTATTTCTCTGTGACTTTATTTCTGCTTACAGGTACTCAGGATGGCCTCTGAGACACCACAGGATGGACAGCTGTTGGTCACAGAAGACCCAGAGGAATTCAGGAAACAGGCAGCCATAATTTCAGATATATCTTTCCCCACGCTACATCATCATAAGCCAAGAGAAAAAAAAATGACTTCCTGGAGAGTAAACAGCATGGATTCTCTTTCCGTTCCCTAGTATTTGGAACTTGTGGTCACAGAGATTGAATTTGAGCTATGTCTTAAAAGATATAACTTATGTGTATAACAAAAGGAAGAAAAGGAAGGCATAACATGCCACACAGTCAAATCACCTCAAACTTCAAGAGATGTATAAGCAAATCTAGTAAAGAAAGGGAAATTTTCATAGATGAAATATTGACACTGTTCAGTTACTTCTGGCTGTGTTGTTTAAATTTCAACTCATGGAAAGAAAAAATCCATACTGTTACAAAAACACAAATAGAAAAGTATGTGGCTTGACCATCGTGTTTTGAGAGAAAAATAATAAATTATACACCTCCTTTTCATATTGATACCTTCTTCCCAGACACACACACAGGTGACATTTTAAATCTCCACTTTAAGAAAATAATGTGATATTTCTACATCCTTGATTTTACCTCAAGCTTCTTTTCAATAGGTTTCCAAATGTGAATATAAAAGAAGATTTAAGATATTAAAAATTAATTGTCTTGAGGAAGCCAGGTTTTCCTATTTGACCAATGGTGTTGATAAGCCTTAAGAATATACATTTCCTGTTCAAAACATGCAACAAAAAATAAAAGCAAAATTCAAAATCTTTCATATTTTATTGAATATTTCTTATATGTTAAAATTTGTGGTTTCTCCCCATATTGTATCTTATTTAACCCTTCCAAGAATTATGAGCAATAGGCTGTTTACATTCAAATGACTGTATGATGACAGGGAAAATACTCAGATAATAAACATGAATATTTTAGAAGTAGTCCATGCATAATTGTTCCACAAATATATGTATTTATTGTGGTAAATATCATTATAGTTATGTTCATTATTTGAAAAGAACTTCTCAGGAAAATTCAGGTCTGGTTCATTATATTTTACCTACTTATTACTTAGCTTTTTAAAAATTATTTTCCAAAAAATCAAGTGGGTACAAGTGAAGAAAGGGGAACAATAGAAGTTTATTGATTTAAGGTGGTTTATCAGATTTAATTCAGTGGAATAATATTTATTGACTTTCTAATCATAGTCAGAGACTTCTTTTGGGGATTATGTGCTAGATTACACATACCGCATCATCTGATATAAACAGGATCAATATTATGATCCCTTTAGTCACCAGACAGTTATAGTCATTAAGATTCTACAGGCACACCAGCCTGTGCTTGGGGCTGCCACTGCAGCTCCCATCCAGGCAGCGGGAACCAACATACTCCAGCATCCTAATCTCCTGCTTCGCCCACAGAACTAGGAAAACCAGGGCATGTTTCTAGGTCACCTGCCTGTGTTTGCGGTCTGCCACTGTGGCTTCCATCCAGGTGGGAGCCAAAGAATCCCAGCATCCTAGCAACTTCATGAAAATGATAGAGGCCCTGAAAGATGATGTGGGGAAATCCATTAAAGAGTTAGAAAAAAAATCAAACCAAAGAATGCAAGAAATGGAAGAAAAAACAAACCAAGAAATTAAAAAATGCAAGAAATGGAGGAAAGGACAAAGTAAAAATGGCAATAGACAATTCAAACAGTGCAAGTACTGAAATCTGAAATAGAAACAATAAGAAAAATACAGTCGGAAGGGATGCTTGAAATAGAAAAACTGGGCAAATGATCAGGTACTACAGATGCAAGTGTAACCAATAGAATACAAGAGATGAAAGAGAGAATCTCAGATGTTGAAAACACACTAAGAGAAATCGATTCATGGACCAAAGAAAATCTTAAGTCCAACAAATCCCTAACACAAAATATCCAGGAAATATGGGACACCCTGAAAAAAAAAAAAACAAACTAAAGAATAATATGTATAGAAGAAGGCGAAGAATCCCAACTCAGAGGGGCAGAAAACATATTCAACAAAATCATAGAAGAAAACTTTCTCAACCTAAAGAAAGACGTGCCAAATAAGGTGCAGGAAGCTTACAGAACACCAAATAGAGTGAACCACAAAAAAGTCCCCTCATACATTATAATCAAGACCCCAAACTTACAGAATGAAGAAAGAATATTAAGAACAGCTAAGTAAAAAGGCCAAGTAACATAGAAAGGCAAACCTATCAGAATTACACCTGAATTCTCCATGGAAACTCTGAAAGCCAGAAGGTCCTGGATAGATATTCTACCAACACTAAGAGACCATGGATGCTTGCCCAGACTACTATATGCAGCAACGCTTTCAAAACTGTGTATGGAGAAAACAAGATAGTCCATGACAAAACCAAATTTGAACAATACATATCAAGTAACGCAGCCCTATAGAAATTTCTGGAAGGAAAACTCCAACCCATGGAAATTAAATACAACAAGAAAAATATAGGCAATATATAATCCAATTTTACCAATAGTCAAAAGAAAAAAAGGGGTGGAAATTCACATACAATTCCACAACAACAACCATTCCAAAACAAATAAGAATGAGCAATCAATAGTCATTAATATCCCTCAATATTAATGGTCTTAACTTACCCATAAGGAGACACAGGCTAACAGAATGGATTCGAAGACAGAATCCATCCTTCTGTTGCATACAAGAAACACACCTCAGCTTCAAAGACAGATGTTATTTCAGAGATAAGTGTTAGGAAAATATTTTCCAATCAAATGGACCCAAGAAACAAGCTTGGGTAGCACTCATATTATGTAATAAAGTAGGCATTAAACTAAAATCCATCAAAATTTCATACTCATCACATGAGAAATCAACCAAGATGAAGTCTCAATTCTGAACAGCTATGCCCCAAATGCAAAGGTATCCATGTTTGCAAAAGAAACATTACTAAAACTCAAATCACACATAAAACCTCATACGTTTATAGTGGGAGACTTCAACACTCCCATTCGACAGGAGCACCATACAGAAAATTAACAAAGAAACAAAGCAAATAATAGAAGTTATGAACCAATTGTGTCTAACAGACATCTATAGAACATTCCATCCAAACAAAAAAGAGTATTCCTTCTTCTCAATGCCACATAAAACCTTCTCAAAAATCAACCACATACTTGGCAACACAGCAAACCTCAATAGATACAAAAAAGTGGGAATAACTCCATGTATCTTATCAGACCACTATGTACAACAGTTAGAATTCAACAGCAACACAACTTGCAGAAACCCTAGAAACTCATGGAAATTGAAAAATATACATTTACACCATTCCTGGGTCAAAGAAGAAGTATAAAATTTAATTAAAGTCCTCCTAGCATTCAATAAGAATGAAGAAACTACATGTCCAAACTTACGGAACATGTTGAAAACAGTGTTAAGAGGAAAGCTCATAGCACGAAATGCCCATATGAAGAAAATGGAGAATTACCAGCACAACTGAAAGCTCGAGAACAAAAGGAAACAAACTCACCCCAGAGGAGCAGATGTCATGAAATAATCAAATTGAGGGCTGACATCAATGAAGTAGAAACTAGGAAAACAAAACAAAGAATCAATATAACAAAGAGATGCTGTTTTAGAAAAATCAACAAAATAGACAAACCTTTATCCAAATTTACCAAATGATAGAATGTGAACTTGAAAGTTAACAAAATCAGAAATGAAATGAAATAGGGACCATAACAAAGAACACTGAGGAAATTCAGAGACTCATCAGGTAGTATTTTGAAAACTATACTCCACAAAATTCAAAAATTTAAAGGAAAGGGACAATTTTCTGGATAGATATAACTTGCTAAAATTAAATCAAGAACAGATAAGCAATTTAAATAGACCTATAACCCCTAAGGAAATAGAAGCAGTCATCAAAAGTCTCGCAACCAAAAAAAAAAAAAAGCCCAGGGCCATATGACCTCAGTGAAAAATTCTACCAGAAATTCAAAGAACCGCTTATAATAACTCTCCTCAAAATATTCCATGCAAGAGAAGCAGAAGCTTCCTTGCCATACTCTCTTTACAAGGCTTCAATAATATTGATACCCAAGCCACACAAAGACACAACTAAGAAAGAAAACTTCAGACCAATATCCTTCGTGAACACTGATGAAAAATACTCAATAAAATACTAGCAAATCGAATTCAAGAACACATCAGGAAACTCATCCACCATGATCAAGTAAGCTTCAACCCAGTGATGCAGGGTTCATTCGATATATGAAAATCCAACAGTGTAGCCCACCATATAAACAAGCTAAGAAACAAAAATTACATGATCATCTCAGTAGATTCTGAAGAAGCCTTTGACAAAATCTAACACCCATTCATGATAAAGGTCTTGGAGAGATCCGGGACAACAGGAACATATCTAAACATACTAAAAGTTATATACAGCAAACCAACAGCGAACATCAAACTAAATGGAGAGAAACTCAAGGCAATTCCTCTAAAATCAGAAATAAGACAAGGTTGTCTCTTCTTTTCATACCTCTTAAATATTGTACTTGAAATTCTAGCTAGTGCAAGAATACAAAAAAAGGAGATCAAGGGGATACAAATTGGAAAGGAAGAGGACACATTTTCACTATTTGAAGATGATATGATAGTTTACACAAGAGAACAAAAAATTCTACCAGGAAACTCCTACAGCTGATAAATACCTTCAGCAAAGTAGAAGGATACAAGATCAACTCAAAAAAAAATCAATAGCCCTTCTAAAAAACAGACCATAAAGGGCTGAGAAAAAATCAGAGAAATATCATAATTGTGACAAACACCTTAAATATTTTGGGGATAACCCTAACAAAACAAGTGAAAGACCTGTATTGTAAGAACTTTTAGTGTTTAAAGAAAGAAATTAAAGAAGACACCAGAAAATGGAAGGATCTCCCAAGCCCTTGGATAGGTATGATCATTGTAGTAAAAAGGGAAATCTTGCCAAAAACAATCTATTGATTCAGTGCAATCCCCATCAAAATCCCAGCACATTTCTTAAGAGACTTTGAAAGAACACTTCTCAACTTTATACGGAAAAACAAATGACCCAGAATAGCCAAAACAACCATGTTCATCAAAGTAAAACCTGGAGGCATAAGCATACCAGATTTTAAGTTCTATTATAGAACTATAGTCCTGAAAACAGCTTGGTATTTGCACAAAAATAGACAGGAAGACCAATGGAATCAAACTGAACACCCCGATATTAACCCGTACATGTATGAACACCTAATCTTTGACAAAGAAGCTAAAAATATACAATGCAGAGACAGATTATCTGAACAGGGGCGAGCTTTTGGACATGAGACTGATAGCTGGGAGGCCAGCATGGGACTGATCCAGACCCACTGAGTGTGAGAGTCAGTGAGGAGCCCTGGACAACCTATGGGGCCCTGAGCAGTGGATCAGTGTTTATCCCTGGCATACAAATGGACTTCCTCTGTCCATAACACAAAGAGGGATGCTCTCTCAGCTTGGACTCTTAGGGGAGTGCATGGACCCTGCCCTGAGTGAAATGACAGACTCTAGATATACCCTATGTGGAAGGAAGTGGTGCAAAGGTGGGAGGCTGGGGGGGATTGTAAGGGGGTGTGCGGGAGGAGGGGAGGGAGAGGGCACTGGGATTGACATGTGAAGCAAGCTATTTAAAATTAAAATAATAAAAAGTTAAAAAACTATACAATGGAAAAAAGAAAGCATCTTCAACAAATGTTTCTGGCATAACTGAATTCTGGTATGTAGGAAACTGCAGATAAATCCATGTCTATTGCCATGCACAAAAATTTAAGTTCAAATGGATCAAAGACCTCAACAAAAATCCAGCCACATTGATCCTCTTAGAAGAGAAAGTGGGAGGTACCCTTGAACGAATTGGTACAGGAGACTGCTTCCTGAACATAACTCCAGTAGCACACACACTGAGACTGACAATTAAAAAATGGGACCTCCTGAAACTAAAAACCTTCTGTAATGCAAAGGACATAGTCAACAAGACAAAAGGGTAGCCCACATAATGGGAAAAATATTCATTAACCCCATATCTGACAGAAGGATAGAGGCTGGTCTCCAAACTTTATGAAGAACTCAAGAAGCAAGTCACCAAAACACCAAAGGATGCAATTAAATAGTTGGGTACAGAACCAAATAGAGATTTCTCAATAGAGGAGTCTAAAATGGCTGAGAGACACTTAAGAAAGTATTCAACATCCTTAGCCATTATGGAAATACAAATCAAAACAACTCTGAGATACCATTTCACTCCTGTCAGAATGGCTAAAATCAAAAACACCAATGACAGTTTATCTTGGAGAGGATGTGGAGAAAGGGGAACGATCCTCCACTGCTGGTAGGAATACCAACTTTTACAGCCACTTTGGAAATCAGTATGGAGATTCCTCAGGAAAATGGGACTCAATCTACCACAAGACCCAGCAATTCTACTCTTAGGCATATACTCAAAAGATGCACATTCTTATAACAAGGATGTCTGTTCCATTATGTTCAGAGCAGCATTATTTGCAATAGCCAGATCCTGGAAGCAACCTAGATAACCCAACTGAAGTGTGAATAGAGAAAATGTGGTACATTTACACAATGGAGTATGACTCAGTAGAAACAATAATTGAATCTTGAGATGTGCAGGCAAATGGATGGCACTAGAAGAAACAATCCTGAGTGAGGTAACCCAGTAACAAAAAGACAAGCATGGTATAACCTCATTCATATATGGATTTTAGACATGGATCAGTAGGATGCCAGCCTACAACCCCACTGCCAAACCTTTATCCAGTGGCTGATAGTAGCAGAGGGAAACAACCACAGCTAAACAATGACCTGAACTCCTGGAACCCAATGACAGGGACATAGGAGTGATGAGAAATGGTATCATGAGTTTGCTGGTGAAATCCACATAGACAGGTGACCTGACAAGGGGGAGATCTTTGACCCCAGACTGATGGCTGAGAGGCCAGAATAGGACTGATCCAGACCCCCTGAATGTAGTGTCAGTGAGGAAGCCTTGGCAATCGCTGGGGCCTTGGATTTTAGATCAATATTTGCCATGGCATGAACTTTGGGAGGCCATTCCACATGGAGGAATGCTCTCTCAGCATGGACACATGGGGGAGGGCCTAGATCCACCTTGGATGAAATGACAGACTCTGGAGATCCCCCCACAGAGGGCCTCACCCTCCTTGGGAATTAGTGTGAGGAGTGTGTGGGGGTTGGGGAGCTGGTGATGTGGAAAGGGAGGAGGGGAGGAAGAGGGAGCTGAGAATTACATGTGAAGCAAGCTTGTTTTTAATTTAAATAAAAAATATCAAAAAAGAGACTCTGCAGGAAGTAGGATCCAGAATGGACAGCCATAATCATTATCTGTAGCTCTCTCTTTCCATTCATTCCTCTACCCATGTACATGACAAATATAATTCTTGGTGACAAAGTGGCATATGTAGTTGCAGTGACAGAGGATATTTTCACGATCTTCTGTCTTGTAGTTGGGCTCCGGTGAAAGCTAGTGATGTGCTGTTATCTTATTTCTGAAGGTCAGAGAATCTGAAGTCCTAATCCAAGTACAGGATGGCATATCTCAGCTAAAGTCAGTGTACAGAGAGAGAAAGTTGTTGCTTCTTCTTCCACATGGTACAGATCTATCCAGAAGTGGACTGTAGGAACTCCAAACATCATCTATACATCAGAGTGGGTAACCCCCACAACACACCATTCAATCTCTTGATTCAAATGCCAAACCTATTTCCCATGATGCACAACAAAATGAGAAAATATGTTTCTGAAATGCCACAGTGACATAGCCCCAGTAAAAGGGCACCTGAAAATATGTGTTGCTGACTCCTGGAAAACTGGTTATATACATCCCATTGTCAGTATGCTCTTAGCAGATGAGACATTGCTTGCTTACCTGAAAGTTCTCACCCCAAATCTCTTTTCTTATACCTACTCTGAGTGAATGCATACCTCTCTAAATGTCCCATACCTTCTTTGCTTTTCTAGATTGGGCAAGACCTTTCCTGCCAGAAAATGGAAGATATTAGAGATATAGATACTATATGTCTATGGTACAATGGAAGCCCAATGGGGAAAAAACGTGAAGATGGATTGTGAAGTTATTCTTAAACAGAAAGCCAAGGAGTCAAGGATCTTGTTATGGTCTGCTTACTTTTACTACCTGTTCTTAAGATTATTCTGCTTAAAAATAGCACCAAGTCCTGTACTGGAAATAAATGAGGAAAGAGTAGAGCTATGCACCTTATGATTAAATCTAAGCGAGTTTCAGTATAAGTTTCCTCACCCCACTGTGCAAACATTAGTAAGAGACCATTGAAGAAAATCATTGTTTTAACACAGCAATTGGTTAGTTACTATTTTGTAGCAGGAGTCCTTTAGCATAATTTCCCCATATGGCCAAATTCCCAAGTCTGAACAATGTGTAGTGTGTCATGTTTTGTCCAATATATAGTGACTGCCTCCTGATTCTTAAAAATTGCCCAAATTTTAAAATGCTGAAAGGGCACTGGAATAATGACCATAATTACAGGTTATGGTAGTGTTTGAGAAGATATGACTGAACAGAGAAGAGAAATTATGAAGAGTCACAAGAACCAATATTTTTTATGAATTATGAGGTCTTCATACTCTTTCTTGTTCTCCACACTCCAGTGAGTGTATTCATGAGAGAGATAATTGAAGTCCCCTGTGGCGTTACCATTATTTTTCTAAAAATTTAAGATGCATTGTTGTCTTGCTGACTGTGTCCTTTGCCTTACAGAAGCTTCTCAGTTTCAGGAGGTCCCATTTATTAATCGTTGATCTCGCTGTCTGTGCTAGTGGTGTTATGTTCAGGAAGCTGTCTCCTGTACCAATTCGTTCAAGGGTCCCACCCACTTTCTCTTCTAAGAGGTTCAGTGTGGCTGGATTTATGTTGAGGTCTTTGGTCCATTTGGACTTAAGTTTTGTGCATGGCGATAAACATGGATCGATCCGCATTCTTCTACATGCCAGCCTCCAGTTATGCCAGCACCATTGGTTGAAGATGCTTTCTTTATTCCATTGCATATTTTTAGCTTCTTTGTCAAAGATCAGATGTTCATACGTGTGTGGGTTAATATCCGGGTTTTCAATTTGATTCCATTGGTCTACCTGTCTATTTTTGTGTCATTACTAAGCTGTTTTCAAGACTATAGCTCTATAATAGAGCTTGAGGTCAGGGATGGTGATGCCTCTGTACATTACCTTGTTGAACAGGGTTGTTTTGGCTATCCTGGATCTTTTGTTTTTCCATACAAAATTGATTATTGTTCTCTCAAGGTCTATGAAGTATTGTGCTGGGATTTTAATGGGGATTGCATTGAATCTGTAGATTGCTTTTGGCAGGATTGTCATTTTTACTACATTGATCCTACCTATCCAAGAACATGGGAGATCGTTCCATTTTCTGAGGGCTTCTTTGATTTCTTTCTTTAAAGATTCAAAGTTTTTGTGATACAGGTTTTTCACTTGTTTGGTTAGCATTACCCCAAGGTATTTTATGTTGTTTCTGGCAATTGTAAAGGGTGATGTTTCTCTGATTTCTTTTTCAGCCCTTTTATCATCTGTATATAGTAGGGCTACTGATTTTCTTGAGTTGATATTGTAGCCTGCCACTTTGCTGAAGGTGTTAATCAGCTGTAAGAGTTCCCTGGTAGAGTTCTTTGGGTCATTGATGTAAACTATCATATCATCTGCAAACAGTGAAAGTTTGACCTCTTCCTTCCCAATTTGTATCCCCTTGATCCCCCTTTGTTGTTGCATGGCAATGGCTAGAACTTCAAGTACCATGTTGAAGAGGTATGGAGAGAGTGGACAGCCTTGTTTTGTTCCTGATTTTAGAGGAACTGCGTTGAGTTTCTGTCCATTTGTTTTGATGTTGGCTGTTGGTTTACTGTCTATAGCTTTTATTATGTTTAAGTATGTCCCTGTTATCCCAGATCTCTCCAAGACCTTTATCATGAAGGGGTGTTGGATTTTGTCAAAGGCTTTTTCAGCATCTAGTGAGATGATCATGTGATTTTTGTTTTTCAGCTTGTTTATATGGTGGATTGCGTTGATGGATTTTTGTATGTTGAACCATCCCTGCATTCTTGGGATGAAACCTACTTGATTGTGGTGAATTATTGTTTTGATGTGTTCTTGTATCCGATTTGCCAGTATTTTATTGAGTAGTTTTGCATCAATGTGCATGAGGGATATTGGTATGAAGTTCTCTTTCTTAGTTGTGTCTTTGTGTGGTTTGGTGATCAAGGTTATTGAAGCCTCATAGAAAGAGTTTGGCAAAGACCCTTCTGCTTCTATTGTGTGGAATGTTTTGAGAAGAATTGGTATAAGCTGTTCTTTGAATTTCTGGTAGAATTCTGCACAGACAAAAAGGCAGCCCACAGAATGGGAAAAAATATTCACTCATCCCATATCTGACAGATCTCCAAAATTTACAAATAACTCAAGAATCAAGTCTCCAAAACATCAAAGGACCCAATTAAAAAGTGGGCTGCAGAACTAATTAGAGAATTTTCAATAGAGGAGTCTAAAATGGCTGAGAGGCACTTGAGAAAGTGCTCAACATCCTTAGCCATCCGGGAAATGCAAATCAAAACAACTGTGAGATAACATCTCACTTCTGTCAGAATGGCTAAAATCAAAAACACCAATGACAATTTATGCTGGAGAGGATGTGGGGAAAGGGGGACACTCCTCCATTGCTGGTGGGAGTGCCAAATGGTTCAGCCACTTTGGAAATCAGTATGGAGATTCCTCAGAAAAATGGGAATAAACCTACCACAAGACCCAGCAACTCCACTCTTAGACATATACCCAAAAGATGCCCATTCATACAACAAAGATGTCTGTTCGACTATGTTCATAGCAGCATTATTTGTAATAGCCAGAACTTGGAAGCAACCTAGATGTCCCTCTACCGAAGAATGGTACATTTACACAATGGAGTGCTATTCAGCAGAAAAAAAACAATTGAATCCTGAGATTTGTAGGCAAATGGATGACACTAGAAGAAACCATCCTGAGTGAGGTAACACAGTCACAAAAAGAGAATCATGGCCTGTACTCTCTCATATATGCATTTTAGACATAGATGTGGGGAGTGCCAGCCTACAATCCCATGGTCAGTGAGTCTGGTAACAGAAACTTCATTCAGTGGCTGATGGAAGAAGAGGCAGACTCCCATGGCTAAGCACTGAGCTGAACTCAAGAAAGCCAGTAACAGAGAGGAAGGACTGATGACCAAAGGGATTAATACTGGGCTGGTTTAACCGCCAGAAACAGCTGACCTGACAAAGGTTAACTTTTGAATCCCAGGCTGATGCCTGGGAATCCAGCATGGGACTGATCATGACCCCCTGAATGTGGGTGTCAGTGAGGAGGCCTAGGTAATTTATTGAGCCTTGGGCAGTAGATCAGTACTCATCCCGACTATACACACGGACTTTGGACTCCCATTCAACAATGTGAGATGTACTCTCACCCTGAACTCTTTGGGAAGGGTCTAGGCCCTGCCCTGGATGAAATGACAGACTATGGACACCCCCATGGAGGGCCTCACCCTCCCTGGGGAAATGAGGGGATAATGGGGGGGTTGGGGGGAGGGCACGGGGGGAGGGGAGGGAAAGGGAGAGGGACCTAGAACTGACTTGTGAAGCAACCTTGTTTCTTATCTAGATTTAAACTGAAAAATAAATTTAAAAAAATTTAAGATGCAACCTATCTTTTTTTATCTGTGAGTGTATTCCTGATGAATGTTTCATAAGAGGCTTCTGTTAAGAGTCAGTTTTCTATGAGCTTGTCGAAACAACCCCATGAAGAAGTCAGTTTACCTGCCACAAAAATATGCATTGACTGCAGGTCTCTAACATCAGTCACTTCTATGACTATTACTGGTTCATGCACTGCTGCTTGTGGACGTTACTGGCCCTTCCTTGCTATAATGGCTGAGACACAACCTCATCCTATTAACATATCTCCACAAAATATTTGATGAATTAAATTTATACTGAATCCAAATGTTTTGAGGCAAATTGCCCTGATAAATTTAAGCTCAGGAAAAGTGACTGAATATAAAGAAGAAAAAACTTAGTATGTTCCATGCTTGAGAGGATAGTCCAGCCTGTTCTACACAGCAACTTCCAGGACAGCCTCCAAAACAATACAGAAAAACCCTGTTTCTAAAATCCAAAAAAATAAAGAGAGAGAGGAGGGGGGGGGAAATAATGCCATGAGGTCTTTCTTAAACGTGTAGAGAATAGTGGGGGTCACATGGGGTGCCCAGTTTCTCTCTGAGAAAATACTGTATCTCAGACATAAATTTATGTGTCTGGTAGTCCTCCTACTTTCTGTTTGTTTGTTTCTGCTTTTGTTTTATTTCAACATTTCTGTCTGAGGATTGTGGGGGGAAATATCACCCTTAAAAATGATCAGGTAAATAAAATACAAACATGCCTTACTACTTCACATTTCCAAGGAGTTAAAGAATGCAGAATACCCTCAGTTAGGCAAGTGATTTATTTAGTTAAGGATTTTAATGCTAAATCCTTTAGCATAGGATACGAGAGAGTAGATGACTTAACATAACTTTTCTAAAGTAAGTAATGCATAAAAATCTTCATTCAAAAATACTATGTATCTGCTCAAAATATCCCAAAGACCGTCGGGCGGTGGTGGCACACGCCTTTAATCCCAGCACTCGGGAGGCAGAGGCAGGCAGATCTCGGTGAGTTCGAGGCCAGGCTGGACTGACAGCCTCCAAAACAATACAGAGAAACCCTGTCTCGTAAAACCAAAAAAAAAATATCCTAAAGACCCTTTGTGTAACACAGTGCCTATAGCTAATATTACAATACAGTGCATGTTAACTATGCAAGGAGGAAAGAGCTCACCCAAAGTTTGCTTTCCATAAACAAGAAAACACAATGAAACTTTGGGAGCTGACAGGTAGCACTTATCATGGTTGTTAGTATCATGGACATTGGCAAATGTAGTTTTTCAACTTTTTAATTTTTCAAATTGCATAATGATATTTTATATCTATTGTTTAATAAAAAATTAAAACTAGAGGGGTTTGGCATGTATCTCATTCGGTGGAGTGATTGCCTAGCATGTGTTAAAGCATGGATTAAATTTCCAGCATTGTGTAAAAAGTGAGCAGTGGTACCAGTAGGAAGATCAGGAGTTCAAGTTCTGCTGTATAATGAGTTCAAGGTCAGCCTGGGCTATATGACCTTGTCTCAAAATAAAAAATAAATAAATTAAGAAAACCAAAAGAAAAAATTTAAAAGACAAAAACAAATATATCATTCTAGACCAAGATCAATTCCCTTGCTCTAACTCAGCCACTGATATACAGACACCATGAGCCTCCTGCTATTTTGCTGAGGAGAAAATCACTGTATTAAAATCTCCTCTAAAGAGGAGAAAATTCACTGTATTAAAATCCCACAAATTTCACAGAACTGTCCTTTTTAAAGCCCTAGAAACATGCTTCTCTAAGCACAAATGATGATGCACACACTCACTTGCTGCACTGTTTCATTGTAATGATAGCACAGTCTTGCATGAACAATTAACTTGAAGTGTGTGAGCCCAGTGCAACTCAATTCCTTTATTTGGCTAAGTGATATTATACCATTAATATTTACTAGTGTAGCCTGTGTTGCATGAGAAATCATATGTACATCTGGAAGATTTTTCTGCTAGATAGAAACATCCCATCCATTCTAGTATTTTCATACCAGGTATTAGTACTTGTGTGTCATGATTATGTTGGTGAAAACAAGCCTGTGCTACCAGTCACACACAGCATATGCCATTAAACATAGTAAAAAAAACTCCAATAATGCATGAGAATACTACTATTTTACATACTTACCATATTATTGCCATTTTACAGTGTAAACTCTCTATTCCTTTAAAAAATTAGCCATGGTAAAATAATTGCTGTGGTGCACAGTGACAGCCTTGTACATCTTGTGTACACCATGTCTTTGATTGTTTACCTTTTCTGTTGTGGTTGGGTAACTCTCCAGCTGTTTTATTCCTCATGGCCCCATGGACAATGGGATCTTTTTCTGTAAATAAAGCATATATTATCTACATGTGTAAAGGCTATTCTTTCTAGGTTTTCAAAGGTGTGGTCATTCTATGATGTTCACATAACAAAACTACCTGTTGAGGCATGTTTCAAAAAGTAGTCTGATTGTTAATTAATGTATAATTTTATTAGTCTATGCCTGCTAAGCCAGTAACTATAAAAACATCCTCCAGATGCCCTTGTTGAAGGACTTTGGGAGCAATAGAGAAATAGCCACTTGTTAGGCAGCTTTTTGTTAACTGTTTGTTGACTGTTCTGATTAAAGGCACCTGCCTGCTTTTTCCCCCTCAATAATCTGGGCCTGTAGTAATGACAGAGTGTGGGATATCTGGATTATCTCAAGGGTGGCAAACCATAAAATGTTGGATAGATGACTCTCTGAAAATCCAGCTATCCTTCACGTTTGAAGCTATTAAACATGAAAGCTCATTACATCAATAATGACTGTTTTGATATTTCCACCTGCCTTCAGTGAGGTGACCACTGGAGAGTAATCAATGAGGCATGAAGAACCAGCGACATGGTGAGTGTAAAGCCCACCTGGCCCATTGATTTTTCACAAATCTTGGCTTCTGGGGATAATGTTAAGTACTGAAATGAGTTGGCAAATTGTGACCTAATTCACAGTCAACCACCCATGTTCTTCCATCTATTCATAACTGAAATTCCTGCTTCCCTGGATTCTCAAAACCTTACATCCATCACAAAACACTACCTAATGGTCACTGTCATGCAACTATGATTATTTACGTTCTCTAAAGTTTATAATGTTCTTTTGGAGCTACATAATGTCTGCATATAATATTCAAAGCAAAACTGTTGCCACAAAACAGGTCACTCTTTGTCATTGTCATTGCATGTGAGTATCTGTCATATTTAATCCTTTCACATGCATGTAGTAATACACATGTGAAAGATACATACCATGCTTATACAAGGATTATTTGGCTTGGTGTTTTTATTTCTCTTGTGTCAGGAAAGCGAAATTAAAGAGAAACTGTCTAAGACTGACCTCAGTAGTTGAAGTTAGAAATAGAAAGGTGAAATTTTTATATATTCCCTATTGATGTTGCCATTTTTTCATCTCAGAAAAGCTAAAAACACAATAATTGATGTCTGCATCTTTCACCAATTCCATGATCATTGTGGTTTTTTTGCAATTAGAAGACACCAAAAAACAGAGTAAAAGAAAAAGAAGTGCCTCTGAAGATAAATGGTAAAGGTAGCTCACTACTCTGGGACTTCATAGCCTAGGTAATCATGATTGCAGAAGGGATTTGAATGAGGATTTATGATGATAGTCATGTCCCCTCCTTTTAGAAGGGCAGTGGGCTCAGAAGGAGTGTTCTTTCTTTGTCTTCGTTAATTATGAGTTCTCATTTATTTGGTACTATTCAAAGGTGAAACACAACTTCTCTATCCACTTTAAGTGCCTTGACTAAATGATGACTTGGAAGGCATGCTACCTAACTTGTATGTCCTTGGGATATCAAGACTTTTACCTATGAGAGTTATACAGTTCAAGATTCCTACTGTTTAATACATTTCCAGTAGATAAGTAGGCTACTTAGACTTAAGTGAATGGGAAAAAATCATGTGTACATTCTATCTAAGATGATATACTTATATGTTCATGCATGTCTGCATCTATTTATATTAATATTGCTCTATATATCTTCATATGTGATTATCAGAGTTTAAGGCAGTGAACTTCTGTGTGTATTGCTTTTTCTCTTTTCTCCTTTATAAACTGCGTAAGTTCAGTAACAGTGATTATTATACTTTCAAATACATTTCTATTGTGTGCACAATTTTTTCATATATGGAATTCCTTCTTTTGCCTTGCAACCACAGCACTGTGGAAGAAAATTCTTTTTGTGGTGGGTCATTTTCAAAATAAAGTTAATTTTCATACCCTAGACTAAATAAGAAAACCTGAAATCCTGATATGTTTTAATTTCACTTTCTGCCACTTTTTTTCCAAGCTGTAATCAACCATGTTTCCTTCACAGAATTATTGACATAGAACAAGAAAATGTGTCCCCATGAGGAAAAATCCAACTTTAAATAATTTCTCTTTAAGGAGAAATGCTTATTGGATCTTTACACAAAACAACATGAGTACTAGTCAAATGCAGTACAATGTTCATGCTCCCTTTGGCACTTAAAAGACAGTGTTCATGTAGGTAAGTTTACAAAAATTGGCTGCCTTCATTTTTCTGGCTGTAACAGGAAATTAATAAAATGCTACAGAAAGAAGTATGACTTTATAAAGTCAAGATCTGATTGTACCCAGATGGAGTCAGTGAAGGAGAAGTTGCAACTAATTGGCTCCAAATTGATACTCATTACTTCTGCAATCAGAGTCTTTAGTTTCCCAATGAAGAACACATTTTTTTAAGTTTGACCTCAAACATATTAAAATGTATGCAGCTGAAATGATTCAAAATGTTTGGGAATAATCTTGCCATAAACAGTGATGGAGAAAACAAAGTATAAAGTCACTACTGTTGTGACAATGCTGGTACTTTTCACAGGATTCTGGTTACCTGACTCTGTCCTATTGGGCCACCATGGTTTGTATATTAGGGAATTTGTCTGTCAGTGTGCTTCACAAGATAGCCATCTCCTTTCTGTTTAATTTGTGAAATGATGACATACCACATTTAGAGTATACTCAGTCATCCCAATCAGTATGTCATACTTCCTATTGACATAAACATGGGGGAACAGAAAGCATACCATGAAACCAGAAACAGCTGAGATGTCCCTCAACCAGACAATTAATAAAGAAATTGTGGTACATTTAAATGTTGGAATATCAATCAGCTATTTATGACAATATCATGAAATTTGCTGGCAAAAGGATGGAACTAGAAAAAAAATCCCGAGTGATGTAATCCAGATCCAGAAAGACAAACATGGAGTGTACTCATTTATAAGTGGATATTATCTGTAAAGTAAAGGATAACCAAGCTATAATCCACGGACCCAGAGAAGCTAAATAACAAAAAGAGCTCAAGGGGGGATATTTGGACCTCACTGAGAATGGGAAATAGAATAGACATCTAGGGTGAAGAAAGAGGTGGGGATGGTGGAATCAGGTGAGATAAGATTGGAGGAGGAGTACTGGGAGAACTGGAACTGAAGGCCATCTCAGGAATGCTAGAAACCTAGTACAATGGAAATTCCCAGGAATCAAAGAAGCCGAAATTAGCCAAGTCTCCTAGCAATGGGTGATATGGAGCATGAACTGGATATGTCCTGTAACCAAGCAAGACTTCCACATAACCTTCAACCTACAACTTGTCCTTCCTGCAACATGTGCTGGGGTATAGGTGGCACAGAAATTGTGGAAGTGGCCAAGAAATTACTTGTCCAGCCTGCGACCCATACTACAGGCACCTCTGGGAGAGGGAACCCACCTCTGACATTGCCTACAGGACCACGACCCAGAGGATGGATAGTCCAGACAGCTAGGAATAACCAAACATGATTGGCAAAAAAGTTCAATGAAATGATTCCTAATGATATTATGCTTTTCTGCTATACTCAGATGGCTGCCTAGACTAGCTGTCATCAGCTAGGCTTCATTTGGCAACTGATCGAAACAGATGTTGTGACGCACAGTCAAACAGTTGTTGGATCCTGCAGGGGATCCTGCAAAAGAGGTCCAGAGCGGTCAAGGACACCACAAGAAAACACACAGAACCGATTAACCTGGGCTCATAGTGTATGACAGAGACTGAACTGACAACCAGGGAGCTGGAATGGGACTGACCTAAACCCTCTGTATGTATGTTATAGTTGTATATTTTGGTGTCCTTGTGGGACTCCAGACAATGAGAGCAGGGGTTGTCTCTGATTCTTTTGCACACTTGTAGGACCGTTATCTTCATAATGGGTTGACTTATCCAGCTTTCAACTTGATATGTCACGTTTTGTTGATAACCATATCTGTCCTCTCCTGCATAGAAATAGTGAAGTGGATGGGGCAGGCAGATAGAAGATGGGAGGGAGGGGCTGAGAAAAAAAGGAAGGAGGGGAAACAGCAGTCAGTTTATAAATAAATAAGTAAATAGACAGATAGGTAAATAAATTTTTAAAATGTATATTTAAAATGAAAAGATTTGAGTTTAGAAGGTAGTTTGGTATTATGTCCCTTTAACAGAACAGTAATACTAAGTTCACACTTGGGGCCTATGAGAATCCTAACCATGGGTTCCTGACCATACTTCCAGCATCAGGTTCATGTTTCATACTGTAGAGAAGACTTTAAATCCAATCAGAAAGTGGTTGGTTACCTCATAACATTCGTGTCTCTGCTGCACCCATTAGCATATTTTGCCATGTTGGTCAATACTGTAGTTCACAGTGTTCAAAGTTGAATAAGATCAATACTGACAATTTCTCCCAGGAGCCTACATAATACTTTTCAGTACAGGGAAAGCCAGCCAGGTGGGATGTAGTTTTCCAGTACACAAGTTAATTTCTCCATTCTCTCTAAGTACTGTGGTGTCTTCAGCAACAGAGCCATATTACTATGTACAAAATGAATACATACTAAGATTATATTTTATTTACTGAAAAATTTAGAACAAAGATTTGTTTTTATTGATTCCAGTAGTGATTTTAGACCTAAAACTCACATTTATTTTGATACTATAATCCCAACTGTGAGTCTTTGTTAAATTTGTCCGTTGTTTCCAGATCTCATCAATTCTCCATGGTTTTGGATATGATTTTTAAGTTTACACATTTGCTTTCAACCTTAATAATGTTTATTTTAATTGACTCTAAGTACAAGGAATATCTATGAAATTAAATACACATTGTTGAATAAATAATAATGTTCAACTTTTGAACATGTATTTTCATACTTATAGTATTTTTTATCTTTTACTACATTCCCTTTCTTGTTTATTTTTAAATAAGAAATGGCATGTTCTTTTGTCTTTGTAATTTTTCTAAATTCACATTTCTATTGTCTAAAAGAAACCTAGACACATATAGGAAATTCTAATTTAACTCAATAGCTATTAAATAACAGAGAATCAATGAGGACATAAAGTTAGGAGAAAAAAGTGGGGAAGGGTTAGGGAAGATATTAGAGGGTACAGAATGAGGGATGGATTTGATCAAAGAACATTTTTGTGTATATGACTATTAAACAAAAATATTTTAAAAGTTAAAAATGATGAAATGTTTGTTCCTCTTCAATCCAGTTAGAAATGCACAGCATACCCAGTGAATACTTGAATCTTCAGAATCACATGTTTACTACAGGGGAAAAGGAGAGAGAATAATTAGAGATTTGATAGATTACAACTGCTGCATATGATGGTTATGGGCCATGAAACATTTAAGTAACTCCTTCTATCTTTTCAGAAGATTTTTGTTTCACTTAAATTTTAAAGTGAATTTATTATTTCACAATTTCACATATGCATACAATGTATTCTGGACACTCTTCTCTCCATCCTTTCTACATTTCACCCCTAAATCCCCTTCTACCACCAATTTGACACCTCACTTTCTAGTCTTTTTATTTTGTTTGTATTTTGGTTTACTTTTCTCTTTTTATTTGTTAATTATTTTTCTTTATTTTACATCCTGACAGCAGATTCCTCCTTCCTTCTCTCCTTCCATCCCCTAGCGCCATCTCCCACCTGTACACCCATCCACTCTTCTCACTCTATAACACACTGTGTTTAACCAGGCCCATTAGAGAGGGCACAGATGTACCTTTCTCCACCGAAGCATTAATAAATTACTGTAGTATCATTGACGATAATGACTTCTTATTTTCTAGTGTTCCTAAGCAGCCATTAGATCTGGTAGGTATTTCCCCCATTATCCCCTGACCCTCTACCTACTGTAACTAAACTATTGGCTCAGTTTTCTGAGTATCATGTCTAGCCCACAAGACAGTATTTTATAGCCTCTTCTTGCTTGGCTCTTGCATTCTTTATAACTTTTCTCTAATGTTCCTTGAGCTTTGAAAAGGTTGATATTAGTGCACCATGTAACTCATCAACAGTCACTTATTCTCATCAACTGGAGAGGTTATTAGTCTCTGAGTTAACCATTGTGTCCCCCAAAGACAAGCTTCTTTGATCACAGCTGAAGATAGCACTATGGGTATAAACTTCAATAGTTAAAAAGCAGCTTTGACAACATGTTCATTTAGCAAAACAAAAGAACTAGGCTTACCCCTACTTTCTGTGACTGCCTTACCAGTGGTTCTTTGAACAGGTCTCCAATACTGAACATGAACAGCCTCCCATGTAACGAACCTCAGATCTACAGAGAAATCAGTTGGTCAAACCATAACCATTGTGCTACACATACCAATAAGTATTTCCTGCGGAGAAATATGGTGTTATAGAATATAAGGTCTACAACTGGGAAAGACAATAACTGACTTTTCTCTTCCAGATGCCTACATAGCAACTTCAAACACTGAATGATATCCTGCAGACAGGAGCTTCCAGCTTAGTTACAATGCAGTTTTCCAATATTATGAAATCAAAGAAAGCAGTGCCTTCAAAAATAGGGTCTGTTCTAGTGAGGGTTACTATTGATGTGATAAAGCATCATGACCAAAGCAACTTGGGAAAGAAAGTGTTTATTTGCCTTATGCTTCTCCATTACTCTTCATCATGGAAGGAAGTCAGGGCAGGAACTCAAATAGAGAAGGAAGCTGGAGGCAGGAGCTATCACAGAGGTCATGGAGGAATGCTGCTTTTGACTTCTTCCTCAAGACTTCTTCAGCCTGCTTTCTGATCAAACCCAGAAGCACCTGCCCATGAGTGTTCCTCCAACATCAACCACAAATCAAGAAAAAGTCTGAAAGTCTTACCTACAGCCTGATCTAATTGAGGTATTTGTTAGTTTAAGATCCTGTTTCTACATGGATTCTAGCTTTCATCAAGTTGACTTGAAACTAGCCAAACTCAGGCTCTTACCATTAAGTTCTGATGGGCAACAGAAGCCAAAAGCTATAATGTGTATCAGTTTGAAGACTTCTTGAACCTTCCTGGACAACAACTTTAGGGAAATATTCAAACTGAGACTGGATTTTCATTTACTAAGCCATAGTTTCTGGCATTATACACCCATTCAAATTATTTTTTGAAATAAATAGCTTAACTAAATCATTGAGAATTTTAATCAATATATTTTTCCCATATTAAACACAGAATCCTCTTTAACTCCCATCAACACATACCATTCCCTCTCTTCTCAATTTCCTGTTTCAACCCCTCTTTCTCTTCCCTCCCTTCTTCCCTCCATCCCTCCATCCCTCCATGTCTCCCTCCCTGGCTTTGTCTCACTTTCAGTAATCTAGAGTCTTATTTGTGCTAGCATATTGTCATGTGTGTTTGGACATTCACTAACAGCCACACTATTAAAGAAAACTTACAGCCAGAAGCCATGAAACTCACGAAGAATTCATGATTAAGAAGCTGACAAACAAAACTGGTACATGAGCTAGCTTGTTGGAATAAATTCCCTATGGTTGGATGCCATGCTCAGTCTTAATGCCTGGGACAGGGGCCTGGCCCTGCTCCAACCTGTTGTGCCATACTGTGAGTACTCCTCATCGGAGTCCTTACTTGTGAGGAGGACTGGACTGAGAGTAGGCTATGGGGAGGGCAACCGGGATTGGAGGAGACAAGGTAGCATAGAAGGAGGTGTGGGAGGGAGAACTGTGATTGGAATGTAAAATGAAATTTAAACAAATAATTCTGACAATAGAAAAGAATCTTATATGTCCCTAATGAAAAATATATGACATTACATAAAATGGTACATATATAATAACATCTGTGTATCCTGCTAAACTGTAATCCTTTAAACACAGGAAACATTCATTTGTCATGACTGCACTAGTGCTGAGAATCCTTACAAGAAACAACAATACACTAAGATTAATGGCTCAATTTCTGGGATGAAGAAAACAAATAAGGAGCCAGATCCACTTATTAAATCATGAATATTATTTATCATTTACAAATAATATGCTAAATATGGAGAGAAGACAAAAGAATACACTTAGGAAACTCAACTAAAACACATGGAAAGCAAAAATTGGGAGAGTCCATGTATAGGTAATTCTCTTAGAACTGAGACTTTTCTAGCTTAGGATGTTGGCATAATATATTTTATTTCCTATTGGGTCCAAACTAAAACTGTATGTGGGGTGTTCAGAAATGGTGTGCCCCTCATTTCTCAAGGATATGCCACTACTAGACAGTGAACTTTCTGCTGCTGAAGTTGAAGAACTACATGTGATTAGTTTGAAACAATGCAACGTTTCATTTTCAAGAAATGGCAAATTTCCTTCCAGTGAAAAATCCAAGTGGCCAATAGGAGGCTTGAAGTATACCCAGATTTAATGTCTGGGGTTCACTGTTGGTCGTTGTTTTCTTAGCCTTCAAACTTAATTTTTTAAAAGTCTATGTTTGTGGTCACTCAGCTTGTAAATCAAATGTATCTGCATGCCCTCTGAGAGTTATAAGAAAATGGAGAGGGTCTGATCAAGACTGCCTCATCTTCAAAATAAATTATAGCAGTAGTTACCATATTTATGTCAATGGAATGTACAATACAGTGCCAACTTGATAGTAGAGTCTTGACACATTCTGTTTATTTAAAAAAACATGATTAAACAGTTCAATAACCTTAATGTAGCTGTTTTGCCTATTTGTAAAATGCCAAATATCTCTTTGCAGGGGCATAGTTTTGAATTTAAAACTCATAAAAGGACTCCACAGAATTATAGGGTTTAAAATGCTAATGTGTCCATTCCTTGTATTATACATATTAAAGTTTAAAGTATACCTTCTGTATTAATTTTTTTTATTTCAGAGGGTCAATCCAGGTGCTGAGCAGATGAAATTGGTCTGTTCTATACACATGATCTGTGTACCTTTATTTGTTGTTGGCATTGTTATTGCTTGAGGTGTTTCAGGTTCTACAGCCAAAGGGTATTCTCATTTGTCCAAGAGCACCTACATAGTTTAATTCCAAAATGCACACTTGTACAGGTGTACATATAACATTTCCCTATTTCATTTTTTTTGGTTACACACTTTCTCCCAAATGCTTCTTTCAATGAAACACAAAAGAGACATGAGACGAGCTATGAATGGGAGATAATGGCATTCCAGCAAAGTACTTTTGTATGAATAATACTGAATGATTTACCATTCACTAACTTAAGGTATCTCAAACAACTAAGTCAAAGTGCTGCATGCTGAATCTTTCTTTATGAGCATGAATATTAACGTAAGGATCTTAATTCAGAAAAGCATGAGATGTTTCTGTAATGCTTCAAAGCTTTTAGGATAGACATAATATTCATAATTATTTTCAACTTCCTATCAGAGTCATTATCTTTGGGAATATAAGTATCACAAACAAATTGAAACTGTTGATGGAAAAATGAGTGAACTCCAAAAAAAAAAGTATATCTTGAGATATCAGAGTCTATTGATGGTGGCATTCCAATACAGATGTTTAAAATTACAGTTAGTTACTTGCCATAAGACACAGCTAATATTGAAACAATTTCAAAACTCTCCCACAGCAATCTTCCAAGCTTATAATATTTGTATAATAGAAGTAGTGCCACTTGTCAGGGAAATATGAAGATATTGCCTAGAAGGTGAGAAGGTCAGTCATGTTTATATGCCAATCTTTGTTTGAAAACTGAAAAAAATACTACCTGGTTATAATCATTGCTCAAGATACTGGAAATAAAACAATCAACAACAAATATTTCATGATCAATTCTAGCAATGTAATTGCACAAACTTTGCAATATGGGTAAAAGTTAATTGATTTTTTTCTGAGACTGGGCTCCTTCATCTGCAATATCTGGAGTAATATTTCATATTTTGTGAGATGGTTGAGGCTTAATGGGTGTTTAGTATATGAAGGGCCTCACATAAATGAGGATAATTGTTAGATATTGAAAACATTATTGTTCCTTTCTCACACACCTGCTCTTATATCCTGCTACTGTTATCTGAAAGTTTTATGGGATCATTGAAATATTACATATTATTCCTTGGGGGAAGTTAAAAGCTTATCACATTAATTGAATTTATATGCAATTACAAACTTGATTTTAAAATATTTAAAAGGGCAATTATGCCTTAGCATCTCTGTTACCCATTTACAGGATAATGAAGAATGCATTTAAGTTTATGAAGGTGGTATAATTATTGTCAGAATAAAAGAAATAAAAACAACGGAACACAACTTTGAATAAGAGGGAGATTCTCTGGCTTTTGTAAATTACAGAAGACTTTGTACTGTTTTTCAAACACACAGCATTTCTTTCACTGTCAAGCTTTTGGAAGGAACTACTGTCATTAGTGCCTTGTGGGAGTGATTAGGTTATGTGACTATAAATGCGGTGTGGCTTGTAAATAGGCTCAGCCACAGATTCTGAGTTCAATAATATGAACCATGTTGATCTCATTTGCGTAATCAGTGCCTACCATTTCCAATAAGAAGGTAGGATCTCCCAATATTTCTTAAAAGGGACCAATATTATGCTATTCAATCATAATTAATTTATCATGTTAAGTGTTTGGGACTGTTCTGAATGAAATCTTTTCAATCTTAGAAAATTCAATAATCATAGGAAAAGGATAATGACTTTCAGATTCAAATAATTTATTCAAAATTATGTTTTTATTCTAAATCTTTTGGAGGGTATTTAAATAACTTTCTATATATTACCATAATTATCATGAGTAAACTTAACTGATACTTCCCATGTGATGACCAGCATCATTGCATGAATGTAATTACAATCACATTCTTGACTATGATTAAGTTAACAGATTTTTGGTCTGAGCAGGACTATTGCAAGCATGGGAGAGAAATACATTTGTATAATTTCTGCATGAGAAAATATTTTGTCTTTTTATGATGAAAGATATCCAAAGTAATAACAGGGTACCAGGAAATGTTGTATTTGGGATGTATCATGAATCGCCACCAGTAGGAGTTACAGCTTTCTGGGATACTAGAGTATTGTCAAAAATTGGAACTCATTGTTACTAAGTCTAAATTGCCACCATGGCCAATTTTTTGAACTCCTATTAAGCAAACACATAGAAGAGTGGGAAAGCAGCTGACTGATATCCAGAACGTGCCACTATCCACAAGTGCTCATTAACAGACAAATGATAGTATTTGTATCATAGATACATAGATAAATATATGTATTTTTGTTGTCTGCTTCAAAAATCAATACACCAAATATCTTCAAGTCTGATGTTCCAGAATTCTTTTATTGTGGTTGTTGCTGCTGCTGTCATATTAACTTGTGAGTTTAACTGGAGTTATTTACATCAATATGTCTGAGAAGTAACTTGTAGGAGGATAAATGAAGATGCATCTCCAAAAAGTACATTCTAGAATGGGTAACAGCTCATGAAAGCTGGAACCTAGAGCACACTAAGCAATTTGCAAGTAGCTCAATTAAACTACAAGGATTCTGATCTACTATTTACAGCTTCACAAATCCCCAACCAGATCATTGTCCAATACTGATACATTCTGTGGTTATTCTTGAAATGTCTCTGACCCCTCTGGTTCCTACAATCCTTCTTCATTTTCTTCAGCAAGATTTCAGAGCTCCGCCTAATAATTGACTGTGTTTCTCTGCATCGGGCTACCATTAGTTACTGGATCAGACTCTCTGAAGACAATTGAGATAGGTATCATTATGTTGAATTGTTTCTAAAAATATACAATGGAATAAAGAAAGCATCTTCAACAAATGGTGCCGGCATAACTGGAGGCTGGCATGTAGAAGAATGTGGATCGATCCATGTTTATCGCCATGCACAAAACTTAAGTCCAAATGGATTAAAGACCTCAACAGATATCCAGCCACACTGAACCTCTTAGAAGAGAAAGTGGGTGGTACCCTTGAACGAATTGGTACAGGAGACAGTTTCCTGAACATAACATCACTAGCACAGACAGTGAGATCAACAATTAATAAATGGGACCTCCTGAAACTGAGAAGCTTCTGTAAGGCAAAGGACACAGTCAGCAAGACAAAAAGGCAGCCCACAGAATGGGAAAAATATTCACTAATCCCACATCTGACAGAGGGTTCATCTCCAAAATTTACAAAGAACTCAAGAAGCAAGTCTCCAAAACATCAAAGGACCCAATTCAAAAGTGGGCTGCAGAACTAAATAGAAAAATTTCAGTAGAGGAGTCTAAAATGGCTGAGAGGCACTTGAGAAAGTGCCTTAGCCATCCAGGAAATGCAAATCAAAACAACTCTGAGATACCATCTCACTCCTGTCAGAATGGCTAAAATCAAAAACACCAATGACAATTTATGCTGGAGAGGATGTGGTAAAAAGGAAATTCAAACTGAAAAACAAAAAAAAGACTCTGAAACATCCAGCCTCTGAGTCCTAGCACTCCAGGCAGTAACAGAGATAGGCTCATTCTAGTGGCAGGGGTCGCAGACTGAACTAGTCATTGGTTAGTCACTCCCACAATCTCTGTGCCACACTTACCCCAGCAAATCACATGGGCAAGACAGGTGTCGTAATGTTTTCACCCAACGAAGTAGAAACTCATGTTGGTGCCTGTATCAGCATATTTTACAGTCACAGTGTCTCAAGGACACTCCTGACTACAACTATAAGATTCAAAGGTCTCATATGTAGGTGTCTATACTTTATAGAATCATCTGAAAGCCTGGGTGACTGAGTGTTTGCTTTGCTGCTTGATGTTAATATGTGTTTCATTTTTTGTTGCTCTCTCATGATATTATAAATGTGAACTGAAGGCAGGGAAACAAAGATGTGGTATGGGTAAGGTCTTTTGGCTGGCTGCTTTGCTTTTCCAATCTTCAGTGACTTTATTAGATCATAAAAATATATCACCACACTGTACAATTTCAACTAAGCCTAAAATGGCAGAACTAGTTGTACATGGATTCAGATTCCAAAATCATCACTCAAAATGAAACTTTCCTCTTTTAAGTTGTATTTACCAGTGAGTTACTAGAGTAATATAACATTTATATTAGCAAGTGATCTCAGCATCTTTTGTTTACTATTTGTCAACTGTTTAATTAGTGTGATGATTTAACAGAATAAATCAGTAACACAATCAAGATTCCTATGCCAATACTGAAGAAATGTAGTAAGAGAGTAGAATGGTCCTATACTTCCTATCAGGAAAAAATGGTTTCTTTTGATACTTTTCGATTTCAAGTAGATTTGTATGATTATGTGCTAATGGATGTGTTAATTTATTTTTGTTATTACCTTATCTGAATTAGCAGTTCTTGTTTCTATTTTTGGCATCTTACTTTATGACCATCTTGAGCCAACTTCTAAGAGACATTTACATAGCCTAAAGAGAACCCAGGAGAAATACAAATGAGTATAACAGAAGTAGAGTAATTTTGTTTTCAAGGTGGAAATGATTGTCCAAATTCACCCAGTGTATAGTACTGCTTTTTGCCCACTGGTTTGGTGTAGAGAGTAATTTCCTTGCTCTTCTCTTGTCTTTTCTTTGCAGAGCAGCTTTGTCTGTCTGGGTTATCAAGCTCACAAGGGATTTTGACAATTAGATGATTAGCTATGTCTTCATCTACACTGCATCGATTGTCAAAAACACACAGTCAAAATCCATTGATTATCTGATGTTTATAGAGCAATATTGCTTCAACTGTCACAAAATTCACATTCATTTGTATTGCTATGGCAAAGGAAACAAGCATGTGTGCATAATCAAACCAATAGTTCTATAAGGTTAACAGCATAACCTGGAAAGACTTTAAAAGAAGTAAAATGATTGGGTGTGACTTCATTTAAACATAGAAAGGAGGAAAATAATCTCCTCTGTCTCTTCTCTAAATTGTACCATGGCCAATTTGAGTTTATCCAAGGAATTTAAGATTAATCTAAGCCTCATTTGCTAAGCATATCTATCACACTGAAAAAATGATGGATGAAATCATTTGATGATATCAAAAAACTCCAGAATGTGCTTGAGATGAAAATCCAGCATGCGCATTCAAAGTAGAGTTATCTTAGTAAACTATCAATAGAGATGAATTTTCTAAGTCTGAAATTTACTCATGACTTCCTTGATGGGAAAGTGTGAAAAGAAAAACTATCATGGTTTCTGTGTAAATTTTTGCTGGAGAGTCTAAGAAGTAAGACAGTAGTTGAAATACCTAAAAATCATAATGATTGTGACAAAAATAAATAAATTTGTTGCTGACAGATTGTATGCAGAGAAAACATTTTGGTTCCCTTGCATATGTGTATGGAGACAATTGAAAGATGTTGGAGTATCATACCAAAATACAACATAATTAAATTTATGCAGACCACATTAGTACCCTTAAAAAATCAAAATTCAGTAGAAATACACATTTACTATTGAATCGAGGACCTAAATTCTAATCCTAGCTCCTGTATAAAATGTGCTGGCTAATTTTATGCTAATTTGACACTAGCTGAAGTAATTTAGAGGCAGGAGCATCTGTTGAAAAAAATAGCATCCCTAAGATTGGGCTGTAGACAAGACTGGATGGAATTTCATAATCAGTGATTGATCTGGGAGAGCCCAGCTGATTGTGGGTGGTGCCACCCCTCGGCTGGTGCACCTGAGTTCTATAAGAAAGCAGGCTGAGCAGGCCATGAGGAGCAAGCCAGTAAGAAGCACCCTTCCGTGACCTCTGCTTCAATTCCTGCCTCCAGGTTTCTGTCCTGTTTGTGTTCCTGTTCTTATTTCCTTTGATGATGAGCAGTGGTGTGGAAGCATACGCCAGATAATCCCTCCTCCACAAGTTGCTGTGGTCATGGAGTTTATTCCAGCAATAGTGACCCTAGAGCATCAAGTGTCTCATAACCACTTGTAATTCCATGTCCAGGGTATCCAACATTGTCCTATCTCTGAATGCACCAGGACACATGTCATATAACCACACAGATGTACACAGAAATAAAATAAAAGTTTAAAAAATATTAAACACAAAGGTATATGTATATACATAATATAATATAGTATTATAATATATATTATATAGCTATATATTATACATAACAGCAAAATCATATGACCATAATTCATGGACCCACGATGAATCTCTAAAACAGAGTAAAATATATGTCTGAGTGAATGCAGATCTGTATTTTAAAATGGTGGAATTTTTTTTACCTTTCTTTTGTTCATGATTTTTATTAAATTAGAAACAAGCTTGCATCACATGTCAATCCCAGCTCTCTCTCCCTCCCCTCCTCCCCCGGCCCCACTAACCCCCTAACCCCCCACCCAATCCCTACTCCACTCTCCAGGGAGGGTGAGGCCCTTCAGGGGGACCTCTCTGTCATATCATACGGGGCAGGGCCTAGGTCCTCCCCCATGTGTCCAGGCTGAGAGAGCATCCCTCCAAGTGGAATAGGCTCCCAAAGTCCATTTGGATGACTGATCTAGTGAAAGGTGGGATTTTTTTAAGGTGCTGTTTTCCCAACAATTGATAATTAGTATAAAAGCAGAATGCATGAGTATACTGTCTGTGCCAGGACTGAAACTGAGATAAGTAACTAAAACACTCTGGTAGTAAGTAAGGAATATTTGCACAATAGATAACATATTTCTTGCAAACAATTGTAAATAAATGCTGTTTTAATAAGCAATTCTAGAAAGAAGTCATTATGGAAACAAGGCAAAAAATTTAAAACTGAATGTTACCCATTTCTGTAAGATAAGTTAGTCTCTGACTACACTGAAAATATCAATTTTGGATAAACAATAATGAAGCTTCTATATGACATACCAAATTATCTCCCATTGTTCTATGTACCTAAATAATATTGTAATAAAATTGTAAAACACTAGACATAAACATAAAATGACAATTTTGTATATAATGTAAAACAACACATATAATCAACAATAAAACATAACATGTAAGGAGTCTTGAGCTTCTGTGTGAAGACAAGGATGGAGAGAATAAGAAAGTATGGTGAGGGAGGAAGTGACCTTGGTTCCACTGATATGGAGTTTAGTCTTATGTATCTTCAGAGTGAAGATCCACAGAAAAGAAATTCTATTACCTGGCAGGTACATTATTCAAAAAACATGTGCACTGATGTTTACACCAGATCATATGCCCAAGACTCATTATTGCAATATTCCAATATGCTGAGAATATAAATATCTAGTAAAATGCATTTATATTTTGGTAAATATATTCCCAAAGTTGTATAGGGGAGGAACAAATTTAGCCACCTGAAAAATAAATGATGGAGTTTAATGAATATAGCATATAGCAAGTGAAAGCAGATTTTAAGAACTGGCATATTCTTAGCAATGTGTAGAAAAAAAATACCCAGAAACAAGACTGAAATTCCAGCATTCAGAGTTGTGTGGTTAGGTGGCAGAATGATAAAGGTAAATAATGAGAATCTCATCTTATCAATGAATAGGTCTATAGAGAAAGGATGCCTACCTGGTAGGCACTGGTGATAATCCCTCTCTTGATCAAGATGGTCTTCATGAAGGTGTACATATGTAGTCAGTAAGTCTATTAAAGCACTTGAATCATGCATACCTGGCTTTCAACTGGTATTTCTGAATCTTAGTTACAAATTGTCTATACTTATTAGTTTACCTCATTAGTTTGAACAATATATTTAGGGGGAATATGAGTGAGCTGCCTTCAGCATGTGAAGGTTAACGAGACATTTGTAAACCTTTGAATCTCAAATATTCAAAAATATATTATTTCCTCCATGGTACCACTCATACTTTATGTTCTGCAGCCTTCCCCCCAAAAAGCACCAAGATGCCAATACTAGGAGGACTCCTCCTTGACAAGCAGGAGATTAATGATTTGTCTGGAATGGAGTCATGTGAGACAGGATTTTCATGCATGCAAAACACTTTCTTCATGGTTTTTCTAGGGGAAGGTGCTGACTCTTGAGTAGTAAATCAGATGCCTATCCCTAATTTGTAGATTATTCATGAATTATGTTACTCTACATGAAAGTAGTTTGTTTTGTGTTTTAAAATAGTGAATAAATGGGCCGGGTGTTGGTGGTGCACGCCTTTAATCCTAGCACTTGGGAGGCAGAGGCAGGCAGATCTCTGTGAGTTCAAGACCAGCCTGCTCTACAGAGTGAATTACATACAGGACAGCCTCCAAAACGATATAGAGAAACCCTGTCTCAAAAAAAATAGTAACTAAATGGATCTATAAACCAGAAAACATTATCTGGTGCCAAGGGTTTTGAAGGAAAATGAAATATGGGATGTGATAAAGATATTCATTAACATCATCTTAGGCGAGGGAGGGATCAGGTAACACAGAGGATACATTATCGTGGTTTCCTTCAGAGGGAAAATCTTATAGGTACAAGAAAAATGTGGTGATAGACATTGAGCAAGGATCCAAAATAAACTCTAGCTTCTAACACATACTAAAGTCCATTCCACATTAAAAAATAATTGGTAACGTCAATGTTCTGTACTTCCTGCCAGTGAGGTCAAGACTTTATGGAGAAGGTAATTAAACACTAACTGTGTAGGATTTCTTCTCATACATTACATGCTTTATCAAAATATGTGTTAGGTTTGTAGATGAAACCACATATCACTTTGTATCACCCCACATCAGTTTTCTTATCCCTAAGTTTGACTTTGCTTAAAACTACCTTTGAGTGAGCAATTGGGTAACTTATGTTAGGGCATCTCAGGATTCTGCCTTCTCCCCATGTCTGACATGTGTAACTCAGGCCAAGCTATGCACTTACTATTTAAGGTAGACATATATTCTCACTTTCCACTCCTGCCATCAATAGGTCAATGAATCAACACATTGTTTATTTCAGGTTCTTTGTCATCACAAATAAATTTCACATATCTTGAACAGAGGAAGTTTTATGTCACATGGGAATAGAGCAGATTCTTAAGAACTATGATGTAATGAAAACAATATTATTTAAAATCTTAGCACCTGGGTAGCATCCTGGGAGGTGGTAAAATGTAATGTAACACATTGCTTCTCTCCTAGAGTCAGTTAACATTGTAGAGTATGTCTTTTTCATTCCAATGACCCAGATGCCCATAGTCTTGTCATCCAAAGGCAGTTCTGGCTTATCCTAAAATCTCACTGTTCTTTACAGTTATCCTTCATCTCAGCTTCTGAATGTAGAGGAACATATGGCTTTTCTGTAACTAAAATGCTTGCTTTCAAAAAACCTGAATGTTTTCCAATATTACTCCTATATGAGAAGGAAAAAGTAACATTGATTTGGTGATTGAGTGCATGTTATGCTTGTTTGTGAGACAAACTTCTAAACCAGGTAACAATTTTACAAGAAATATAAATATGTCAAAGACAAACTGCCTTATTGTAACACTTTTGCTATGAACCAAACCCATTCACAGGTGGTGGTATTATATTCTGCCAATTTCAGGTAAGGTGTTCCCACCACTTGACAGTAACACACAGCTAGAACCCCATAAAGACCAAAGATGTAAGTGCCATATATTTTTCCAAATAATGAGTCATGACTATTGTAATAAATACATGGCTAATAGTCATTCAAAACACGTAGACATTTTATTCTTTCTTCAGATCTTACTTTTTATTACTGTGATGAATCAGTGAAAACATCTTTTGGTCTCATGTCCCCAAGTTTTTATTTTCCAAGAAGCTATGTAGTGTCTATTGTACTATATATATATAGTACTATATATATATAGTAGTAGCTTTTGGAGCATGATAATTTTTTGAAAGCAGAGTAGCCTATTGAAGCATATTTTTTTCTGCTGTTCAACACAAGATATTGAAATATCTTTGACTCAAAACCAGGGGTTAAATTGGAAGCTTGTTTCTAACTGATGGAGTTTCATGACTAACTCTCCTACTTGTCAACATCCAGCTCCATGATCCACTGAGAAAGGGAGTAAGAAATGTGAAGGAGAGGCATAGTGCCAAGATAATGTACCATATCCACAATCAACCTTCTTTTTAGTAAGGAACTATGGCACACAGTTACAAACACATTTTACAAATGAAGAAACAATCACAATTAATCAAGGGATTTTCAGCACATCCAGTGTTTAATTGTATTTATGAACGTGTCAGAATTTTAAGTGTGCCTCACCTGTTACCATAGCTTTATACTCAATTACATAGGTAAAGTCTACTTAGACTGTAGAATTGAACATAAGCATTTTATAAGGGCTTTAAATACAATTTGTGAATATTGAAAATATTTGTTATTTCAACATCATGTATGACTGCCACAAGAATGAATTGCTTCCAATGAAAAATAAGTAGCTTTAAAGGTGGAATCACATTAATATCCTGGTGTCTATCATAAAATTGGATGGCAGGGTAGAAGAAAAGGAGGAGGCAAGGAATAAAGACATTTAAAAAATCAGAGGCAGACAAGAAGGAAGTCAGGGCTGAAGAAGCAAGCATTCTTTGTCTGTAGTTTGTATGTCATATTTAAATTCCTCCCCATCTGTGTCATCAAATGAGGAAAGCGATGTGCTTCCCTTGTCAGAATAAATTACCTTGATTATTGATGGTGATGAATCCCAGGACTCTCTCCTTGTAATACAAAGGATTTTATGGTCTCCAGTCAGTGCTTCAGTTCTAGAGGAGCACACAGACCAAGAAGGTTAATTATAATATTCCACTAATTGTGTTCCTTGTCCTGTACCACATAGAAACAATGGAATGAATGTGCTCATAATTAAGGCTTGAAAACTCTCCACTGCATCATCAGTGAAAGACACAATGCAGAAGGTCTCAGCTGAAGAAAAAAAATATTATCTTATCATCTTTCAAAGAAAAGAAGAATCTTTGATAAACACAAGAATGTTCCTGGACTCCAGGTCTCAGTTGTACCTTTTGTCATTTATAGAATACTGGCATTCAGATGCTTAAGCCACACTAATAATGACATTAGCACAATAATTTAGAGTGAAATCAAGTGTCTTTGTTCTCTTCCAGTCTGTGCCTTGATGTACAAATCACTTATCCTTCATTTATAATTAAGATGTCTTTCTAAAGCATCAGAGTAAAGCTGCATTTAAGCAAGTATAGCTGGGAATAAAGGCCAGATTAGTGCCAAAGTGACACAAATTCATGCATAGACCATGTTAAAAAAAGACATTTTTAATTTTTATCAAATCTAGTTTTATTGAGTCACTAAGCCTTAACAATTTCTTTCAATTAATATGAATGTGCAAAATCCTACTATTGGAACTGAAACCACCTGAGTACCAATTTTATCTTGTTGGAGGTATCTCTTATAAACAAAAGGAAAAATGAAGCAGTCCACTTCAAGGGTCCAATTATTTTCAGGAGCTTGTCTGAATGGAAGCCATTTTAGCTTTATCCCTGTACTTACATAAACAGGTTTTGAACGCTTTAGATAAACAACTTACTGATGTTCTTAAGTGAAGTGGCTAAATATGATTTTGAAAATAAGCGTGAATATGTGATTAGCTGATCACTGCTTATTCAGTCCTTTGCTCTATGTAGCTTTGAATTCACTGAGCTTCCTTCTTTGAATCTGTGTTCCATATCTATAAATATCCATATACAGCATTTTAAAGGATTTTTAAAATAATGAGTCTGATTTATTTTTCCTTATCAATTGGCTGCTGCTCCAAACAATTCTATGGCTGGATCTGCTAACTAAAGACAGCCAGCCGTTCCAGGTGCTGAAGTGGTATTGATCAAATTATTTTTCTACAATACACTCATTCATGAAAATTTCCCTCTCCTTGCTACTGACCCAGCTCAGGGCAATTCGAATACACAGATGAGCTGCATGACACATTGGCAGGGTGACAGTGGCAGCCGTGGATCTTTACGATCCCGTTGCACTCCGACTGAGAACATGTGTGGCAGTTCAGGCGGCCATTGTTCCTTATTGTGGAGCCAGATAAAGAGCAGAAAGGCTAAAGGGTCAGAATGAAGAGTACGGCCAGTGGGCTCTGAGAAGTAGTCACTGAGAAACACATATGCATTGTCCACCAACCTTACCCATGGTGAGTCTCAAACATGTGAGATCTGTTTAAGCCACCAAGTGAAAAGATTTGTCTCCTGCTGTGGATGGTATGAGGAACAATGAGTTTACACAGGTTCTGACTTTAAAAGATGGTACTTTTTGTAGATCAGCATTTGGGAAATATTGACTTTTTTATGGTTTTGAGGGCTGGGGGATAGCTCCGTTGGTGGTATCTGCTGCACAAGCACATGGACTGAAATTTGAATTCCCAACTTCCATGGAAAAGCTGGCCACAGTGTGATAAGTCTGTTTTCAGAGGGGATCAAGCATGAAATAACTTGGTTTGAAGTGTTAGGTTCTACAAATGAATGTAAAATGTAAGGGGAAACATTGAGGCCTTGGAAACCCCATTCTTCATATAAGCTGAAAATTTTGACTGGCTTGATCTTGTGTAAGTCTTTTTCAGGAACCACAGCTTCTGTGAGCATAACTGTAAAAAAGCCACATTAATTCCAGACAATATTTTACAGCACCCCCTTCCTATCTGTTGTCTCTTACATTCCTTCTGTCTCCTCTACCATGATGTTCCCCAAAACTTGGGACAAAGAAGTGTAATGCAGTAATCTTATCTCTGGTTGAATGCCAAATGTCCCCACTGGGATAAAGGCATTGCAAAGTTAAAAACCTAGTCAAGGCTTACATTGTTACCTCTGTCTTTTCCTTCTATTTACTGTACTATTCTACATTTCACTGGATCATTTTCAATTATAGGACTGGACCTCATACATTTTATCTACACAGTATTTAGCACATGTCTAATACATGAGAAAAAACACAGCAACTATGGTTACCTACAGAAGACCTAAAAGTGGGGGGAACTGATAGAAATTGGGGGAACAGGACACTTTACAATATAACAGGTTCACAGGAGAAGGAGGACAATAAGACAGAGAAGTGGCATTAATATATTCTCAAAATATTCATGGTATCTAGAGAGTTCTGGTAATAACTGTTAACATAAACAGTTAAAGATAAACTAGCAAGCAGCTCTCTCAGTTTGTGAGATAAGTCAGTACATAGACTTTGAGGTATGTAAAATGATATGTAAATATTAAATAAATAGAAAATTAAAAAAAGAAAATGGAAGTACAGAGATAGAAAAGAATTTGCCTAAAATCACACAGAACTCTGTACAGCAGTGTATGTTGGTCAGGTTCATGTGTTTACTTCTAATTCTCTGCATCCTACTTACCATCCATGGGAAACAATGAATGAGTAGTAAGTATATACCTGTGACATTTGACAAATTTTTCTACTTGGATGCTCAACTAATAATCACTACATACATATAGAGACATGTTACATATCATGTAAATGTGTACATAGACATACATGTATATTATGTGATCAGCATACACTGAAATGAAGAAATTACTTATCTTCACTCAATTTCCCTCAAGTTCATCTGTACCCCATCCACGAGCTAAAACAGGCAAACAGAATGCCTGACATTCTTCAAGTGATCAATTTAGTTTTATATCTAGACCATCAGCATCCTCTAGGCATCTACAATTCCCCTGTCATGTGTGATTACATCAAAAAACACCTTTCTTCTTTCCTTTTTGCAGTCACAAAGGACAGCCACGGAAGCATGCTTTCCTCCGTGGAGACAGCACCGCTTTCATCATGAAATCTCCTGCAAGTGTTTTATTGGTTTGTTTATGGTTGGTAAAGCAGTTTCTCCTCTCTTTTTTATTTTTTTCCTCTATTGGCTTCTTTCTTTTAACCCTCTCCCATTGAATGTCGAAGAACTTTTATTGAACTTTCAATAAAAACTATTCTTTAGGACTTTATCTAGGAAAAGATCATAGGCAATTCTATGTAGTTAGACAATACAAGTGGGTGCTAGTGGGTCACAAATGAGAATAATTTTAACTAGGTGAGGAAATCCTGTATTGTAAACAGGCCTAGGGAGGCATGGAGATACGTAGTGGAGCCTGCTTGACTCTGAATTACAAGTTTGGTTTTTGCATAGTCCCTGAGTAACGTGGTTATGACAATTATCATGGACTGCTTCTCCTAACCATCCTGCTTCTTCTTTTGTTAGTACTTTACATATCTGTCTTAGGGCTACTATTGTTGTGATGATACACCATGATCAAAAGCAACTTGTGGAGAAAGGGGTTTATTTTTGCTCACAATTCCATACAACAATTCATTATGCAAATCAGTGAGGGCAACTTACACATGGCAGGAAGCTGGAGAAAGGAAATGATGCAGAGGCCAAAGGGGGTCCTGCTTATAGACTTGCCCTTCATGGCTTGCTCAGCCTGATTTCTGGTAGGACCCAGGACCATCGGCCCAGGGATGGAACCATCCACAATGGAATGGTCCCTATTAATCCCTAGTTAAGAAAATGGCCTAACAGCATAGCATGTTTATACCCAATCCTATTGGAAGCATTTTCTTAGCTTAGGTGCCTTCCTCTCAGATGACTTTAACTTGTGTCAAATAGACATAAACTGTCCATCACCATCTTCCCTCAAGTCCCTTGAGTCTTGAGGCTAGACTCTGTAGTTCTCATTCTTTATGGTCTGACCATGTCTTGGTCAGTGAGAACCATGTGGAAGTACTGGTAGTTCACAGTCCAGATTCTTCTGTTAGATGTTATTGTTTGTATTAACCTACACTATGAAGATGAAAAGGATTGAAATAGGAATGGCTGAGAAATATTTTTGTGTTCAAAATTATTAACTATCAGGGATGTGCAAATTAAAATGTGGGTTACTAAGAACCTGAGATTAGACAATCCAGGGACTAGGGTAAAATGAAATACTACTGTTTTTAGGAAACAACAAAAGAAAACAAACAAGAAAAAGAGCAGAAAAAAATCACCCATGATGACATTTTGATGTACTCATAGATCAGTTCTCTGGCTCAACCACCATCAGAGACGCTTTTCCTCCTGTAGCACATGGGAATACAGAGACCCATAACCAGACACTTTGCAGAGAATGAAAGACACGAACATTCGGTTGTAAACTGGCTATCTCCATCAAATCTCTGCTCTCAGAGATCAATGGACCCCTGAGGAAACGAGGAACATCTATGACTTCAAGCATTTTTATGGGATTCCTTAATGTGTTAATGAATGAGTCTGTTATTTGTACATTTTCTTGGGTTCTTTTCTTTTTTCGTTTTGTTCAATTCTGATTTGTTAGTTATTGCTTTTCTTATTATAATTTATTTTATCATTTTCCCTTAGCAGTCAATTTATTTTTGTATTCTTCATTTAAAAATCAAGTGTAGATTTATGTCTGAACCATTGATTCCATTCCATTGATCAAAATGTCTGTTTTGAGATTATTAGACCATCAGGTGTTTTAGACTGGCAAAAAAATAATCACAGCTTCACCTCGTTCAACAAATGCAACATAAACAAAAGTCGCACACCTTAAAATAATATTATGCCACATGGTTGTATTTTAATAGGGGTTATAGGTCTATTCAAATTGCTTTTCTGTTATTGATATAACTTCGGTAAGAGTTAAATCAGAGAAAATTATCCATTTCTTTTAGATTTTCCAATTTTGTGAAGTAAAGTATGCCCTTATGATTCCCTGGATTTCCTTTGTGTTTTGTTTTCTTCCCCTCTTCATTTCTGATCATGTTAATGTGAATATTATCTCCTTGCCTTTTAGTTTGTTTGTGTAAGGGTTTCTTTATTCTGTTGATTTTTCTCAAAGAACCAACTCTTTGTTTCAATAATTCTTTATATTGTTCTCTGTTTTAATTTATTTCAAACCCCAGTCTAATTATTTCTAACCATCTACTCCCTTCCCTGTTACTTCTTTTTTGTTTCTAAGCAGTGGTTCTCAACATTCACAATGCCGCAAGCCCCTAATATAGTTTCTCATGTTGTGGTGACCCTCAACTATAAAATTATTTTCATTGCTACTTCATAAATGTAATTTTTGCTACTGTCACAAATGGTATTTTTCAGAGGTAGTGGTTTGACAATGTGAGACCCACTGTTTCAGAACCAATATTCTAGTGCTTTCAGGTGTGTTATTAAGTTGCTAATATGATATATCTCTTTTTTTGTAATTTACGCACTTATTGTTATGAACTTTCCCATAAACACAGCTTTAAATGTGTCCCAATAAGTTTGTCTTTGCTGTGTATTCATTTTCATTGAATTCAGAAACGTTTTTAATTTCTTTCTTTCTGTCTTGAGCCATTTTTCATTCAGTAGAGAGTTGTCATTTTCATGATTGTGTAAGCAGTCTTTTGCTCCTATTGTTGTTGATATCCGGCTTAAGTCCATGGTGATCAAGTAGAATACATGGAGTTATGATAATTTTCTTGTGTATATTGTATATTGAGCCTTGCTTTGTCTCTGAGTATGCGGTCAATTTTGAAGAAAGTTCCATGAGGTGCAGAGTAGAAGGTATGTCCCTTTGTGTTTTGGTAAAATGTTCTCTAAGTATCCAAAGTCTACAGTGGTTTTAACAGCCAAAGAAAATATGATTGCAGAAAATTTGTTAGGTCTATTTGTTTATAACATCTGTTAGCTGCTATTATTTCGGTTGAGTTTTTGTCTCCAATCATCTGTCCATTGAAGAGAGTAGGGTATTGAGGCCTCCTATTAGTATGTGAGGGTCAATATGGGATATGAATAAGAGAAGAAAATGTTTACCAGATACAACAGAGAAATTGCATGTGTAAACTCAAAGCAGTAGTGTCAGCATGCACAAGACTTGGACAAGCTAAAACTAGACAAAATCTGAGTGTGAATTGGAGAAGATGCCTTGGAAATCCCACCCCTTGCTAAGAAGCTATGGACAATTTATATATGCTAGGAGAATAGGATCCAGTTTTCTTTAGGGTGTTTCCCACATAGGTCAACCACAGTGCAGTAGAAAATCACATGTACAAGAGTATTTGTGCAGGACAAGCTGTAGTGATAAATTAAAAAGCACAAATTTGAGTGGGTAGAGAATTAGATCTGGATCGTGGAGAAGTTAAAGGGCGGATTATGCCCAAAATACATAATTCTTAAATAATAAAATAGAGATAAAGAAATATAACAGAACAACATTTAACTAATTCAACTACTTATGCTAAATTCACATACTGCTTAAGTATATTCTATAATAAACCTAACAACAAAAGCATAGAATTGTTTACAAGTTAGAGCTTACTCAGCTTTGCTGTTATATTCTTGGTAAAAGCTGTGTTTAAAACCATTGAGCTGTAAGTATTTAAAGTAATCCCAGTGCCCACTTACATAGTAGACACAAGTCCCAAGGCTAAATTGCAGGAACTGTAAAACAGGAGGTTTTTTTCTTTGAAAAATATTTTCCAAGAATCATGGATCACAATCAATGACATTACCCTCCAACCACTCATGATAGACATGCAAGATGTCTACCCAATTCCATTCACATCCACAGATTCATGACTTCTACTGCTGTTCACTGTTCCTTAGATATCTATTCAATTATTAATTTTGTTGTTGGTTCTTTTTGAGGTTGGACCCTGCTATAGAATTCACGTGTTCTATGTCTTCTGATAGAACTGCAGCATCATCTTTACGAGTGAGTCTCAAAGTCAGCTTCACAGTTATTCTGCTACCAGATCCAATCTCAATATGTTCTCTCACAAGGTAGAAAATATAAATATTCTTAGTAGCTCTGTACACTGTCTCTGTTATACTCTGGAAGGCATACCTATCTTCCAATATCTGTGATCAGATGTTACTGACAAATAATAATGAGGTCTCCTGCAAAACCCACTTGACTCATTACAGTCAGTAAAATTAATGACAGAACCTGCCCCCCAAACACCCTTCCTGGATGTCCACAGATAATGTTATTCCATTTGGTATGATTTTCAGCAATGAGAAGAACTTAAACATCTCTCCTTTGCTATGTCCAAAGATGGCTCCTCTAACCTGACAAATCTTGTCAAGGCTCTTTGGACCCATAAATTTCAGCACCCAAACTATTTCAACAGTGTTTGATCTGAATACTTCAATTTAGATGTGTTTTATGAAAGGGTCTTTACTATTTGTTTTGTATCATTTTTATTTATTATCTTTAGGGGGAATCAGATTATTGCATGTTTGATATGAACTCAGCAAAGGTCTTGCCACTCCATGTGCCTTTGCTTATGTAATTGAAACAAACACCTTGATCTGCATTTTATATTTTTCATTAAAACAAAGAAGCAAAGCCTAAGAATCCCCCAAAACAAACATCAAACAAACGAAGGAAAGCAACCCTGCCCTTGAACTGAGGAAGTCCTAGAGCTTCATCCTTTATCATTATTCCATCTCTACATTCAGTGCCAAGCACCTCCCTTTGTTGGTCCTATCATCTGACCAGACTACTACAAATTTTCTGCAATCATATTTTCTTTGGCTGTTAAAAACACTGTAGACTTTGGATGTTCACGTAAGAGTAGAATACTTGCTTACAATTAATGAGCTCTTGCTTACATATCCTTTACCACCAAAGAGAAATGACAGCAGTTGAAGGTTAGGCTGTATGGTGACATACTGTTTATGATTTATTAAAGTTACTGGAGATCAAAGTAGCAAATCAACCTTAGTATCTAGCCATGGAAGCCAGGCACACACCGTTAATCCCAGGACTCAGGATTAAGAAGTAAAAAGATCTCTGAGTCCAAGACCACCCTGGGCTACATAAGTGTGAATCAGAGCTCACACCATTAACCCCAGGAATTGAGAGGCATAAAAGTTAGAGGCAATCAGTCTGAGAGATAGTCTCTAGCCATGCTGAGGCGAGCATAGCAATCTGAGTGAATCTGAGGAGCAGTGAAGTTGGGAGCAGTTTGAGAAATACCCCTTTGGTCTGATCTGAGGTACAAGTAAGAGCCAGTGGCTGGATGCTTTGCTTTTCTGATCTTCAGCTTGAAGCATGAGCCCCAATATCTGTCCCTGGGTCTTTTATTAATTTATGATAGAAATGGTGCTCAACCTTAAAGTAAGATTTCACAAAAAAAGCTGCTTTGAGGCCACCATCCCAGGCCCAAGCTGGAGCTGCAGGCAGGACTCCAGCCTGAGTCTCTACTGCCCCACTCCCTGCCTAATCAGCAAGGTTTTCTTTGTTTTCTCCTGAAATATTTGAGCAAATGCGGAATTTTTTTGGTTGTAGCTTTTCTTAACAGTCTTCAGTGTCAACCAAACTGGGAAAGCTTTAAGGCCCTAAGAATTTTCTAGAGGGAGAAGAACTACATTGAAACAAATAACACTCAGAGAAATTCTACTTTCCCCTTCTCTTATTTTTCATCTTCACAGAGGAGATTTGATAGATATGGATATAGAAGCAGCCATGGACTTTAGAGATTGGAAGGTGACTTTTGGGAGCCGCAGTTCCAGGGCATTGTGACTGTATCTTAAGTCACGTCTGCAAACTCAAGCACCAATTCTCAAGTTGACAAAGGACACATAAAATTTTCAGGTATTTCCAAAATGCTGAGAGTCCTTTGTTCTTTGGTGTTGATTCCAAATGTAATTGTTTAACTGACCAATGCCGCTTTTACCTGCTAGTCTATGAGCTTTTAACCCATGGTTCAGGTGGCCCAGAACTTTCATTGCACTATGACTCTCATAAAAGTTTTGCAGTGGTATATTATCTAACTTCTGCACTTTTAAAGTGAAAACTAATTTTGAATTTTGGTTTCTGTCATAGTTTAAGGCAAACACAAGGTACATGTGGTGGTGGCATGGAGAAGCTATCCCTAGGCAAGAGCTAGTGATAGGATGGGTGCGGCCCTATTCTGCATAGGTTGCTTTATGTGTGGACTGCAGACAAGACTTTCATGTATGAGATCTGATCTTGCAAGGAGCAGGAGGACTGGGGTTAGAACTCAGAATACATTTCAATGCTTCTTTCTTTTCACCCATCCTCAGACCTGTGGTACTTTGAAGATATATTGTTCATAAAATTGTATGAGTATGTATGTGTTTGTTTGTATGGGTATATGTCCATTTGGTGAGTGCGTATGTATCTGTATGGCACAAATTTGCCCATTTGGGTATATGTAAGTACATGTGGAGGTCAGGGGATACAGTCAATGTTTTCCTCAGGTTGCTATTCTACCTTGTTTTGTGTGATAGTCTCTTATTGAACCTGCAGCTCACCAGTTAGGCCAGTCTAGATGACCAGTGAATTTTACTGATCAGTATAACTCTTTAATCCTAACACTGGGGTCATGAATGTGCATGGCCATGCTTGGCTTATATGGGGGACTGGGGATCCAAATCCAGATCTCTATGCTTATACAGCATGTATTTTACCAACTGAGCAATTTTCTTAGCCCCTTGTCAGTACATTTTAGAAAACAGCAGATTGAGTTTTCTTTCTATAGTCTTTAAATAGTCAAAAAAGATATGTTACATAAGCAACTGCTCAACAGAGCTACATGTAGGCAGCTCATGGCGCCAAATATTAGAATGTGGTATGTGTACAAGGCAACTATCCAGGGAAATTAAAGGTAGGCAACATCAAAGGTAGGCAACATATTCCCTGGGGCTGTTACTTGGTGATGCCTGTTGGTCTGGGCAACTTGACTTTGATCCTCTGAACTGAACCTAGGTAAAACAAAGAATCAGCAAGTGGTCTTAACCTTTGAATCACATTTCAAGCTCAGTATATATGACTTTTGAATATTATTTTGGCAATTTCATTCTATATAGCTAGTTGAGATACATAGATGTCTGTGACATATTCTCTACCAGAAAACTGTAATGCAAATATTCCTAATGTGTTGTACAAGGGCATCCATAGATGGGCAGAGCTGGATACATGGTATAGATACAAGGAGTGTCAGTGGCTTCAATAATACAAAACACAGATGGCATCAAAATGGAGGCCAGTTGATTTGGAAATGTTCTTGAAGCTTAGTTTTATTTTGTCAAAGAATGTTTTAGTATACATATTTTATACTGCCTAAACCATCTTTATGAATGTTTGAATTATAAACCTCCATATTTAGAACTAGTCACTTTGTGTGCACACACAGTCTTATGCACTAGCACAATTACTCATGCACAGCAACTCCTTGATAAATTTTTATAAATAATAAAATTACGCATGGTGTACATGTGTATTTAGATATACACATGTGTGAACGTAAGTGGGTGAATTTTTGTATAAGACTTCTGAAAAAATCTATTAGTTGTTAGATGAGGAAAAGTCTGGATTAAGTAATCCATTTGATCATAAATCTTTTGTTCAATGCCTATCTGACGTCTCTTCAAAAACCACTAGAAGTGATTAATAAAGGCTTTAAAGACAAATGCATGCTTTGTTCTCAGCTATTTATTTTAGGAGCCCACGTTAGCTTCCAATTAAGATGTAAATAAATGAAAGTAACATTGAAAGCCCATGATTTGGAAGTATTCTGAGGAAACTGCATTCAATAACAGGCACTGTAGTCTACACACCATCAGTCACAGTGGAGCATGACCCTCCCTGACACCTATCCACAGCTCATTGTGCCAATGGGATGAAAAGCATATGGTGGGGTGTCAAAACATTTGTTTAATGTGCTAGGCAGATTACAGAATGGCTGGCTCTGCCTACAGAATGTTAATGCCCTGCTGGGTTGGGGTCTCTGCAATGGGCTTCCAATTCCCAGATCAGGATACTTCTAGGAGAACATGAAGACTTCTTCACCAGCGTTAGATTTGTCTATGTGAATTTCTGCCTTGCTAGTACCAAGGGGTGGAATTAAATGATCCTTACACAAAGAATATCATGAGACGTTGCTGTGAAAGGGAGTTCCCATTACCTAGAACACTTGTGAGTTCCCCACACTTCACTTGTCAAAGTCTCAGAAATGGATCTTCAACAGTTATGACTGGTGCATCCCTCTTTGATATATAACATTTGCAGAAACTCTTCTGTGTTGCTCCAGCCTGGTTTGTCTTCTGATTCTATCAGTACGAACTTGAGCAAGTGACTTTATGTATGGTTTCTCTCCTGATCTACCCTGGCCCTGAATGTTGAACTTGCAAAACTAAAAGGTTAAAAAAAGATGCTTTGTGAAGAAAGACAATGTGACCTCAGGCATTCTAGGGTCCTCTAATGAGGTGGATACTCACAGAGAGGTAAGTTCTTTTAAAATCCACACAGTCACGTGCAGACTAATCTGGGTTCTTTGAAGTCTTTGTCATACTGATCTAAGGTCTGATCTTGAACCTTTACCTTTTATTTCAGCTAATTTCGATAGAAGGGTGAAAGGCAGAATATATAAGATTCTCCTAAAAGAACACAAATAAAACTTGTGTATATAAAACTAATCGGCTAACACCATTGACAATAGAGATACCCTAAGTCCTCAGATTATAAGCGAATATATGTAATTATAGGACAGTTCCCCTCGTGGCAAAGTTCCATCTGAACCCTCAGTGCTGCGAAGGATAATAAGAACCAATTAAGAAAAATTGGTTATTATATGTCATTGTACAACTCATGATATGGTTGAGTTGCCCACATACAAGGTAATGAAAAAAACAAGCTGTTATTTCTTGAAAACTCACTAAGCTAGTGTTGCATCTATCTAAATTTAACCCTCATATCCAGAGAAGGTTGCATCTATGTTATCATGCGAAGAAAGTCTGTTCAAACTGTTGTAACAAATTGTACTATACTCAGCAATTTTATTTGCTTGTAATTTATTTGCTGGGCTGGGGTTTGAACCCAGAATCTTAGGCATGCTAGTCCAATGCTCTTCTAATCAGCTCTAGCCTTGCACCAGTTGTAGCCATCAATTTGAAAAGAACAGATACTTATAGTCATGAGGTGACATTTTCATGTAGAATAGTAGGCTCACTCTCTCATGTGAATTCACTCTTCAGAGATAGGAATTTTCACATATGCTCATATGGCAGGTAAAAGGGCCTAACACATTTTCCCCAGTCTCTTAAAAAGAGGCGAATACCCCTCAGGTGGACCATGTTCTTATGATCAAGTCACCTCATAAAGGCTCCACCTTCCATGAACAACACCTTAGGATTCCTTCTGTGAATTCTGTGGTAACACTGACAGTAAGGCCCTAACACCATGCTAAATACACAAGGCTTCAGTCGGATTAAATAAAATGCCACATTGTATTAGTACAGAAAAAAGAACAGAGATTTAAGACTGAACTTGCTAATATGCACACATTTGTTCTTCACTATGACCAATTGGTCAGAGTATTTATACCTCCTCAGGTAGACAAAGGTCAAATATGTTAGTATTTATCTAGGAGGGACCAGCTAAGCCTCTCACTTCCCAGTATTACTTAGAGCTTTGAACACTTGGTTTGTGCAACTTCACAGAGCTCAAAGTCAGACACTGGTTTTCCCATTTTATAGGTGAAGAAACTTTGACTCACAGAGCTAAAGAAAAGCTTGGGAGAACCACATCTAGAGAAATTTCTTGAGTTCCATTTCCTTTTTCTGCTTCCAATGTAAGACTATTTCTATATCATCAGGGATGAACGATTTTTGTGCATTTTTAATAAGTCTGTTCAGTATTGACCAGACTATTTAACTTTACATTTTACTGGAAAATTAAAAATGGACCAAATTCTAGGGCAATTTTTTGCCATCTCTAATACCCAGCCAAGCATCTATGTGATTCTCAGCATGCTGTCCCAGAGGACAGAAACCTTATAACCCATTACTAACAGAGTCGCAGTGGGAGTCATTTTCAGTCTTGAGTGTGAGGAAGGGTAATTAAAGTGCTGTTGGTATGCATGTTTTTACCTTCCCAGAGTCTTTTTCACACATATTGTGCCTAGGGCATCCTCTATTGCCCTGCGGGCTATCTGAATATCCTAGCTTATTTGGCTCTGTATTCTTTTGGAATTTTGATGAACAGCAACAGAACCTCAGGCTCTGCTCTGCTTGGGAGCCATGGGCATAGACCCCCAGGCAGGTAGAGCTAATGCATGGCACTTGCAATCACTGAGCCTTCAATTCTACTGGAGTCTTCTATGATCTTGGAAAAAGCCTAAATTAACTGAGGCCTCTGGTTATGCAGATCCTGACTTCTCTTCTGTATGCCATACTTCTGCATGTGTTACAGACTGTATTGTTTTTCCTTCAAGTTCATATGTTGAAGCTCAATACCAGAAGGCAAGGCCTTTACCTAGGTAAAAGTAAATAGAGTCATCAGTGAGCCATTGTCCATATGATTTGTGTGATTCCAGAAATACAACTCCCTCTCTCTGACCACACTGAAGACATTCTGAGAGAACAATAAGAACATATTCATCTATAAGCCAGAAAGGAAATGCTCACCAGAAATGGAAGAATTTGTCAGAACCTTTCTTTTGGAAGTTTGGTTTCCAGGACAGTGAGAATATAAACCCCTGTTGTTTAAGCCATTCAGACTATTGACCTCAACTGTACCAGCCCATGGAAATGAATGCACTATTCATACTCTCGTCCAGGAAAGAAATAATTTCTTCTTTCCCAATAATCCCTTGTGTATATCTGGTGGCATGCTCTCACATCCTAAGAACTTAGATCAGCCTTCCCTGCTTCAGGAGTCCTTGTTGCTCATGCTTTGTGGAAAGAATTACTTGGTCCTCCCATGTGTCCTCCAACACTGGCAGGCAACCATGATTATTAAGATTTATTTGAACATATATTTCCCCATGAAAGTGACCTCTCATGGAAATGGATGCATGCTTTTCTTCTTTTAAATCAATAAGGGGAGAAGGTACAACATAGTATATCACAGCACTCAACATGTGTTTGTTTGTTGCATTGCTTCTTTGTTACATTTTTTGCAGTATGTAGGCTTGAACCAAGGTCCTCAGGTGTGCTAATAAGATACTCTTGTCTGAATCAATGACTCCAGTTCACAGCACTCAACAACTTTGGAACAAATCAATTAACTTACATTATTTCTTTAAATGTGCACAATGGAAAATAAGGTATAGAAATAAGGATTGTACCTCAGATAACAAAATCATAGGACAGTTTATGAGTGAGTTGCTCAAGATTATAGGAAAACATTAATGGATATTTAAATACAATTTAATTAGAAAAAACTGTACTTTAATTAGAAAAACCTCTACTATCATAAGCTATTTTTAATAAAATGTTTTACATTTGTTTTTTCCATTCAGTAAATGAATTTGGAACTGTGAAAAGGCAAGGCCATTTGTTTGAGTGAATTGAGTGCTTACAGTAATGGCTGGGTGTCTTTGTTAAGTACTGAAAATCACAAAACTTGGGTTCATAGTCTTTATGCATGCATCTCCAAGGCTTTTACCCAGTGAGCCAGTAAGCCATATTTCCAGTCCCAACTTTACTCTTCATATGTTCACTTCCTGCTGCTATGTAACTGTATATTGTTAAGAACACCTGACACTCTCTGGTGACACTGTGAACCCTTTGAGAACAAAGATTATGCAGTATATACATATTTATGAAATCAAAATTCCAAGACAGTATTTGATACAGTGCTTATTTGAAAATGAATGGAATAATGGTTATTGGAATGGATGACAAGATCCAACAGATGGAATAAATAGACAAGCAAAATAAAAAATACATTTATCAAAGATTTCAATTACTTTAACATACATCAACACAAGCCCTAAGACATAGACAACATATGATGTCCCAGCCTCTACAGAGTGATCAGGTGATGTCACCTGCATTTTAACATAACCTGGCTAATCAGGAGTCAGTTTCCATGAGATTCAGGGTGTCCATGAATGGATAAGAATTCTATTTGAATTTCCTCATCTCTGCTGATCCATTGTAAAGGCATTATTCAGTTTTGCACTGATAAGAAACACACAGGATTAACAATATTTCCCTGGGCCTGAACAGATGGCTCAGCAATTAAGAAAGCTGACTGCTCTTCCAGAGAACCCAAGGTTAGACCCTGGGGGCCTTACAAGTGCCTGTACCCACAGTCTCAGGGGATCGGACACATCTTCTGATCACTGTGCATACTTGCATATGTGTATTACACACAGAGACACAAACACAAAGAGACAGAAGTCAAAAAATAATATATTGCCTCTTCATTATTTGAAACACTAAATTAGAAAAAAAAGCACCTCAAATTATTTTGTGTGAGTGACTTACTCTTACAATATGAGCCTTGTCTTACCAAGTGCTAGGGTTACAGATGTGCACATTGCACCAGGAATTTCTGATTAAAATCTCAATATATTTCAAAACTGGTTAGGTAAAGATAATTTCTCAAACTCTTGAATTCATTGTTCTATGAGTTTGGTACTACACTGACTATAACAATGGACTCAGTCTCAGTCCCAGGCTTTCATAAGCTCATTAAGGCTATGAAACAGCCACTTAGGATATTCAGTATCAGTGAAATTTCTTGGAACATGGAAAATGTATGCAATAAGATCTTTGGTGCAAGACAAACAAAGAATTATATGCTGGTCAGTCTGAGACCCTACAGCATTATAAACAATGGACAGGAGTCTGCGATCCATTCAGTACACATCAGAGACACCCACTTACTAAATGCTTTGGATATGGTACTTCTGACACCCACAGAAGCTTGTTGCCAGTTTAAAGATTAATGAGCAAGATCAGCCATCTAAGTAACTTTTCAGATTACATGGCAAAGAAGAGGGTCAGGGTTTGGCTATCGATCTGACTCTAGAAATTTTGTTTTCCTATCTGAAAACCTATTGAATTAACACAAATTAAACATTCATATGTGTTGTATATAAGCATACATGTCTATTAAAAAGTTCTGGGAGCACTTGAGAATTTGTGCATCGATACAGAAGTGGGAAGCTACAAGAATCAGAAATCTGTACTAACCACATGCTAGAAACACAAGACAGTAAAAGAGTAGCTATAAGCTAGTTGTTTTCAGGGGTGATATGCATATTAATTTCAGTTTTATTTTGATGAATTAACTTCTGGGAAGTGAAGCTTACAAAAATCAAGTTGTCTGCAAAAAAGACAATGAAAATTCCTGACTACACACACTCACATAACCAATGTAGTTTCCTAAAGGAGAACTGAAATCTGAAGAAGATGAAATATGTTTAAAACTCTATATTTACACCGCCAATTGACCAATAAACATGTATTTCCTCATATTTCTGAAGACTGGCAGTTTATAGTTGTGACCAGAAGTTACTTTCTTCTGAGTTTTGTATGGAGACACCTACTCTACCTCTTCATGGTTTATGGGTGACTGTCCTCTCCCTGTGTTTTATGTCTGCACAGAAACTTATTCATATAAACTTCTATCATTAATGCTAGAGTTATTTGATGAATATGTGCCTTAATATTCTCAATGTATCTGACCAGCTCTATAAAGATTGTCTAGTTCAATGTAGACACCATTTCAGGTAGTGAAACAGAAGTCATGTATAGAATTTCACTGGGAGTCTTCATCGATACCTTTCTGCTGATCATGGTGCTTTTATCCTGATGGAGCTCAGCACAAGAAATTTTAACTCCTTCAGAAAAGAAACACAGATCTACAGTTCAATAGAAACATTGAAAGCTTCCTAGGTCCTTTAAATAAGCAAACAAAAGACTTTTGCTAAGCACCACAGCAAAGAAATATTTTTAATTGAAAAATATAAACTTAGAATATACAAACTAACTGAGACTCAAAATCTAAGGCTCATCCGCTGAGAAGCAAATCAGTGCCTTTACCATCATCAGAGAATCTTCTACCCACCCTGAATAAGCATAGAGACACAGCCAGTCATTATGCAGAGAGTGAGAGAGACTTTAGAGTGCTCAACCCTAAATAGTTCTTCATTGAGTTGAGTAAAAGTGCTGAATAGGTTTACATCGACCTGACACAAGTTAAAGTTATCTGAAAGGAGGACAGCTTTAATAAGAAAATGTCTCCATAATATTTTGCTGTAGTCAAGCCTGTAGAACATTTTCTTAATTAGTGATTGATGGGGAAGGCCTGGCCCACTTTGAGTGGTGCTATCTCTGGGTTGGTTTTGCTGGATTCTGTAGGAAAGCAGGCTGAGCCAGTCATTATGAACAAGCCAGTAAGTTGCACCCTTCCATGGACTGTACATCAGTTCTTGTCTGATTCTGGCCTTGTTTGAGCTTCTATCCTGACTTCATTCCCTATTGAACAGCAGTAATAGAACAGGGTAATCCAATTAAACCCTTATCATTCCAATTTTCTTTTTGGCCTTTGTGTTTCATTGCAGCAGTAGAAACCCTAACTAAGACAGTAATTACAACAGGGAGGAAAGCTTAGGAGTAGCCCTGAGCTGGAGATGTTCTGAAACAAGGCTAACGGTTCAGGTGAAGGTATTTCTATAGGAAAATGTGTCTATTTTCTCCAACAGGGGAATAGTATATACTGAGGAAGTGGGATATTCAAGACAATCTTCTGGACAGAAAGTTTCCCATAAAAGGATTTTAAGCATAGTTACAGTTCAAGCCTCAGGAAAATAAGTGAAAAGAAAGATAAATAAAGCCAAAAATCTTCATATTCCTGTAAAATGGTCATAAGTTCATCAGCACCACCACAGTCTTTGCTAAAATTCAATGGTTTTGCCTTTCTATCACCATGAAGGAGGGTCTTTATAATGGATAAGTGCAAGGCTAATGGTGCTTCCTTTTCCCCAGAAAATAGGACACAGCTCTTCTGCCCAGCATGTGGAGAGCACAGTTTGTCTGAGCATACTGTCTTTGTAGTTGGCTGATGCATGTGCCTGGGGCCTATAAAAGCTAGCAAAGCTGTGTTGCATTCAACAATTTAGTTTGAAAGACATGGGCACCGTTGTATCTAATGCCTCTGCAAGATTATAATTAAGGGCGACGGCGTTGAAAGAGATTTTCAGAATTTTTTTCCTAGTGCTGAAGCTATCAATTGAGAACAGTACAGTATTTCGGACAATTGAACCTCTTTGCAGGCACTCAGTCATAATTGGCATTGATTTAACAGTTCACAGCTCACCCCCTGGCAACATAAATTGATTGTAAATGACAAGCAATGAAGATTAACACCTTTCAGGGACAACACTCTCCTTAAATAAATAAATATCAGAAAAGATAAAATGCTCAATTTTATAGCACTTCATGTCTCCCTCCACCCCAATGAAATCACCCACAGGAGCTGTAAGCTCACAAAGCTGTCCCCAGGCAAAACCACTGATTTCCACTATTGTCTAGGCAGGACTATTTTCTGTCATGGCCTATCCTGAGAAAATGTTTACCAGAAAAGATCTTTTTCTTTGAACTTTGCAATTTTGGTATAGTTCATGGCTATAGGGCTTGTTTACTTTGTAACTTTCAGAATTATACTTTGGGGTACACAGTTTAGAGCTGAAGACACCATGCTCAAATCCACAGGTTCCTGCTGGAGTTTTATGCTACTTTGAACACTTTTTGAACTGAGATCTGTGGCTCCCACATCAAAGGGAAGGAATAATGGATTCTACCTTCAGTTCTGAGAAGGGTGTGAAAGTAGCATGTATGACTTATTGTGAGAGGCACTGAGAATGTGCCAGAAAATTCTGTCAAACACAGTAAACCAAATCAGATTCTGAATTGGGGAAGGAACTGAAAGTGGTTTCTCCATGTTTCAGGAAAGTACAGTTGCTTCTTTGAGTATTAAGTGAGCTTGAGTATTAAATAAGTTACATGTTTCATAACTCAAAACACGTTAAAATGTGGACAAGAATTCTCTAAAAGGAATGGGACTGAAATAATAGAATCTGGAGAATATATACATTAAAGGCTGTTGTCTTTGTGTATCCATGAATGGTTGTCTCATAATGGAAAGGTCAAACATCCAGTAGTTGTTTAATTAACAAAACCAGATATTTCAGCAGTCCTAGTCTGATGCTAGTGTCCTAGGGTACTATTAGAGAGCTGTTTGTCTTCAGTCAAAATCAGAATCCCAAAGAAGCAGGTTCTAACCCAGCAAATGGATGACTCAGGAATAGAATAGATGAACTGGCCAGCTAGAGTGAAGGAAGAAGCAGGAAAAAAGCAAAATATCCTTCCTTCATTTCCTATTACATAGACTATTACATAGGCTCCTATCAGAATGTGTGACCCAGATTTAGGATATGATAAGTATTTTTATCTTGAATAATCCAATAAAGAAAACCCTTCACAGGCATGACCAGCTAATTGGACTTTAGTTGACTCCATATGTAGACAAGTTGGCAACACAGATTGACTATAATTCCTGTGTCTGCTCAATTACTATACAGTGGCCTATAACTGATGACCTATAGGAAGCAGGATGATAAATGATCACAGCTTTATTATATCACCCATTTTGAGGTTAATTTTTCCTCTCAATGTATAACTAATATATAATATAAGTTCCAAAGATTTAGGTCAACTGCACTTAGTATAGTGATGCAGAACACCTAAGATGAAGAATTTAAACTAAATATGCAAGAAGAAAGGAAATATTTCTACATAAATTTGTTTCCAGATGGATTATTCCCCACTATGGTATTTGAACTTTATCTAATGCTTTTATTTCTCATAGCATCTATGCCTGAATGTTGTATCTTCTTTTCTTTGACACCATTCATTCAATGAACTCCTTGTTTATGTGGAACGTAGCAAGGATCATCTTGATGCATAGAAGCTTCTCATTTTTCAACACAACAGTGAAATGCTTGTGGAAATAGACTGCTTCCTGCAATCATGGAGTCCATGAACTGTTGGTGAAGCTCAGCTTCTTCTCCAGCTAAACCAGGATTATGCCACTGTTTTCAGTGTTCAGTAGATACACTGATTGCAGTGGGATTCTTCCAAGGAAATTATATTTTTTTGTCTAGAATATTACCTTACCTCTTAGAAATGGCAGAACTCTATAGCTATGAGTTCTCTATGCTATTTGTTTCTCCTCTTCATGTTGTCACCCAAAGTGTCCTGCACTATAACAGAAACTTTGCTGTAGAACTTGAAAGTATTGCTTGATGAGAACATTGGCAATGCAACATATATCACAAATGAAACAATTTTTAAAATTTTTCCTTCTAAATATTTAGTTTTTGATTTTTAAAATGGAAAGGATTTAGCTATATTTATAGAAAATATCTAAACATATTTTCATCTATCTTTCTTTCATGCGATCCTCATTTCTAACCTCATTTCAATATGTCTTACATTTTAGGAATGCAAGGGGCTAGCCTCTGTAGGATTTACAGAGTTATGTGAGATTTCATATTTAATCAATTAATGTATAGCAGACATACCTGTCCTTCTATAGTCATTAAAAAAAAGGATAGGTGTTTGTTAGTAAAATCTGAAATCCAATTCAATATATATATATATATTGAAGAACAACTACTGTTCTTCTGTTTTAGGCATTATGTTACAGGAAATAGAAACAGTCTTCTTATTCTGGGAGTATAAGTAACAAATCTTGTAATGAAACTTGGTTGCTCTTGATCTTTGGCACTGCTGATCACATTATATCCCTAGTAGATAGACTAGAGGGTGTTACAGATGGGCTATGCGAAATACTGATAATTGCCAACCCATCTATTGTAGATATCTCTTACATTTTTTCATAAACATCACATTTTGTCTGGTGTGGATATATGTCTTTCTTTCCAGGTAGGTGTAGCTTTTGAATAAATTCTAATGAATGGGATATATACTACTTACCTATCTTGACATCAAGATGAAAGCATACATCTATATACTACCTCCTATATAATGCTGTGGTAGGGGAAATATAATTGGAACCAAGAATATAGCTGGAATCTTCATGTGGAGTAAAGCAGGGTTACCTTGCTTACTCTAGAATGCCCAGCCTCAAACAAATGCATGATACAATTATCTACAATTACCAAAGTACTCTACACATACATATATTTTGTTGCTGCATCAGTCTGCACATTTTACTCTCAAGTAAACTATTTATTGCGGAAGTACATGGGTTAATCTATTTCTATTCATGTGCATATTTGAGAATATGCCATCATATATGTAAAATTTCTTTATCACTCACTAAATGTGCAGAGACAAACTGAAACATGTGGGAACAACAGACCTTGGCCAGAGGCCCCCTTCCCCATCAGCCTGGGAGCAGGCAGCTTGTAAGACAATGTTTACTAAAAACATGTTTACTACAAATAATACAGTGTCTGGAGCAATAAATTCCTGATAAGAGTTTGCCCATGGGTACACCCTGACCTTGACTTTTTCCAATGACGAACCACCTCTTCGTGACCCACCCACCGCCGCTTCTGGTGTCAGAGCATATAATAACCAGCCAGGGTAAGAATAAGGTGGATCCTTTTTGAGGAGCCTTCTTAAGGGGCATTCTGGGAGCGTTCTGGAAGCCTTCTTGAAGCTTTCTTTGCACTACTGACTGATCTCTGTGTCATCAATCCCGACACCCTCCACACATTCTCAGACACAGGCTGCATAGCAGGCACAGCAATTGGAGGTCTCACTGAGACAGAAACATACTAACAGTTGTCTGTAATTTAGTGTCCTGATAGATACCTCTATCATTACTCCAGTTCACATGAAAACCATTACTGGGATGTGAAAATTGAGATTTTTTTGTATGTGTTTGTCCCTAATTAGAAATGTCTTTTATTTTTTCATTTATTTATTTATTTATTTATTTATTTTGGTATTTCAAGACAAGGTTTCTCTGTGGCTTTGGAGGCTGTTCTGGAACTAGCTCTTATAGACCAGGGTGGTCTTGAACTCACAGAGATCCTCCTGACTCTGCCTCATGAGTGCTAGAATTAAAGGCTTGCATTACCACGACCAGGCTAGAAAAGCCTTTTATTTCTATGCCAAAACCTTTTCATCACCTTACCTTTCATACAGAGTCTAGGCATGCCTGAGGATACCTACCTCTCCCCCTTTTCTCCAAATCTGGTTTACTATAGTACATGATATTCTCAACTCTCAAGGATTCTTGGTGAAAACATAGACTCTAGTTTTTGTTTATATTTAGAACTATGTCCTTCATGAAACACTGCCCTTATGAATTCTGTTCCTATGCTGATCAGTGTTTCTCCCATTGCTCTATCAATGAACAATAGTACTCAGCACTGGAAGCAACAACTGCTAACTGCGTGGAAGGTGCGATATTGTTTCCAACAGTATTCAAGAACTAGTAGCCTACCTGTGTATGCTGTAACAATTTGTCATGGCTGAGAAATCATTATGTGGGCAGTTTGTTGTAACAATAATTCATGTAGTATGTCTATTCATGCTCACCACAACCTTTTGAGGTTTTATCTTTCATTACACTCTCTTACATATGGCATTTACCATTAAGGGTTTGCCAACTGAAACAAAACTAGTTCACATATCATCAGCCTCCAAGCTATTTATTTTGTCAGAAGCATGTCCTTCTGCTGCTAAGGAGTAGATGCCTCAAAAAATCTTCATCAGTGAAAATGTTGATGCTGTTCTCAGTCATGTGATCAAGTGAAGAGAAATTGGCTCAGTTGAAAAGACTCCAATATACCACTATTGATCAAGGAAACACACCTTTTTATTCAGATACCCCATGCCTTTGATGATTTATATTTCCAGTACTTGGTCAGTGATCATGGGCAAATGTTCATCTTTAATTTAAGACCTCACCCTTGAATACTTTGTGGAGAATATGATATTTCCATGTACAAAGATCTTCAATCTACCAAGTAACAACAATGAATAGAAGGGGGCATGAAGAAGAAAGAGAGAAATGGTGTACAAAAAAGAGTTAGGTGGGAAGGGATAAATGATTGTCATTATAATCTCAAAAATACAAGAGAGTAGTAAAAAATAAGTAAAACAGTAACAACAAAAACTACCATGTTTCATCACACCATGATCTCAATTTAACAAAATAAAAATATCACATTTTGCTATGACTATAGCAAAAATTCTCTACTTGTAGTTCCTAGACATACAGATAAGAGTATGAATATGTTCTATTTCTTATAAGATCACAGTTCTGAATCATAATTCTGCCTCTAATAATATATATGATCTTGATCAAGCTGCTTCATCACCTTGCGGCCATTGCTATATTTCATACCTGAGTATAGCTTTACCTGCTCTGTTAACTATGTGACTTATGTTAGCTTTTTTCAAAGATGGGCCTGGGTCAAGAAGGTGGCAGTAAGCATCCTCTTTGGGGACGTAGTCCTTGGAATTGCAAAGGGAAGAGCTAGAAACTAGATACTGACGAGGATCAAACCATGGGGGAAGCACATTAAATAGGAAGCAACTATGAATAACTGGAATTCAGTCCAGATGTCAACTTAGAGGAAGCTGTACATGACACACTTCAGTGTTGTATCCACAGACCAGTAAACCAGCTGGAGTAATTATGCAGCAAATCCTGTCATTTACTGGGGATTTCTTCGAGGTGATTATATTCTGATGCTTCTGATTTTCTCACACAAACTTCTACCACCAGTACATGCAGTAGAAGTCAGAAGGCATGATGCTGGCAAAAGGGTTCTTTGTATATGGAGAGAATACAAAGGGATGAGCTTGAACCCACTTGGGGTTAAAGGATAAGTACTTAAGCACTCAGTGCATGGAAGAAAGGTATATTCAAAGAAGAAAATTTCTGCTTATATTGATACAAATATGACAAAATTTTTTCCTGAGGGATGAATCGTGATCCACTTAAAAGATGAAGTAATCCTGTGATGTACCTTGAAGCCTCAGGGACCATGTCATTGTCATACTTGATCCACAGAAAATGAAGGATTTATTTAAAGATTTTTTTCATATTTCATTCTTGAACAATAGCTGTCCAAGCCAGGAGAATTTGCTCAAACACTGAGTCATTATTTCCTTTGAAAACATTCTACCCAGCACATGGTTGAGACTTCAGAATAATTTAGTGAATGAGTGAATGAATTCCTTAGCATTCCATTACATGCTCTGCCAATAGTTTTGAAAATGTCTGTTCTTTTTTTATTTTAATAATGACACTATCATTTCTTAAAATATATCTCTTTCCTTTCTATGAACTGGTAACTAACACCAAGTTGATTGTGCAGGTGCACACTTTTATAGATTCTATGAGTGATAGTATATGCCTAAGTGGTTCTCAATCTGAGAGTCGAATGATTCTTTCATAAGGTTTGCCTAAAATTATATGGTATATCAGGTTGTTAATATTATAATTCACATCAGCAACCAAATTACAGTTATGAAGTAATAAGGAAATAATTTTATGACTGAGGGTCACCATAACATGAAGAACTGTATTAAAGTGTCACAGAATTAGGAATGATGAGAACCACCACATATACAATCATTAAGTTCATATACAATTAAGTTTCAGGTTTTTCAATCTTTGGAGAAGATTGATTTTTCTTGTCATTTCCATCCTGGTTAGTTTTAGCCAGACCCTTGATGTAAACACACTGGAACTTAAATCTATTAATTTATGTGCTCTGGCTTTCCCTGGAGCTAATTCCTTCAGTCTACAGATAAAAACCGTCTGTGACATTTTCTCTACAACATCATTTAATAGTAAGTCACAGAGGAAGCAGGGCAGGGTTAAGTGGTGTTTATTATGAAGTCAGTGTAGTCAGACCCACTCATGTGTGGCTCTAATTTGCTGCATTGAGAGACATAATGAAAGGGCAGTTTATGGCCCCTTGACAGAAATTGCCTAGAGCTGAGAAAGTCCTGATGATTTCCTAGGGTACTGAACTATGTGCTAAAAAGACTAAGGGAAGAGCCAGCTGGTGCTAAAATGCATTTGATAACTTGACAGTGTCAGGGGGAGGGGATATATCAATAATATGCAGCAGTTTGATGAGACTAATGAGATGCATTTTCTTCTCTTTGATATGAGTGCTATTCATTACCTCACATTATGCTCTTGAAAAATTGAATGAATTGTACTTAGATAAAAGTGATTATAGTTCTTTCCTAAGTTCCCCCTTTCATGTCTGAGCTTACATCTTTTCATATTGTACTAGGTTTAGGCTTTTGTTACTCCTGACTTATTCTGGCTTTTCCTGAATATATGCTTTTGACTTCTATTTTATTGTGACAAATATATTCAATGTAGTTTAATTCACTATGTGCCCTGTAGAAGACTCCTAAGACTACTTCTAATGCCATCCAATTGCCTGTAAATTTCAAGATTCCATTGTTTATTTTTCCGCTGAGTAGTACTCCATTGTGTAAATGTACCACATTTTCTCTATTCACTTGTAAGAAATACCATAATAGAGGGAGTCATTGTAGGTTTGTGGAGAGATCTGGTACTAGTGAGATTTCCAGAGATCTACAAGGATGACACCAACTGGCAAACTGAGCAATAGTGAAAAGACTACCTTAAAGGCCCTTCCCCAATAATAAGATTGCCCATACTTTGTATGATATCCTAGAGCCTTCATCCAGTGGCTAATGGAAGCAAAGGCACATACAACAGCTGAACACTGAGTTGAACTCCTGGAACCCAGTGACAGTGAGGGAGGATTGAAGAGCAAAGGGGTCAAGATTGGGCTGGTGAAACCCAAAAAGACAGCTGACCTGAGCAGGGGGAGCTCTTGGTCCCCAGACTGATGGCTGAGAGGCTGATCCAGACACTGTGAATTTGGGTGTCATTTAGGAGACCTAGGCAATCTATGGGACCTTGGGTAGTAGATCAGTATATATCCTTGGTATACAAATGGACTTTGAATGCCCTTCCCACAATGACGGATGCTCTCTCAGCCTGGACACATGGGCCTAGGCTCTGCCCTGGATGAAATGACCGACTCTGGAGATCCCCCCAGAGGTCCCAATGGTGATTGGTTGGGGGGCTGAGGGATTTGGGGGTGTAGGGGGAGAGGAGGGAGAGGGAACTGGGATTGACATGTGAAGCAAGCTTGTTTCTAATTTTAATTAAAAAAAGATAAAAAAAAGAAAAAAATGGAATTCTCTGAAGGCAATTGGAAAACTGACCTCTTCTCATATGTGCAATTCTATATTAGCACATACCTTTTAACACTGTGGTACATTTATAACTCCAAGATATTACATCTTTAGACTAAACATAGGGCAGGGGTATAATTAATATCGAGCTCACTTAATAAATAGCATATATTAATATTGAGATATATTATAATATTGACTGAAGGCAGGGTTAAAATGAATTCACCAGACCTAAGATAATGAATCAAGAACTAACACTGCACTTACGTTCTGTCATCATTTCCTTAACTTAGGAGGAATTGTTTCTTTATTGTTGCTGTCTGTAGAATATCACAGATACCTGAAGTACTGGAGCTCCATCTCAAATATGATCACTCTGGTATGGAAATCTTTCACATTGCCTCATGTTGTATTCATCTTCATCCCCTATAAGTTGCTGAGAACCTGGTATGATCCTAGATTTTTCCTTAGAGCAAGCAAACTGTTCATGCAGATCATATAGTCTTACTCTCACAGAGTGCAAGTTTACAAGGAAAAATGAGAATTAAATGCATATAAAATTAAATAAATCTTTCCACAACAAAAGCTTGACAAATCCTTCCAATTGTACATGTTCCTTTTTAAAGATGTAGTCTTGAGAAATGAAGCAGAAGGAAGTTCCCTGTGAGGACAGGTGTGCAAACTGGGACATGTGTGACTGGAGGATGAAGAGAACCATATGTCAGGCAAAAGTTCAGATCATAAAGAAATCACTGAGCTAGAAATGAATTTAGTACATTGCAGAAACCCAAAAGTCAATATAGCATAAATGAAAAGTAGGATGCCAAGGAAGTGGCAAGAAACTTACTATTTTAGACTTCCACAGCGTGAAAAGGAGGTCATGTTGCTATACTAACATTTTTATAAAAATGATTATTATTACTAATTTTATTACATCATCTCCACAGTTTCCCTTCCCTCCTATTTCCCCAGTCCCTTCCCCTACCTCTTCTCTGCCTCCACCACCCTTATCTATTCTGCCACTACTTTTATTCAGAAAAGGGCTAGCCTCCCATGGACATCAAATCCACATGACATATCCCATTATAGGAAGACTAGGAACTCCCCTCATATTCAGGCTGAATGAGGCAATCCAGTATGAAGAATAGGGTCTCAAGACTCAGCAAAACCATGAGAAACAGACTCTGCTCCCACTGTTAGGAGCCCCACAAGAAGACTAAGCTATACAACTGTTACATAAATTCAGAGGGCCTAGGTCAGTATAATCCAGGTTCCCTGGTTGTTGATTCAGACTCTGTGACCTTCTATGCACCCAAGGTTTTCTGGTGATGTTCTTGACCTCTCAGGCTTCTATAATCCATATTCCTCCTATTCTACAGGATTATCAAGCTCCACCTAATATTTGTCCGTGGGTCTTTGTATATGTTTGTGTCAGTTGATGATGAATCCTCTCTACTGACGAGTATAACAGAATATCATCAGGCATCATTACCTTGAGCTTTTCGCCAGTCATGTTTGGTCCTATCCTAAGTCTCTGGGCTATCCAACTTCTAGATCCTGGCCCTTCAGGCAGTGTCAGGGGTGGGCTCCCTCTCATGGCATGGTCTCACTCTGGGGCAGTCATTGATGACTCCTACAATTTCTGCACTGACTTTACCTCAGTACATCATGAAGGCAGAACAAATTGTATGTCAGTGGTCATATGGAAGGTTTCATGTGCCAGTCTCTCCACTGGACAAGGTCTTGCCTATTTATAGGAGGTGGCCAGTCAAGGCTCAATATTTTCCATTATTAGGAGTCACCTTTATAGATTCTTGGAAGATTCCATTGCACTAGGTTTCTACTTCAACTCAACATGAACCCCTTTCTCAGGCATCTCTTCTGGTACTCTTCTTCTTCATCCCACTAATTCAAAAAAATGGAACCTCCATGAAACTATAAAGCAAAACACACAATCAACAGAACAAAATAGCAACCTACAGAGTAGGAAAAGATCATCACCAACCCCACAACTCACAGAGGCATGATTTCCAAAATATATAAAAATCTCAAGAAACTAAACATCAAAAACCCCAAATAATCTAATAAAAATTGGATTACAGATCTTAACAGAGAATTCTCAACACACAAACCCAAAATGGTTGAAAAACAATTAAAAAATGCTCAACATCCTTTGCCATCATAACTTTCAAATATTTTCCTAACACTAATGTAAAATTTTATTCCGAACAGTAATGTAAAATTTTAAAGCACAGTGTGAGTCCATTGTCCTGGTTTAGAAATATCATTCTAACACCTGGGATGTGAATTGGAGGGGTAGTGTCCAGGACAGAGAAAGGTAATCATTGTAGAATCCCATCCATAGATAACAGACAATATTTACAGTAAGGACTAAGAGAATCAGAGAAATATTTTACTTTATATTACAGATAGGACTTGCTGATATGTTTAGTGAGGGAAAATAAAGAAAAGGCAAATGTGTAATTGCCATTCACTATAATTGAATTCAGTGAAAAAAATATATGAAGACATGTAGGCTAGGCTAGTCTCAGGCTCAGAATACTCCTGCCTTCTTGCCTCCATCTCTTCAGCATACATTGCCTAACTACATGCACTCCAATACTTTTTGAGGAAAATGGTGATGAATACAGACACTCAAAATAAGACAGTATACTCAGCTACAAACAAGACATTTATATTACTCCTAGTCTCAGACCTCAGGATTCATTATGCTAAAGGGAACAGGAAATTTGTAAAAGCTAAAAGTAGTGGAGATCTGAAGCAAATGTATTTGCAGGGCATGTGAGGGTCATTGCACCTGTGAACTTTCATCAGCTGTAACTGCATGTGCAAATTCTGCATGAGATCAATGCAGCAGAAATTTTAACAGGGAAAAGGAGGCAGTCATGAAATCCCACCCTTACTTGAGGAGTTATTGGCAATTGATGGTTCCTATGAAGATATATTAGGATCTTCTCAAGGATGAGCTTTTTGAGAGTCTACCCATCCTCCAGTAGATTGCTCTACACCCATGCACATACATGCAATACTACATGAAATCAGTACTTTTAATAAAAGGGCACAGGGAGTTTGGAGGGTGTGGTGTTTTGTAAGAAAATTAACCCTAAAGGGAGTGGCACTATTACAAGGTGTGGTCTTGTGTGAGGAAGTATGGCATTGTGGTGATATATTATATGTGATTTATTAAAGTTTGCCTGAGGATTCAGAAAGGAAAGTCAGCCTCAAGCTACAGAAATCAGGAAGTGGTGGTTCGGTGGTGCACACCTTTAATTCCAGGACTCAGGATTAAGAGGTAGCCTGATCTCTGTTAGTTCATGGCCACCATGGCCTACACAAGAATGAAAAGTAAGAGAGTTCATGCCTTTGATCGCAGCACCTGGGATCATGGACCCTTAATGCCAGCATTAGGGAGTTATATGAGACAGGAGCAAGGTCTGAGCTGGCATTCATTCTCCAGCCACACTGAGGATAGGAGAACATTGAAGTCTCAGGTTTCTCCAATCATATTGAAGAGAGTACAGCAATCTGAAGTTTGGGAGAGCCAGGATGGCCTTTCAGTCTGAGGTGGAGATAAGAGCTAGTGACCAGTTACTTTGCTTTTCTGATCTCCAATCATTAAAACAAAATCACCACATGTCATTGTGGAGGCAGACTTTTAGTTCTCTTTTGTTAAAGCTTCCCTCAGTGTAAATTACAGCTGACTTCCTGCTCCCTGAAAGATGGAGGACTTTCAGTTACTTCTCCAGCCCCAATGTCTGCCTGCAAGCCTCCATACCCCCATCATGATGATAGAAGACTGAGATCTGAAACTATAAACAAGCCACCCTAGTTTAAATGTTTTTATTTATAAGAGCTGCTGCGGTCATGATGCCTTTTAATGGCAATAAAAAACCCTACCTAAGACAGAGGAAAATCCATTGGGGAGTACAAAGGAATTATAGGCTAATGCATGGAAGATGGATGAAACTATCAAACAATATTTCATGAAAACCTAGAAAAAAAGTTGTATAAAGCACAAGCCAGTGTGTTAAATATACAATTTTCATAAAACAGGTAAGTATTGTGAAAAACACTCAAATTCATAGCAGTTAGGGAAATGAAAAAGTAAAGGAAATAAAATAATAAATTGTTCTCATTAGGCTATCAAGTTAAAAATAATTCAAAATCATCCTTTTCATAGGTATAAATGAAGATACTTTGATAGTTGTTTGAATATATGAAATATGAAGCCTTTAAAATATTATTTTGTGTGTGTGTGTACACATACACATGTGTGAAGTATGTGCAGTGCTCATAGAGATCAGAAGAGGGCGTCATATCCCATCGGAAACACAAGCTACAGGTTGAGAGCGATTGTGTAGATTCTGGGGACCATGCATGAGTCCTCTGCAGGCCTCATGTTCAACTGTAGAGTTGCCTAACACAAAACAGATTCCAGGGGTTTTTGGATAGTTTGTTTTCAGGGTTTTCTTTTGGAGAGGGCTCTGTGTGCATGTGTGCTTTTTTTGTTGTCGTGGCTTGTTGATTTTTTTCAATTTGTTTTTGTTTTATTGCCTTTTTATGATTAAGAGAAAGAAAGACCATGAAGCTGGATGGATACAGAGGTGGGTAGAATCTGGAAGGATTTGGAAGAGGGGAAAGAATAGGATAAAGATATATAATATCTAGTATATATTACACACATATATTATGTGTGTTGTATAATATGTAATATGTTATATATCATATGTAACATATATAACATATATGTATTACATACAAAGATTTTAAAAAATAAAACGAAACATCAATTTAAAAGCAAGGGAACGATAGTGAGAGACTATTGAAATCACCTACTGAAAGTATCTGTGGGTCTAATTCAACACTCCCCCACCTCATAAACTCTAAAATGTTCTGTTTGGTAATAGGAACAATAGAAAACATTATTTTTTTGTTATCTTTCTTTTTTATTATTATTATTTATTTTTAAATTTAAATTTAGATTAGAAACAAGATTGCTTCACAAGTCAGTTCTAGGTCCCTCTCCCTTTCCCTCCCCTCCTCCCGTGCCCTCCCTCCAACCCCCCCCCCCATTATCCCCTCATTTCCCCAGGGAGGGTGAGGCCCTTCATGGGGGTGTCCATAGTCTGTCATTTCATCCAGGGCAGGGCCTAGACCCTTCCCAAAGAGTTCAGGGTGAGAGTACATCTCACATTGTTGGATGGGAGTCCAAAGTCCGTGTGTATACTCAGGATGGGTACTGATCTACTGCTCAAGGCTCAATAGATTATCTAGGCCTCCTCACTGACACCCACATTCAGGGGGTCTTGATCAGTCCCATGCTGGATTCCCAGGCTGATGCCTGGTTTTCAAAAGTTAACCTTTTTCAGGTCAGCTGTTTCTGGGGGGTTAAACCAGCCCAGTCTTAATCCCTTTGGTCATCAGTCCTTCCTCTCTGTTACTGGCTTTCTTGAGTTCAGCTCAGTGCTTAGCCATGGGAGTCTGCCTCTTCTTCCATCAGCCACTGAATGAAGTTTCTGTTTCCCAGACTCTCTGGACATGGGATTGAAGGCTGGCACTCCCCACATCTATGTCTAAAATGCATATATGAGAGAGTACACGCCATGTTTCTCTTTTTGTGACTGTGTTACCTCACTCAGGATGGTTTCTTCTAGTGTCATCTATTTGCCTGCAAATCTCAGGATTCCATTGTTTCAGAACACCTTATTTTTGTCAAGTTTATTGTTATAGAAATCAGGCATGCCATGTGAAATAGCCTACTGTTGTGAAATAGTTAATTCCATAAGCTCAAGGGAAATGAGTTAGGTTTTGGAAAGAATCCAGCTCATTTATTCTTTATTCAAGATTCATTCATTGGCCTCAGGCTTATGATTACTGGTGGAAAAATAAACATAAAACATTTAAATTCGATATGGAAGCTGAATAAGAAAGCACAGTATCCCCATAGGTAAATCACCAACAAAATAGCTTCTTGTACCAGTTACTGAAGGTTGATTTTGAAGCTCCCGGGAGAAGAAAGGGGAGGGATGTTCAAAAAAAACTTATACTATTTGGAATTGATATTTATACCAGTTCAGTCAGAGGAGAAAAAAAACAAGACAATACCAGGCAGTGAAAAATACACATTACTATTCAGAACACATTAATGGAAGCACCATATTCTCCCTCTGATGTTCCACTAAATGTTTACACAGGAATATTTTTCTGTGGATTCTCCCTCATCTGACAGTGTCAAATACAGTGTAGGGAAGTTTGCCCAAGAAAAGCCCCATGCGCTGGATGTTTGCCTTTTGGTCATTATGTCTGTAAGAACTGGTATCACTCACACTACGTATATTATATTCTACCTGTGTTTGAGTGTTTTTTCTCTTCGAAGTTTATGCTTTAAACTCTCCATCTTCAAACCCTTGCAACGTTTGTCTTGTAGACTCTCCAGTCAATGAATCACTCTACAATATTAAAAATGTCCCCTCAGTTCTCCTAGACTCTGGATTCTAACCAAAAGTGTAACACCTGGTTCTGTGGAAGAGGATAATGATCACTGTTATTTTCTGTGAAAGCAATATTTATCATCAAAAGATATGGATAAAGTTTCCAAGTGAAGCACTGTTACCACATGTATTTACAGAAGATCTGTGTAATTGTGACTCCAATCCTGCTGGATGCAATGACAATTACACAACAGTGTCTCCTACACTGTTACAATGACTACACTGTTTGATTGCCTCTTCTCTGAATTTGGGAAGCAAAATTACTCTGTGGTATTAAAATCTCACACGTTTATGGCACAAATTTAGGAGCACACACCAGTGACTCTATGATCTGAATGATGACTGTCACCATGTTGTTTTGTTCATCAAATATGACTAAGATTTCACTGTGTCCCAGATACTATTAAGAACTGGAGCCAACAACATTAATAACATACATTTTGTGCAATTGAAACAATGAATACTGTATTGCTAAGATAAGCTGGTGAATAGTTGTGAGTTGTGTATGAGAGAAAGTGTTATATGGAAGAGTGGGTGATATGCCTCTACAGGTAAAAACACTTGACTCTGAGGCATGTTTTGAATCCCAGAACCAATGATGGAAGAGTTCTCCTTGACATTTACACATGCACTGTCATGTAGATATTCCTGTTTGCATGGGAACACATGCACAAATATGCACACACACACATCACACACACACACACACACACATTACACAAACACAAAACTGATTGATGAAAGTCAATTGTTGAAATTAAATAAAAACAGAAGCACAGATCCTGTACTAACTTTGAGTGAACAGGGGTTAACTTCATAGGGAATCACTGGGGTACAAAATGAGGTTTATTAAGGGAATAAGATGGAAAGAGTTTTATTAGGTATATTTACAAAACACAGACACAATGTACTTTCAACAAAGCACTTGTTTGGTGCTTCTGATTTTTAATGGGAAATTAAAGGCAAGCTATGCATCATGATAGCTGAATAAAGTGCTATCCGTATAGTTTGAACATGAAGAACACTGTCAAAATGAAAAGCTCATGGCACTAATGGCCAGGCAAGGGGACTTTATTCAAGATGACCACACATAATAAACCATTGGAAGGACATGGGTGGCATTTTGGTGAGATAGATCAATAGGATGAATATATAAGGCTAGGTTGTTCATGAGTTGTCTGTTTTTTGGTTTTGTTTGTTTTTTTGTTAATCAGGCCATCATTATTTCTTCTTAACAAAGTTAGGCTCCCACCATCCCCGTGAGATGAGCATGGATGAGCTCTGCTTGCCTTGATAATTCCAATTCCAAGATGTGCATCCTAGGTTCTTGAGAGAAATACGTACCTGGGTTTCAAAAGATTCACATATCAAAGAAGGAAGAAGAATTCATAATGAGGGGAATTCTTAAGTCATTGGTCTTAAGTCCAAAAAAAAGACAAGCAATTTCTGTAGAATGGAAAGGCCCTTCTGATGTTACATCAAATGTGCTGATGGGAGAGGCTTACAGATCTCTTGGCACCAAATATAATAAGGTCTTCACCATGTACTACTTGAGTATAGCTAGTATGCACCCTCATAGGGTAGCCAAACATTTATGAAGTCTTGCCTCTGTCAATTTTCTGGCAAACATGGAACTGGAAGTTTGCTGTGGATAAGAAGCATTCCAGGTGAAGGCAGTGGCATTAGTAAATGAATAGGGATTAAAAACAGAAAGACAGAGTGTCCCAGATTATTCCTTTAGGTTTCTTTTCTTACAGATGCTCAAAAGAAAATTCTTGCACATTGATCTGAGCTTGCAATACAACTCACACCAAACATGAACTACACAACAAGCTCAATATCACATGTTCATGTCCTAATGTTCACAATAACTCTGTGAAATAAGAATAATTAACTCTATTTTCTTAAGGGAGAACCCTTTCCAAGCAAAGATACATGGCTTGTGTTTTATTTTTAGTGGTATTATTTTTAGATGTGTGTTGATTTTCTAATCAGAGAATGAAAGAAGGTATGTGAATTTGGGTGGGTAAGGCAGTGGGGAGGATCTGAAAGGAGTTTGGTGGAGGGGAATCTGTAATCAGAATAAACTGGCTGAAAGAAAATCTATTTTCAATTTTTTTCACAAAAAGAAGAAACACTTTCGTTTAAAACAATGGCTAATATCTAGTCCCACAGCTGGTAATTGATACAGACAGTAGCATGCAAGACTTACTCCCAGCTAGATTTAAAGTTCTCATTCTTTTCCTGTATACACTGTTTCCCCACAAAATTATCTGTTACAGTATTTTGTCTTGATTAAGTGTGGTGTTTTATTCCCTAGTCTTTATTTCAAGTAACTCTCTAAAGCATTTTGCAGGCTGGTATCCCTATAATATGCAAGAAAGGTAAAATATCCATGGCTTCTGAAAGCTCACATCATGTCCGAGGTCACACTGTCCCTCACTTTGGGAATCTCTGCAATTAGTGCTGCTTGCAGCAGTCCTGCAGGCATTTAATTCTAACATGAAATCCCTATCAAATATGATTCTGTTCCTGAGTGAGACAAGAGAAACCTAACGCTAAAGCAAACCAATCATTCTAATCATTTGAAAATTGACCAAGCATTCAGTAATAAGGACCCGAAAGAACATATAAAAATAGATGAAATGCTGCCTGAGTTTTCTGTGGAGGAATATTTCTATCCCTGTAGCCATTTCGTCGTCTGCCCTTTGATCCCTTCCAAATCAGTCTCTTTTTGTCTGCCAAAGACACCCGGTTGATTACCTTTTTGTGTTTCAGCTTTCAAACTCATTGCTGAGGCCAGGAGTAATTGTGTATCCACCATCAGTGTGAAAACCCATGATCTGGCTAAAGTAATTGTAGCTTTTCATTCCCTGGCAAACAAGCTTTAAAGAAACAAGAGAAAATTTCATGTTAGCTCTAAACAACTTTCCTTTTCATCCTTAAAACATTTACCAATGTTTAATTTTTGAAGAGCAACATAGCTGTAAATGCTGGTGGGTATAACAACAACGGAAGAAAAGAGCACCAGGAGGAATAAAACAAAGAAATGCCAATGACAGTGTCTGTCATGCTAACAATGAATGGGATTTTGCAGCTAAATTACCAGGAAACGTGTGACCCCTTTGTTATTCACAAAACTGAAATCCAGCTGGCCTGAGGTTGCCATGGAAGGGACTGGGACTAATCATCTGGTCAGCTCCATTGATAATGGGCTCTGGGATATCAGCCCTTGGCTTCCTCCACTGATATTGTCTGTTTGCTTGAAACTATTCTTTGAATCAGGGAACCTGGAAGGTTCATACAGCCACCTGAAGTGGCAGGACAAAGAAGTTACGCCAGGAACTGTGAATGTACAATCATTCCCAGAGCAAGCACTAATCTAACGTAATGCAGAGAAGTGAAAAGTACAGGTTCAGTTCTAATAGGTGATCTTGGCACCTATAAATTATTTCAAAACCAAATCAATGAGAATTCCTTAATGAGCTAGAAATGTGGCTTGGGAGGCACTCATGAAACAAATATATTAATAGGGAAAAGTAACAGTTTTAAAGCTTTATCATGTGAGGTGACTTACGAATTACAAATTTCCATTACTTCATATTAAGAAATATTAGATGATTTATTCTAGAATGTCTAATATTGTTCATCCCTTTACATGTTTATTTATAATATTAAGTAAGGTAAGTAAATACAAACCATAGAATCTGGCCCTAGGGATGCAAACAGGTATTGTAGCTAATTTTGTGTGTCAAGTAAACAGAGTTTCGAGCTGTCCAGACAACCTGGAAGCATTATCTCTGGGTATGTCTATAAGGCTCTTTTCAAGAGAAATCGTATTTGAATGAGCTGGCTAGACAGGATTATGCCCTTCACCAAAACAGAGGATCAGCCAGTCCAGTGAGACCCCAGGTAGAAAAGAGGTACAGAAAAGACAAGGCTGTTCTTCCCAATAAGGATGCCCCTTTCTTCCAGTTCTCAGGCCTCTATTCCTAGATTATACTATTGATGATACAGGATCTCAGAATTTGGGAATTAGCTTGAAATTGTTTACCTGGTTTCTCTAGACCTTCAACTACTACAAAAAGATCATGATCTTCCTAAATCTTGGTGACCACCTTCACGATAAACCTCACGTATGTAATTATGAGGTCTCTATATAGTCAATAGATTCTTTAGTCTTCTATAGCCTAGATAGCTGTAAAACTATTGAAATTACTCACCAACTATTTTTCTTCTATAACTACCCAGATGAAAAATTTCACCTTGTTTGTTTGAACATGCCTTTGAGATAAATGTGAATGTACCTATCCCTCAAACATGCCTAACTTTCTATGCTATGGTCACCTTTCTCATTTTTTTTGATGCATTGCTTTAATTCCCCCTCAGCTTGTTTCTGTTGCCTCTCTTGTCTCGCCTGTTCTAGTTTATATTCAACTTAGCCTCCAGAGTAGGAATTTCATTAAGCCTGCAACCAAGCCATGTTGCTTCCGTCATAGCTATTCCCGTTAGCTAGCATGTTTAGAGTGTCTATAGAAAATTACATGATTTTCTTCCCACGACTTTCCATAAGCCCCTTAGCTGGTCATTATTATCTATTCCAGCTTGCCTTATACCTGTTTCTCAAACAAATTCTAATACATTTTCCTCAGTCCAATGCAGTTTGATGCCATGACTTTTTAGTTATCTGCATTTTTCTTTCTCCTTTTCTTTTTGTCATTCATAGCTTAGTTGGTGAGGCTCATGTTAAGTATTTAATATAAAATACTGACCTATCCCTGTCGTTTTGAGTTTCTTTTTCCTGGCACTGTTTTATATATCTTCATACATGTACCATGTAAAGGTGTGTTTGTTGCATATCTCACTAGTACAAAATGTTAAGTTCTCTGATGGTAGCAATCTTTAAAACCAGTATCATTGTTTTAGAAATGTAAATGTAGGGTACAAAAGCATGGAATAGTTTGAATACTCCCTAAATGATAAGGGGTCTTTGTATAAGAATGGGATGCAAAAGAATTGTCTGTGCTGTTATTAAACCAAGATTTAAGGTATATGATATTTTTCGCAAATCTACACATACAGTTGAGTTTCTACACACCATTCTTGCATATGTATGTGTCTACTCAGGTAGGTAAAATTTAAACATTGTTGGAATATCTATTTACTGAACTAAGGTAGAAATAGGAATAATTTCATAAATCATCTATACTCACACCAAATGTATTTAGAATAGTTAATTTTGATATCATTTATAAACTGTAGCTCAAGAAAGAAATCTCAAGGAATTAAAGTTTTGCACAATAACATTTATGGTCTTTGAAATCAAATTTCAGTCTCTTTCCTCCCTCAGATTTTACTCTACCTGTTTCAGAGGCTTTTAAGGGTGTCAATAGGGGCTTGTGTCTAAATCTAAATTAAGAAACAAAAATTCAAGAATTATAAAAAAGTAAAAGTTTGATGATTGGTCCAAGTAAGAATATATATCTGTTAAAAATCTGAGACAAATCTTGATATAGACAACGATGTCTTTTGAGAGCTCTAGAACTACATACTAGAAAAGATAAGAAGAAATTAGAAAGAAGAGAGTTGACAGAGGCCATGGAATAGCAAACATGATCATCAATGCTGTAGTGCAGACTTCACGAAAATCTGTCATCTTGCATAGAGAATGGAAACATTCTGTGATGTCTGTGGTTCCCAAAGTGTGAAGCTAGACAGAGAATGGTGGGACACTCATCTTTAAGAGTATATAGTGATAAAAAATAGTATGTTGTAAATATTTGGCGATGTCAATTTTTGGTATCTCTGAAGTACTTTTGGAAGTAGTAAAGTTGTGAGCCCATCTTTTAACAGCTAAGCAGTTACTCCAGGTCAAAGACTCTGGACCAGTGTATATGTGTGAGAGTTGTGTAGCTTGGTGTGTTTCTGGGGCTATTAGTCATGGTATAAGGACCTGTCACTGGCACTTCAGCTGCCTTTTGAGAACCTGTTTCCCATGTGCTGGGTTGCCTTGCCCAGGCTTGATACAGGGGGAGGATCTTGGTTCTGCCTCAGCTTGATGTGCCATGCTTGTTGATGCCCATGTGAGGCCTTTCCCTTTCTGAAAGCAGAAGGAGGGTTATAGATGGGAGGCAGGGGGTGAGAGCAGGAGGAGAAGATGGAGGGGACTTTGTGGTCAGTATGTAAAATAACTGAAAAAATTTTAAAAAGAAGTCTAAAAATAAGATTAATTCAATCTTCTACTTACATGATTTTCTTTAGTGATGTTTAGTTAGTCTAGTAAAAAGAGAGCGTTTTATTATATATAAATGAGATTTTTTATGAAGAAAGAGGGCAGGGATAAATGTACTAAAATAGGATATGTGAGAGGCATTTGAATGGTGAACCCTAAGATTCAAACAGACCATGAAGCAGCTGAGAACAGACATGGCAAGGCAAGAGTTATGCTAGAGCTGAAGTCCTTCAGCAAGGAAACTGTGAGGGTAATGATGGACACATCTTTTCAATCCAGTCTGCTTTGAAATGCTGTCCTGTTGAGTACTTATGACAATCAAAATACTATTGTGCTCAACATAAAAGAAGCAACTACCCATTCCCCATTAGGAGCAAAGCAACACCAGAGACTCACTGTTCCTTAAATGGCCTGACAGCATCTTAATCTGCTTGATTCTACTGCTGGAATGGAATCCTGTGGAGTTAATGTTCCAGTCTCTCCTCTTGCCACTTACTGTTGGCATGACATCACATCAGTCACCACTGGAAACAGATATATCTTGGGATATGTTTTAGCCAAAATCTCATCAGCACAGAATGAAGAGACAGGGATGCATTTCAATTATTAAATGCCAGAAATTCACTGGACTTATGGAAGAATACACATAATGTCAGGAATATATAAAATATATAATTATAAAATAGACATTATTTGTGTACAAATGTATTGTAAATTATATGTAACATATACTCAAAAGTATTTTTGCTGATACTAGAATGGGTGGATGTTATTAAATTTACAAATCTTTAAGGAATTTCTCTTATTGGATACTCACTAGAGGAAAAATTGAATTCCATGTACATTGACATCTTTTCAGAAGAAAAAAAAAAGACAAAGGGCGACAGTGGTTGCTATCACATTTCATGTTCCAGTTTTAAAATTAAATTAGAATTACACCTTGAATCACTGAAAGTTAGAGTGAACAGGAAACAAAAACTGAGTTGTAATGAAACTCTTAGTGGTGTAATATTAATCTCATTACTGTCTACTCCCAAGCTTAGAAATAAAATAACCTAATAGAGTAGGTGGCACTGTATAATCCCTTCCTGAGATTCATTACATTTTGCCTCTCAGAGAGGACAGCTAGTGGATAGAGAATGGAAGCATTTGAATAGCAGATTTGTCAGCTCATAATATAACATTATTTACTTTAAAACTTGCACTAAGAACACAGCCACGGAGAATTGTCAATGAATAGTTCATTGAGTTGCAAAGGAGTTGCAAGTTGTCAACAATTTGTTAATATTTAAATGAAGAGATTATCCTGAAAGTAATTATAGAAACAGGCTCATTAACGATGTTTTATCTGCAGAGCTGCAAGTTAGCATACAATAATGAGATTTGCTTGCAGACTGGGGAAAATATTAAAGAAAACACAAAATGGTAATGTGTTTGAGGAATATTTTTAAGGAGAGGGAAAATTAGAACACTTGTTTTGGCCTTACAAAATAGGAAAAATGAATTGTATATGTTTCCTAGTATTTATTAAATTAATGATGATAATCAACATTTGACTAATCTTATTTATGTCACGGTTTTAGTGCAAATGAGGGGATTCAGGACTCTTACTGTATTATAGAGTCAGTTCTGAGAAGGGCTGTCTTGTGTGTCCATATTCAACATCAATGGTTTCCATAGGGTGTTCCTCTCAATGCTCAGAGAACTATGAATGACAATCTTTGAGGAATCTGCATATTTTTCATATATCCCTCAAATACTTCCAATACATTAAAATGACTGGCTCTATATATGTTCATTGCAGTCAACAAACATAAGGATGAGTTCAACAAACCAAGCTTCAACTCAGTTGGCAACACTTTTATATGTCTATTTACATGTTCATTGGTTTGTTTACGTTAGCACAGATGTTCATATTGCATAACCCTTTCTATCTAATGCATGTGGTGAAGAGGAATGAGCTATATTTGTGGTGCAAATTTCCATTAATTTGTGATGAACCCACTCTGATGGGGCCTAATCACATAACTTAGCCATGATTGATAAATTGTAATGCAAAATAAAACATAGCATGCCTAACTAGGAATTGCCATGAAATCATTAGTCAGAGAGTCATGGAAATCCTTATTCATTGGAAGATAAACTACTACTCATCCGTTGTAGAGTCAATTTTTAGAAAGACGGGTGATTTCAGGGAACAATTGGAGAAGAGACACTGTAATCAAAATATTGCATGAAAAATCAATTTTCACTTAAAAAACAAAATATCTCCTCCACAAATGCTTGCTCAGCAATGTTCTTTGCTCCTCTACTTGCAAAAGCTAAGATAAAAGAAACAAATAAAATGTCCTCCAACAGATGAGTATGCAATGAAAATGTAGTACTTATACAAAATGAAATACTACTCAGATTTAAGAAAAAATGAAATAATGAGCTTTTCAGGTAAATGGATGAACTAGGATTTTTTACATTAAGTGAGGTATCCCATACCCAGAAAAATATTATATGTTCTCTCTCATTAGAGGGTCCTATCTCCAAGTCTTCAGATGGGAGTGTATAACATGTGACAACAGGAAACTTAAAAGGATACATAGTGGGCGAACTAGATAGGGACATAACAGGATAGAGGTGACATTAAGGGAAATTAGAAAAATGGACAGTGGGGAAGCAATGCCAGAAAACCCTATGGAGATGATCACACAAGTCTTGCTATTTTCCCGCATGTGGAAGAGATAACTGCTGCTGCTGCTGGCACTCAGGAGCCACTGAGGAGTTCTGTGCTTGGAAACTAAGTCCCCTTTGTCCTTATGTTTTGGTGACCATCAGTGACATCAGAAGACAATAGGCTTTTCAGAGTTCCTTCAAGTAGATGAAATCTATTAACATGCTTCAGAAAATCAACTGAGCAATATTAAGGCAATTTTTCCATGTTGTTTTAGTGCTTTTGTGTATTCATTTGTTTTTCCTTAGTTATTGATTATAACAAAACAGTAATATATAGAATAAAATTCAGATAGAATATATTACTAGCATCAAGAATAGGTTCTATAAGCCGGGCGGTTCTGGCGCACGCCTTTAATCCCAGCACTCGGGAGGCAGAGGCAGGCAGATCTCTGTGAGTTCGAGGCCAGGCTGGACCGACAGCCTCCAAAACAATACAAAGAAACCCTGTCTCGTGAAACCAAAAAAAAAAAAAAAAAAAAAAAAAAAAAAAAAAGAATTGGTTCTATTTTGTGAAGTAGTTACTAGTCATGGTTGTAAAGAGAAACAAAATGAATTATCTCTCTCTCATCAACAACATTATAGAGACTGAAAAATCAAACAAGGTGGATAAATTGGGGAGGCTACCAGTTGGCTCTGATATCTAATATCAGAAGACAGAGACAGAGAGAGAGAGAGAGAGGAGAGAGAGAGAGAGAGAGAGAGAGAGAGAGAGAGAGAGAGAGAGAGAGAGAGAGAGAGAGAGAAAGGGAGACTTTTTCTTTTCTAATGAGCTGATTGAACTGGTCTGTCCTGCACAGCGGTAAAGAAGGAGTATAAAGGTGCTGAGACTTCTGATTCAGGAAAAATTCTCATCTGGAAGCATGTTCAAAGACAGATCCAGAATTAGCACTTAAAACCCTAATCTAGCCAAAGTGATACCTAAAATTAGCCACTGCATGTATGTGTACATTTCAGAATGAGGTAAGGATATGGATGGCAGCGGGAATTCCAGGATTGCAGTGCAACTGTGAAGAATAAGAAGGTTAAGGCCTCGCCGGGCGGTGGTGGCACACGCCTTTAATCCCAGCACTCGGGAGGCAGAGGCAGGCGGATCTCTGTGAGTTCGAGGCCGGCTGGACCGACAGCCTCCAAAACAATACAGAGAAACCCTGTCTCGTAAAAAACCAACAACAACAAAAAAAAGAAGGTTAAGGCCTGAAAGCTGTATCACTGAAACTATTCCCTTTGTGGAAATGTGAAACAAAGTCTAATAAAATAGCCTGTATCAATAGCTCAACATTTCTGTCAAACCAGGGTCAGCTACTTCTTTTTTTCCTTTTTGTTGTAAATGCTTTCTCACATAATATATCTTGATTACAGTTTCCCAACTGCCACTACCCCTCCCAGTTGCCCCTCACCTCAACTCCCATGTGGTTACACACACCCCTTTCTCTCTCTCTAGTTAGTAATCAAACTGGCCTTCATGAGAAAATAATAAAATAAAATATAATTTAAAAGTTAAAACAAAAGCTAACAACATCACAACTGGACAAAACAAGCAAACAAACAAACAGAAGGTAAAAGCCCAAAGTGAATGCACAAGAAACAAATTCACCAGTTAGTACATTCAAGAATCCCATAAAGTTATAAACTGGAAGCCATAAATATATACACAGAGGATCTGTAGAGTAAAAAGAAAGAAGAAAAATATAAATAGAATAAAATAAAATAATAAGATTTTTTTCTTTGTTTTTTAAGGAAGAGACAGAATGAAGTAAAAAATAATGAAACTCCAAAGATACCCTTGAGTTTATTTTATCTTGTTTATGCTGGCCTTGCAGTAAAACCTTAAGAGTAGTTTGTTTCCCCAGGCAGGTTCCTTTGAAGGAAACTAAATTCCTTTTTGCAGGTGGTTATCAATTGGAGATTAATTCTGGTTGTGGGCATGTGTATACTTTTCCTTCACCTTAGAATCCCAACTGGTGTAAAAATGTGGAGGCCCTGTGCATGTTGTCTCAGACAATAATCACATTTAGCAATGTGGATTGAGATAGGGACTCTTTACCAAAGCAGGTGACATAAGAGAGCCAATGGCAAACTTGGTCAGAGTTTAACTAGACCTAATACTAAGAGTCAACTTAAGAGACAAAATCTAATATAAACAGATAAATGGATAATATTGACTTAAACACCATTTCTGTGTAGAAATATATTCTTAGTGGTGGCAGGTCAACCCAATAAAAGTAGAAATACCACTTAGATTATAATAATGGTAGTGTATATTGGACGTATTTAAAGTTATATACCACAATGTGACTGAAATACTCTAAGTCAGTGTCTCTAAATTCAAAGTTGTCTCATCCCTATCACTGGCCTTGTCTCCAGTTAAAGACAAGCTTAGTTTGTAGTACTGATATCCCATCCTGAGATTTATGTACTAATGAGGCAGCCACCTACATTTGGCTGTTTTATAAGGATGATCACAACCAGCAGACACACAGAAACCCACAGATGTTCAAAATTTGTCTCATCATACCCTTGCACATCCTACTCTCACAAATTTTTGGCCTTGTACAATGTTTTTGGACCAAGAACAGGGACACTACCCTGAGTATTTGCTACATGAAAATTTTAGTCTGTCTCTCCTTGTTAAAACAGTGTCCTTTTCCAGTATCTATCTATCTTTCCATGTGCCTATTTATCTATTTAGCTAACGAATTAGTAGCTATATGGCACGTGTATATTGCTTATTGATTGATATGTGAGGATATAGGAAGAGTAAGATTGATTCTTAAATGTACAGAACTAGCAGCGGTCTAGTATCCCTTCACCAAGAATTAGTCAGTTCTGCTTAACTGGTGAGCTAAACTTACCGACTCAGCTTAATGAAGCCTGATGAATCTATCCACATGTTGGCTTAGTAGCTTATTATGAGCTTGCTGTTTATTTTAAGCTATTAGGATATTTTTTAAATCAAGTAGAACTTTACTGAGACAACACAAAAGACTGCATTATGCATTTATCCTATATTTACTAAAATTTCTGTAAAGTTTGTAATTTATTTAAATAACACCTTTCTTAAGTTTATTTTATATACCAACCAGTTTCCCCCTCCCTCCTCATTTCCATCTACTTCCCTTTCCATCTATGCCCTTCCCGTTCATTTCTCTTCCATTTCCCTTCAGAGAAGGACGGACCGCCCATTGGTTTGCACACGCATGGAGAATAAGTTACCAAAAGCCAGCTAAGCACCAGGGAATGGTTCTGCTCTTACTATTAGAAGCCTTACTAAGACACCAAGCTACATGATTGTCACACACATGCAGAGGGCCTAGGTTGGTCCCATGCAGGCTTTCTGACTGTTGTTACAGCATCCATGAGCCCCCGGGAGCTTAGGTCAGCTGACTCTGTGGGTTCCTCCATCATGAGACCCCTGGCTCTTACAACCTGCTCTTTTTTTCTGCAAAGTACTTGTCTGCAGATCTCTGCCTCTGCTTTGATTTCAGTGTCGGTGCTTCTAGTGTTATATTGAATAAGGAGTATCCTGTGCCAATGCATTCAAGGCTACTTCCCACTTTCTCTTCTATCAGCTTCAGTGTAACTGGGTTTGGTTAAGGTTTTGGACATGAGATTCTTACATGGAGATGGATATTAATCCACTTGCTTTCTTCTACATGCCACCATCCAATTATGCCAGCACCATTTCTTGAAAATGTCTTCTTTTTTCCATGGTATAATTTTGGCTTCTTTGTCAAAAATTATGTGTTCATCTGTATCTGGATTTATGTCAGGGTCTTTGATTCTATTCCATTAATCCACATGTTTGTTTTTATGCCAATACTAAACTGTTTTTTATTACTAAAGCTCTATAATAGAGCTTAAAGCCAAGGATGGTGATGGCTTCAGAAGTTCCTTCATTGTACAAGACTGTTTTAGCTATACAGAGTTTTTTTGTTTTTCCATATGTAATTGAGTATTGTTCTTTTGAGGTCTGTGAAGAGTTGTGTTAGGATTTTGATGACGATTTCATTGAATCTACAGATTGATTTTGGTAAATGGAGTTTCTCTCCTTTTAATTTGATGTTGCCTGTTGGCTTGCATTATATTGCTTTTATTATGTTTGTTATGTTTATATATGTTCCTTTTATCTCTGGTCTCTCAAAGACCTTTATCATGAAGAGTTGTTGGATTTTGTCAAAGAACTTAGTGAGATGCTCATATGGATTTTTCTTTCATTTTGCATATATGGTGTATTACATTGACAGATTTTTATATGTTGAACCAATCCTCCCTATCTGGCATGAAACCTACTTGGTCATGATGGATATTATTTTTGTGTGTTCCTGGATTCAGTTTGCCATTATTTTACTGAGTGTTCATGAGGAAGAATGGTCTATAACTCTCTCCTCTCTCTCTCTCTCTCTCTCTCTCTCTCTCTCTCTCTCTCTCTCTCTCTCTCTCTCTCTCTCTCTCTCTCTCTCTCTCTCTCTCTCCCTCTCTCTCTCTCTTCTTTTTGTTGTATCTTTGTGTGGTTTAGGTATCAGTGTAACCAGTACACACAAAAAGAGTTTGGTCATGTTACTTCTGTTTCTGTTGTTTGGAATTAGGAGTATTGGTAATATTTCGCCTTTGAAATTCTGGTAGAATTCTGTGCTGAAACCATCTGGTGCTGAACTTTTTATGGCTTGGGAGACTTTTAATAATTGTTTCTATTTCCTTAGCAGTATAGGTCCCACAGCCATTTGGTCAGAAATAAACACACAGAGGTGTATATTAATTATAAACTATTTGGCCAGTGACTCGGGCTTCTTATTGGCTAGCTCTCTCTTAATTATTAGCCTATTTCTATTAAAATGTGTATTGCCATGAGGCTGTGGCTTACCTGCAATGCTCCAGCATGTTACTACTCCAAGGGTTTCATGGCATCTCCCCAGTGACTCACTCTCTGCCTTTCTTTTCCCAGAATTCTCCTAGTCTGGTAACCCCAAGTATACTTCCTGCATGGTTCCTGCATGGCTACTGACCAATCAGTGTTTACTAAACCAATAGGAGAAACATGTAATCACAGCATGCAGACAGACATCCCCCATCAGTTATCTACCATTACTGCACAGCTAGTCACTACTGCTGAAATGCCAATTATTTAACCTGTACAACATCAATATTAAAATATTAAATATCAATATTAAAATATTAAATATTTAACCTGTACGACATCAATATTAAAATGAGTGCAGAAATTCCTCCTTGCTTTGTACCTTTCATAACCACAGAGGTGATATGCATGTTGTTGGTGGAGAAAATGTTTAAATTAAAAAATGAGTTTTACCACTGAGTCATATCCTAGGAAAAGTTTCAAATCTTTAATGAAGGCACAAAATTATGTATAATCATGATACAACTTGACATCAATTTTTAAGCTTAAATTGATTTTAGCTAATAAAATATATGGATGTTGATAGGATGACCTGGCATTATGATGTGTATACTCACTGTAAATTTTAAATTGAATAAATACATACAGTCAGTTATCTTTTCCTTGGGTTGAAGACATGCCAATGCTTTTCTATGAGCTATCTGGAAATATGCATGTATTATCAGGTTTATGCATGTTTCTTTGCTGCTAAGTATTGCATCAGAAAAGGACTCAAAGACACGGTGGAAATTTATGACCTCATCTTGTAGTACAATAAAACCATGAGTGGCCATTTCAAGGCTGAAAGGGCTCCATGATTACTATGACCTGTGAATCTATTCTGCCTTTTGAAATTATCTTAGCTTCAGCTGTGGTTTCAATATGAAATGACCACACAGACTTGTCTTTCTGTGTTTGATGCCCTACTTGTGGTGCTGTTTGGGGGGGTGTAAAAATTTGGGAAGGTAAGATTACCTGGAGGAAATGAGGCACTAGCCACTGACCTTGGAGAGTGGCTCTGGATCCCAGGATGTTTTTCTGGTTGTTTATTTATACTAAGGCATACAGAACATCTTCCTTCACAGAATCCTGCTTATGGAAATTCTACCCATGTCCATAAGGCCAAGTGCCCAGGGAACAAACCCTCTGAAATTGTGAGCAATTCATTCATGTTGTTCTGTGAGAAATGTTGATCAACAGGGCAAAGAGCTAACTCATGTCACTGATTTTCCTAAGTAAAAACATATAAAGTAACTTATTAGTCAGAGAATGACATTATTTACAGATTTATGGATGTTTTATCTCTTTGAAGGTAAATTTTCTGTGTACACAAACATCTCTATGAGTTTCTTCTATTTGTCCTATGTCTTAATTGTCAATATATCCACGTCGATAATGTGAGAATTTATACCAGCAAAATTAAGACATAGCATTTTTGCATCATCTGAGTCAGGGATATTTGAATTATTCAGTAATTTTTTTCTTCAGAATACTTTTATTTTTCAAAGGGTAGAACTAATATAAAATAGCAAGCGTATTGAGGAAATTTTCTCTTGAGCCAGATGCTTTTATAACTTTTCAATGTATATGATAAAACAGCCATTTCAATATTAGTTATGGTTCCAGTTGTGAGACAAGTGAGTTATTTGAGAAAGTCAGGTAATTGGCATATTGCTGTCAGTTGTGCTTTTGCAAATTTCAAATGGAAAGTACTTGCTGTATGGAAATACTAAAAAGGAAATTTGATATACCCGATGTATATTTGCTTAGTGTGGGGATGTCTCCACACATGACCTATGGATAAAATTAAGACATCTAACTATTTATTTAAGCATGAAAGCAACATGAAACATGCAGTGACATCATTGAATTCTATTTAGCAGTTTTTGCAGTTGTTTTATTTTCGTTTTCAATCTGTTGCAGACCATTCTGTCAGGAGACCAAACCATGCCATTTACTCTTTGTTTGTCAGTTCTGTTGTGTTCCTACACAGACATCTTGACTGATTTTTACCCATTGTTCTATTTATCAACACATGACAGCTCACGCCAGGGAACAATAGGAAAAGAAAAAATTAAAAAAGAAAACAATAGATCCAATGTTTGTTTGGCTTCAAACTTTCCCACAGGAAGAAAGCAAAGATGCCACTTTTGGCATGGTTTATGTGTGCCTTCCTAATTCATTCTTCTAGCGTGCTTCTCCCTGGTTCGTGTTAGCCCTGATGGGATTCTCTATAATGGTCATTAAATTTCAAAGTACTGCACAATTAAGGATTAGTTAACTATTAGACCATGTAATGCTACTCTGATTTATGCAAGCTTCATTAAAATCTTTTTCAGTTAAGATCTGAAGGGGATATGAAATGCATCAGATTTGAGAATTCCAATCAATTTAATGAGACTTTGCCTTTCTTTAATTCCAGCAATGTGATGAGATGGTGATACATATTTCAGAGAATACACCGGGATATAAAATGTTAGGAGTGATATCAGATGAGAAATTTAGTATTTAACCATGACACATGAGATTAAACATATAATCAAGCAACATGCATGTATGTATACTATTAGCATAGTGAGAGAATGAAGTTTTGAGTTATGATGAATTGGACAAGTCATGTAAATGATTTAGCTTTAAATTACATTAACTGAAGTTCAGATTATTTTTACTGCTGGGTAACAAGTTATCTGAAATGTAACATGTATTCAATGAAATATGCATCCAATAAAACTTGATTCTACAGGTCAGCAGGTAGTGTGAGCTCAACAGGATTCTGTTAGGTTTTTCAAAATTGAAAACCAAAAATGTTTTGCATGGTCACACTCTTCTTAGGCATGTTTGGTGAAGGGAATTCTTCATGTCAGTGAAGGAGTTGAAGATATATGGTAGTAAGAATGTGGTTACTGTTTCCTTGCTGGCTGTGGCTGCAGGGCCCTCTTTCTTCAGGAGTCCTAGCCCATTGAGTCTCATTTTGCCATTCAAGCAATATGAGGCCAATACAAATCTAGACTTCAGGCTCCTAGTTCATCAAACCTCCTTTGCAGTTTGTTCTACCTTACCTGGATAACTTTCCATGCTTTCAGGATTTTGTCTGCTTTGATTAGACCTACTAACATAATCTGTCTATCTTATTCGAAACGAATAAGCAATCTTTTTATTAGTTGTTTTATTTAAATTTAAAACAATCTTGTTTCACATACCAATCCCAGTTACTTCTCCCGACCTCCCATGTCATCTTGTCATCCCCGCCCATCCACTTCTCAGAGAGGGTGAGGCCTCCCATGGGGGATCATCAAAGTCTGTCACATCATTTGGGGCAGAACTGAGGCCCTTTCCCCTGTATCTTGGTTGAGAAAGTATCCCTCCATAGGGATTGGGCTCCAAAAAGTCCTTTCATGCACTAGGGCTAGATAATAGTTCCAATACCAGCTGCTCCAGAGACTGCCCAAGTACCCCAAATGATACCCACATTCAGGAGGTCTAATTCAATCTTATGCAGGCTCCCCAGCTGTCAGTCTGGAGTCTGTTAGCCCCCACATGCTCAGGTCAGCTGTTTCTGTAGGTTTCCTCAACATGATCTTGACCCTTTTGCTCATCACTTCTCCCTCTCTACAACTGGATTACAGGAGTTTGGCTCAGTACTTAGCTATGAATCTCTGCTGCTGCTTCTATTAGCTACTGGATGAAGGCTCTATAATGGCTAAGGTAGTCATCAATCTCATTATAGAGGAAGGGCATTTAAGGAGAAGCACATTTAATCTATTGCTTAGATTCTTAGTTGGGGTCATCCTTTTGTATTCCTGGGAATTCCCCTACTGTCAGGCTTCTCCTTAAGCTAATAATGGCTCTCACTATCAAGGTATCTCTTTCCTTGCTCTCCTTGTCTTTCTTCCCCCAACTGGACGTTCCTGATCCCTCATGTTTTGTTCCCCCACCCTTCTTCTCCCTTCATTCTCCTATCTCCCTACCCTTCTCCCCAGCTCCCTAGTTTACTCAGGAGATGTTGTCCCTTTTCTCTTCTTGGAGGGCCCATGTACTAATGAGCAATCTTTAATAAGAAAAATCCCAATTATGGCTGTTGTGATGTACAGTAGTAACTTGCATAATTTCACACTGTAAGCAGAAAAGTGGCACGCTGATGCTGAGGGGTTAAGTTTTTGGAGTTTTGCTTATGCAAACTATAAAACGAAATTAAGAAAAAATTAACCCAGGAGATTTTTATGATTGAAAACATGACACTATATAGATAAAAGATTTAACATCACACAGTAGTTTTAACAGAATTCTACTGGTAGTGGCTCATTATTGTTACTATCAGTGCAATTATTATTATTAAATTTCAATATGGAAGATTGGGGTAGCTCTTAATAGACCTTTAAAATGCATTTCTGGATTATGATATTTGTACTTTTAATCTGAAATCATGGAGAAGACCTGAGTTGTTCTACAACATATGTTAAAAAGTTCACAGTCAGTAGAAATGGGAAATTGATAAGATAACTAAAATGCCATGTACCTCTTACAAATTAACTTAATGTATATGAATATTTGGATATACATATACATATATATTTATATGTGTGTGTGAGTGTGCATGTGTGTTTAAACATAATTTCATATGTGAGAAAATTCAAACAAACTATAGATTAATTTATAATTATGCCGCACTATGATGTATTACTAAGTTCGATAATTGTAAGAGTTTAGTTTTTAAAATATTATTTGCAATCTCACCTGTATGTATAATCTGTTCCGATCAAACCCCTAGCCCATCATCTCTGTTTCCTCTCCTATAACTCACACCACTTTTGGCTCCTAACTTAAAGTTTTCTTTTTTTGTAAAGCACTGAATTTACTTAGTGCCAACAGTGTATTCAAGGATGTAGACATAGCTTTATGAATGTGAGTTGCCACTCAGGGCTGCATATCTGAAAAAAACTGACTCATCCTCTCTGAGCAACCATCAATTGTCAATAAATAGTTTCCCGCCAGTTCATATGGAAATGGATGCTGACTTGATTTCATGTTCTCTCTAGGGTATATAGCCACACTCACTGTTAAGTTCACAGGTGTAACTGCTCTGTCATATCCAGGAAACTTTGTTTTGTTGCCTCTCACAATCTTTCTCCCCTTTCTTTCACAATGATTCTGGAGTTTCCACAAGGAGGACATGATACAGACATCACATCTAGAGCTGAGCACTGTGCAGTTTATCCTCTGTATGTCAAGTAGTTGTGGACTCCTCTATTTATTGTTCTCTACTGCAAGAAAAAGATTTCAGATAAGGATGGAAAATATACTAATTCATGTGTATTAAGATACATGTTCAGAAGGAAGCTTAATTCTATGCATATTTAGCAAAACAATAGTATTAGGTTTTCCCCTTAAGGACTATGACTTAGTCAACTATGAGTTTGCGACCCATTTAATGGTATGAAGCATGGGTTCCATCTTTTGGAATAGGCCTAAATCCAATATGAAAGTGACTGGTAAATTCCATAGTATTGATGCCAGTATTGTAAGAGTGAACATGTCTTGCCAAGTAAATCATTGGTGTAACTTGAGAAATTCAAACGTGGATAAAGCATTTGTTTACTGTCTCTCTGTGTAGCACAGATACATTACCCTTTTCACAACTATGAAAGCTATCCAGCAGGGGTGAAGCTCCCAAGTTATAGCAGGTTGACATTGCCATATACTGTAACTCAGGTATGCTTGGCTTTCAGCAATAGAGACTTGCCATCTTGTTGTGGAGGGTAGCCAAGATCAATGGTAATAACTTGAAACAAAATTTGTTAAAAAATTGCTTATACCAGTGGTTCTCAACCTTCATAATGTTGTAATACTTTAATACATTTGCTCAAATTGTGATGATCCACAACCACAAAATTAAGTCGCTATTTTATAACTGTAATGTCACTACAGTTTTAAAATGTAATACAAATTATGATATGTAAGATATCTGAAATGTGACTCCAAACTGGGTTGCAACCCAAAGGTTGAGAACCACTGGCTTATGCAATAAAGATGGCACCCTCTACAATGCTTGTAGAACCTTTTAAAACAAAAAAGCACATTCAAATAACAAAAAGAGCATTAAAGTTTGGAAAACAATAACCAAATTGTAGGAGGATTGTTTTGTAAGATGTAGCTTAAAACTACAATAATCAAGAAAGCCTCCTAATGACAGAGCAAAGACATATCAATCAACAGAGCAGAACAGTGAGTATAGAAATAACCCTCACAAATAAGATCAATTGATTTTCAGAAAGGGTTGAAAGGCAATCTGGTGGAAGAACAATAGTATTTTCAACAAATATGGCTATAAGAATCAATCATTCACATGCAAAACAAAGAATATTGACACATTAATCCATACAAAAATTAAGTAAAAATGAATCACGTTTTTAAATGCAAAAATTAATATTATAAAGCTTGAATAAAACAAGATGGGAAAATTTTGTGTGTGTGATTTCAGATGAGTCATGCATTTCTTAGATACAATTTCAAAAGCACAATCTATAAAATAGTGAAAATGAAATTGAAATTTAAAAAAATTAAACGTTTCTGGAGGGTTATTTATTTTTTTAAAGTCAAAAGTGGTTGCAAATGCATTCCTGATGAATCCCTCTTTTTGTTACAATAAAGAACTGTGCCACTCAATATAGAAGAAATAATATTCTTGTGAGAGGTGAATATTGTGTGGGTGGGATTTTGATGTTACTTTTAAGAAAAGAAAGGATGGCAAAAGATCCAAATGTGTACTTCTCAGAGATAATTCACTCCAAAATGATCATAAGTATAGCATTAGGGAAGTGACACCTCTATGAGAACGGTCAAAATAAAAATAAATAAAGCCTTAAGGATACCAAGCCATGGTTGTAGAGTGTCATATTTTGCATGTGCTGTCAACAGATCCCAAACAATAAAATGGTTATTTAGTAAGATGTCATGATAAAAATAGACCATATTACTTATGAATCCCACCTGTTGGTATTTACTTATGAGAAACTATCATTATATTCACAAAACTGTCTTTATGCAAGTATTATATGGAATGTGTTCATGCACAAAGAGAAATATCATGAAATAACCCAAAAGCTATCAACTGTTAAGGGAGCAAAGTCTTAAACAGCAACAAAGAATATAAAACAAAAAATGAAAACATATAGATGGGTCTCACAGTCATTGTGCCAGATAAGTGGGACTGGAGAGTTAAATGCTGGATAGTTCCATAAAGATGCTATAAGGTTTTCATTCTGTCACATACAAAACTGGGCATGAGTATTTTCCAGGCCTAGAGCAGGAGCAGAGAAGGACAAATAAATTCACAGGTTAATACAATAGTTAGTTTTATCTTTTTGCAGTGATGGACACATAAGTAAATACAAATTTTCTCAATATGAATTAAGCTCAAGTGTGTGTGTGTGTGTGTGTGTGTGTGTGTGTATGTGTGTGTGTGGGAGAGAGAGAAAGAGAGAGAGAGAGAGAGAGAGAGAGAGAGAGAGAGAGAGAGAGAGAGAGCACTTGAGACAGGTTGAGAAGACATGGTTCTTTGTTATTTAGCTAGCCTGACCTTCCAAACCTCTTCCTTCTGTCTGATATTACAGAAGTGCTACCATTCCTGAATAGTCTTATATTTTGAGAAAATATATTTTCAAAGCATTTAAAATAGATTTAGCAAATTGTATTTATGTAAGCTTTGTAAGACTGTTTTCTCACGTTTCACATTCTTAGCCTCACAGAATATACTCGTTTTACACATTAGCCATTCTGATCATGTGTGGCAGTGTTTACTTGGTATTTTGCTGATACGTTATGGGGTAAATCATCTTTTACATGCTGATGATGCATTAACATATTCTATTTTTTATCCGCAGGGCAATTCAAACTCTCCAGGGTTTCCTTACTAATGTGTAGGGTTAACTTACCTGCTATGGTCTGGTGCAATCACTTTAAATGTTACTTCCCATGCCACACTGTGTTTTCTTCTTCATGTTGCTATTTTTATTAGAGTCCTTAATCAGTTTCATTCTTGTGCTTTTTGACATCCAGCAGCAAACATTTTCTTCAATTATGTAATTTCTTCAATTTCCTACATTAAGTAACTTCTTAATGCAGAAATATTAAGCTATACAAAATAGGGATGTCCTATAACATTTTATTGAGGGAAAAATCACTTTAGTGAGAAGCCAAGAAAGCCAAGAACCAAAGGTTTTCCACATACTGCTCTCCAGGCTGCAACTGGAACCCAATAGAGTCTCCTCCCCCTAGAATATACCCTTTATATTCTACATACCTGTGAACACACCCAAACATGTGTGGTCAGAGATACAGGTACATAGATCTCTCTGTACAATTTCCCTTTATTCTAAAGAAAACATTTAGACCTAAAACAAAACTAAATTGGGTCAATATACAAAGTATCTCAATCATATATACATAGAAGATGATAAAAATTATAATCTACCTGTGTCCTATCCTAAGCATATCTATACCATTTTACCCCTAAACTTATCTGAAAGAGATGCCCAAGTCTGAACACCTCCTTGCAATCGCAACCCTAAATAATTGAAAATTAGCTCTAACAGATGCAATGTCAAGAGTAGTGATAGGGCATAGTATTCTCAGAATTCCTGCTGAAATGGGATGACAATAACCTCATGGGATCCTGTAGGAAGAAAATGTTAGTATAGTGAAAGTCTCCAGTGGATGGCTACAACATTTGTACCCAGTCTCTGTTTGGCAGGAGATGCTTGATTGAAGTTCTTGACTAAAGTTCTAATCTTGATTGAGGCTCTTGTCTGAGGCTCGGGCCAGAGCGTAGAAGGTGCACCATATGAGTTAATTAGTCTGGAGTTGGGTAGAGTGATGTAGTCCTAAACCGAATTCAGGGTGGTACTTGTCAATTCAGATGCATTGAGTCAGATCAGGCCAAGTTGATGAAAGTAGAGCCCCATTTTTTTCCAAAGTGTTTGAAGATTGCTGGTAGGAAATTCCTTGTTCTCTGTGGAAAACTCAAACATTAATGTCAACAAACAAATTTCAACTTGTATGTATGCATACTGGGAAAGGCAACAATAAGGAAGATGGCAAATGAGAGGGACTTTCAGAGAAGAAACAAGTATAAACAGATGACAGTCCTTAGATTTTGTTGTCTTCTGTCTTATATCAACTGTCTCCTTGATATAATACAGAAATTCTGAATTTTATTTTTAACAGCATGCTTGGATTTAGGAGGAGAGCCAAATCCAGCTCCAAAGCCAGCATTGGCTTAAGTGAATTGGGACCAAAAGAGTATTTGGAAGTAAAAGGAAATAGATATTATAAGGATGAAGTTAAGAGAATTAGACATTGATACCAAACATTAGATTCTTCTTTGTTTGATTGTTCTTTGGGTAGTCATCCTCTCTTCTTTAGGTATCCATACATTTAGTATCTTCTTGCTCTTTTGAGATGGGTTTTTCCTGTGAAGACAAAAACAAACACTTCTCTTTCCTTTTGTGTGGTCTCCTTATACATTGCAGACTATGACTTTGTGGATGAGCTGTCATCTTTCTTCCTCTCAAGGTTTCTCCTGTTTGGATTGAACCTTGATCAATTTTGATGGAATCCAAAGCTATTCTTTGCCCGTAGAAATAAAGGTGAAACCCCTTCCCCAACATAACACATATCCTGGCTTCCAAACTGTATTCCTTGAAATGCACTGGCTGATTTAGTTCAGAAGTTTTATCTGTAGTTCAGTGTCTTTCTGCAGCTATTTGTCCTTTCTCATTAGCACTAAGAAAGTTTAATGTTAATAAAGCATTATGTAATCTGTATTTGGGGGTCTTTGTTCCCCCTGGCTGTTTATGGAGCATTTCTTTTAAAGTGCAGTTAGATCTCTAAACCACTGATTGTCCTGTGGGAGTATATGTTAAGCCAGTTATATGTTTTATATTATAATATTTGAAAAACTGTTCAAATTTGCTGGAGACATATGCTGGAGCATTGTCAGATTTTATTTGTGCATGTAAACCCACAGCAGCCATCACCTCTAAGAGGTGTGTGATAACAGAATGAGCCTTTTCAGAGCTAAGAATAGTGGCCCATTGGAACCCTGAAAATGTGTCTATGGTATAGTGCACATATTTTAAACTTCCAATTTATGGAAAGTAAAATACATCCATTTGCTAATTTCATTTCTGCAAATACCTTTGGGATTATTGCCTGCTGGTAATGGAGTTTGTAGAATGAACAGGTAGGGCAGTTTCTTACTATTTTTGACTACTTGCAAAGTGATATAAAATTTCTTCTTTAAGCCTTTGCTATTGACATGGTGTTTTTATGAAATTCTGAAGTTTCTAGCACATTTCCTATTAATAAATGGTCAATATCATTACCTTGTGCTAGAGGACCCATATGAGATATGATGTGTGTTACATATGTAGAATGAGCTCTATTTCTGATAGTTTCCTACAATTGTATAAAGAGTGAAGTTAATTCTGTATTTTCAGGAATAAATTCAGTCATCTCAATGCATATTGAGAGTCAGTAACTATATTGAGAAGCTCTTTAAAATCCGTAAGTATCATTAGAATGGCATACAACTCTGCCTTTTGTACAGAGTTGTAAGGGCTTTGAACTACTCTAGTTATATTTCCTGATTTATAACCTGCCTTTCCTGACTTGTGTGCATCAGTGTACAATGTAGGAACACCAGGGATTGGCATTTTTCCTACAATACATAGAAGGATCCAGTTTGATTTCTTTATGAATTTGATTCTCTCTGTATTGGAATAATTGTCACTAATCATTCACAAAGTTATTGCAAACTCTTTGCCAATATTCATTGTCTTTCCATAAGGGGGAAATTTCTTCACGAGTTAAAGGTACAATAATTTCTGTTGGGTCCCTTTGATGAAGCCTTAATTTACCTTTTAAAATCAAATCAGAGATATTTATTAGTCAAGTCATCACACATGGAATGAGTTGTTCCTGCCAGCCTGATAATGTCCTGCTGAATATATTATTTTTTTGCCATAAGGGCAGTGGGCATGGAACCAATTAAGTTTCAAGGTATCTATTTTGTTAGACATTTCCCCATTGACCTGACTCTAATTTTTCAATCATTTCTACAATTTCCCTGTTTTCTGCAATGTTATTAACACATCTCTTCCATGCTATTATATGTATTACGAAGCTAATTGTTAGCATCAGACACAAATACATTTGGACCATGTCATAATTCTTTCCCAGGATTTTATTCATGAAATAAGCAATGAGATCCCTAAAGTTCTGCATTGTTAGATTATCTGCCATGGTATAAATCAGGTAATCTTATCAGCATCTTAAACTACCAAAAGGCAAAACTTACCTCCAATGATTTCTGGTTGAGGAAGGGATTATTACCTGTAATAACTATGCTTGGCCAGCAAGTGCACAGGTATGCCACCAAACAGCTCCTGTGAGGGAACTCTGTATTTTCCCAGTGGAATCTGAAAAATCCTAAGTAGCTTTGACAGAAATTTAGTGAGGACGATTTTGTTGAAAGGAAGGGAAAGAGTCCCGCATAGATTGCAGGAATCTACAGGTATGGAGTGCTGCAGAACCTTATGAGTGGGAAGGAAAGCGAATGCCATGCAGCTTTTGGAATGCTCATTTCAGCAACCTGCCAAGATATACTCTGACTGCTGCCAGGGAAAGTCATGGTGTTTAGTGGCTGCTCAGGGGTGCTTGTTCTGCATTCTCCCTGGGGACAGGGTCTTGCAGGTCTGACTCAGCAGAAGTGTTGACTTCTGGGTATGTGAGAGGGCTGCAGAGACTAGTGACCTCTGGGAATTCTCGTGGTCTGGGAATGCTGGAGTTGTTAGCATGGCCAGAAAGCAAAAGGGATAGAACCTGGTGTGGTGGGAAGAAATGCAGCGAGCAGGAAAACGGGACTGAGTTGGGAAACCCCAGTGACTTAGGAGGGCCTCTGGGGGTGATGAGACACAGAGGGCCCGAGGCCATGCAAGTGGGCTGGCAGCCTGCACCTGGCTGGAGAAGGAGGCAGAGCACTGGGAGGTTGGCTAATCTTACTTGCTGACATATTAAGATTCACAAAATATGGATGTCCTATGATAATTTACTGAGGGAGAAATCACCTATGTGAGAAACCAGGAAAGCTGAGAACCAAAGGTCCACATTCTGCTCTCCAGGGTGCAACCCGATCCCAAAAGAAAGAGTCTCCTCCCCCTAGCTTTTTTATTCCCCATACATTCTACATACCTGTGAACACACCCAAACGGGCATGGTCAGCACTATGGGTATGTAGAACTTTCCCTACAATTTCTGGTGCAGAACATAGTATATTTTATAAGTAGAGAAATTAATCTATTTGAGTACCAATAGCCAAAATTATACATGTTTCTTTATTTTTGTGTTACTAATATTGTTATACATTGATTGTTCCACACATGAGGCAGTATTTCTTCAATCAATACTTTATTTTGCTTTATTAATTTATCAATAATATCTCCAAAATCATAATATTGATTTTATTCTTACATATTTAATAATTCTTGTTACTTTACAAATTTTATTAATTTAGTATTCACCAGCATTGTTAGTAATTTGGTTCCTTATATATCCATTTAAGTATAAAAAATTCTTGTCAGCAGACAAGACATGTACTGTAGATATTTGTACTCCTCTAAACCAACAGAGAACTGATACTGTTAAAATATTGAGACTTCTAATCCAGGTAGCCTTTGAATTGTAAGTACATGCAATACAATTTTCCTTTGAAAACTCTACACAATTGAAGTAAATATGTATCATAGTCAATGGTCAATTGTAGTGAAGAATCACTATGATCATGGCAACTCTTACAAATGAAAATATTTAATTGGTGCTTACTTCCAGTTCAGAGGTTTAGTTAGTCCATTGTCATCATAACAGGAAGCACAATGTCATGCATGGAGGCAACATGCTGGGCAGTAACTGAGAGTTCTCCATCTGGAGATGTAGGCAGCAGGCAGAGGTAGACAGTAGGCTTGGCTTGAACATTTGAAACCAGAATGCCCGCCCGCAGAGTCATACTTCCTTCAACAAGTCCACACATATTCTATCAAGGCCACACCTCCAAATCCCTGTCAAGTAGCACTCTTCCTAGTAATAAAGCATTCAAATTTATGAGCCTATGGAGGCTATTCTTATTTAAACCAATCCATTATATTTCCATAATTTTGATGCTTTGGCAATCAGTTTCTCTTAAAGTTCCATTTCATTTTGTGTGTGTGTGTGTGTGTGTGTGTGTGTGTGTGTGTGTGTGTGCAGTTGTGCAACTGGGTGAATACAGCTGATTTTGCATTTTAACATTTGATTTAGCATTTTGATAATACCTCTGCATGCAAAGAGACGACGAAACTCACAGATAAGCACAGTTTTATATCCTTATTCTTGGGAATGACCCGTTGTCACTCATCCTTTCTTATTGTACTTATATCACAAGGTTCACTAGAGAGACAAGACCATGTTTCAGTTTCCTGGTCTCTCACATATTTTACTTCCAGGTATAAAGTTACTGTAGAATTTTAGTAGCTATGTTTAAGGAAGTCTAAGTCTATCTGTTTCTTGATGAAAGCCATTTAGTATGCATTTCTTTTACTAAACATAAGCATTTATTAATATGCTAGTGCTTTGCCCCTTGTTCTATTAATATGGTAAATAATTTTAGTTTTAATATTCTTACTATTTTTAAAATAATCATTTTCCCATTTCTATATCTTATATGCTGATATTAACATTTAAAATTCATAAGTGAGAGAACCCTCTTAAATTGTACTGTTTTATAAACCATTCCCAAATTTGATGTCAATTTTCCATTCTTCTTATGAAAGTAAAAAAATAAAGAAGCGACAGAAAGAGATTTTCCTTTAATTTTTTGGGACAATTTTTACATTATTTTCTTCACTTGGGTCTTCTACTAGTGGACACTAAATCAAAGACCTAAGTCTATGTACCTTATTACTGTTTTTTTTCTGAGATGGAACTCGAAAGTGAGTAACCAAATGTTCAGAAATTTGGAATGACAAACAAGATGCATGTGACTGGCTTGCTGGAGTTCCAGCATCTGAAATACTCCACTGAGATTGTCTCTTTTGAGTCAACATGTTATGTACAACCTCAGAGAAGTGTAAATACCAGTATTTTGAAGAATCCCATGATTGTGAGTCAGCTCTAGTATAAGCATATCTTTGAGACACTTACTTGTGTTGTGGAATATTAATTGAAAATGGGTTACATTTGTTTATGTTGTGGGGAACATTTGTTTAATGATGCCTAGATGTGCTGGTTCTTCTATGTTACATTTGTTTAATTCCGTGAAGCTGTGTTACTTTCCTTGTCTAAAACATCTGATTGGCTTAATAAAGAGCTAAGTAGCCCATAACTAGGCAGGAGAAAGGATAGGCAGGGCTGGCAGGCAGAGAGAATAAAAAGAAGAAGAAATCTGGGAAGAGAAGACTGAGAAGTGATAGTGAAGGAGAGAAAGATGATGGGGGTCAGCCACATAGTCACAGTGACAGCCGTGGAATAAGAAGGAAAGAAATGTACACAGACTATAGAATGATAAAATCCCAGAGGCAAATGATATACACGATATAATTTAAGTTAGGAAAAGCAGACTAGAAATAAACCAAACTTAGGCCAGGCATTTTTAAGTAAGACTAAGACTCCATGTGTTTATTTGGGAGTGAGGGGGTTAGCCCCCAAAGACCAAAGAGTAAAAGACAACCAATTATATACCTGATTAATGATTGGTGAAACAGGACCAGATCACATTGTCAGGTAGTCATGACCTACATAAGGACACCTAGAAGGCCCTGGAAAGCAAGACAGTAAGCAGCATTTCTTTTTGGCCTATGCTTCAGTTTCCTGCCTTCAGATTCCTTCCTTGAGTTCCTTCTCAAATTTCCCTGGGTAACTGACTGCAACCTCTAAGCAAAATAAACCATTTTCTTCCAAATTGCTTTTAAACTTGTATTTTTTGCAGCAATAGAAACTTAGCTGGAACAAGACTCAAATTAAAATTTATGCTTAGCTATGTACCCCTTCCCCACACACTTTAATAGCCATTCCTTGTTCAACTCTGTGTTTGACTTAGCATCCTTCTAAGGGTGAAATCTTTAGGAATGTAACAACTTCATAGATAACTAGCTTCCACCAAGCACAGGAATAGGAATATCATCAGATACCTTGGGAAGCCTAGAGTAGAAGTTTTTCCACTGTATCTACTTGACCTTCTATGAACATATTTGAAAAATGTCTTGATTTATTATTTCCTTTATTATGTGCTCATAAAACTTGATGAAAATTATAACACTCGTACATGAAAGATAGAGTAGTGTAACTCTGTATTTCACATTGTTTGGGTATAGAATAAAGTATCCCTTATCATCTTTGCTATGAGAATTTCACGTTTTGTGTCCACACAGACAGCACTAGATTTTGTGTTAAGATTCTATATTAGGACAGAACTCTGCTCCCAGGGAACAGCTGCCTCATTTATTTGAATATGTCTCAAAGATCCATTTCAATTTATTTTTTATTTGCCTATTGTTTCCTTGCTGTTTCTCCTAGAAAAAGGTATGATTCTCCTTATTCCCTTTGAGCTTTGAAGCACTTTAAATGTGCTGCCCTTCGTGTTCTCTGCTAGATATAATTATACTACAGCAGGTGAGTTGCCCACATAATCTTAACCAGGGAAGCAGACAGCTCTCCCTCTGGGGATTCTGAATAAATTTTGGGATGATAAGAAAGGGTTCTGAATGGAAAGGCTCAGCTCATTTTTACACACTCTGCAACAATACTGTGAAAATGGCATTTTGCCATTTGCATATCTAGAATGTGTGAACTTCTGTGAACAGGAGAAATAAGAATCATGAGATTATTGAAAAATAGATGTGCACAGAGTGAATAAATTGGTGACATAGTATCTTATCTTGTTACTTAACCATGTGTGGAAGCTCAAGCAGGTAGCATTTTGCCCAGCATCTCTATATTTTTCTGAGCCTGGGAGTAAAATTAACCAGGGATGGATATAGCAGCATAGTGTCAATCTTGTCCTCAAGACCCTTTTAAAATACAGGGGAAAGGGGAGTGTTTAAAATAAGCTAAAAGGCAAACTAGAATAAATTGAACTAGAATGTTTTATAATGTATCAGAAAATACATATGGCAACTCAAATTTCTTTGAAGAAGCTTAATTTGCTACCAAGGAGTTTGGGTTGCCAAGGAAAATAATCTTGCTTGCCTTTTTATTTGTCTAAAGAAGATGGGTAGACACTAGATAAACCAGAACTCAGTCATATTAGACAGTTATCTGAGAATAATATGTCTGACTTCAGTAACTGCAGAGAGACAAATATTTTAATATTTTAATAAGGCCCAGTCATATTCTTCACATAATAAGAATTTGTAGAACAATTTGTTAAATGTTTGAGTCTCTTATGAGATTCATAGATCCAAACTACATAATGGCATCATTCTTAAAATAAATCTTATCCAGGAAATGCTTCTATATGACCAGTGACACATTGGGTTTACCTTTCACATTACTGTCTTCATTTAAGAAGATAGAGATGCCTGTGCTGAAGTGGTCATTGAATTGATGTGTATTTAGGAGCCGGGGGTAGTGTACTGCACAGCTCTGCCACCTTCCTGCTCTGTGACTATATATGTCATTCAAAATTTATCCTTTTTTTAAAATATACAACTGTACACACAATTATTATTTGATCAACACTATATATTGTTATGTGTTATATATTATACATATCATATATTGGTACAAGCAAATTATATAATATACTTGATAATATTTTATAAACTAATAAACTACTAAGTAAACATTTACACTGGTCCTTGTGACAACAGGTAGTGTAAAAACCACAGATCTATTAGAATACAGAGAAGATCATATTTACTAGAAGCTTCCTTTCTTTTCAACTTCTTATTTTTAATTAGATTTATTTGTTTAATGTGTGTGTGTGTGTGTGTGTGTGTGTGTGTGTGTGTGTGTGTGTGTGTGTAGGTATCACACGGTGTATGTAAAGGTCAGAGAACAACTTGCAAGAATCTGTTGTCTTCCTTAAGTATATGTGTCCTGGGGTCTCATTCAGGCATCAAGTTTGATGGCAAGTATTTTTACCAATTGAGTCGTCTCCAAGTTTTCTTACAGTTCTTTAATTGTCTCCATATATATATATATATATATGTATACATACATATACATATATATATACATTTTATATAAGTTTAGACAGTGTTTGATTTAGAACATTCTCCATAATGTTGGATTTAAATTGATTCTGATATGGCATTAATGCACATCAAGGCTTTAGATTTGATTTTATGTCTTTTAATAATAATCAGTAACATAGGTTTCTTGTGCAAAAGACTGTTTTAATTCCTTGAAACATTATGAAACTTGTGAGTACTGGACATCCTTTCCTAGTGACAACAAACAACTAGGGCAGAACAGAATTATGTTTCTCATTTTTGGTGATCTTGATGCTCTGGCATCTTGGCTTACACTGAGGGGGAAAGTAGCTTTCCCAGGTCTATTCAAAGTTTAGGCAACTCTCAAATTCAGCTTCCAAGACAATACAACTTCCATATGCAAATTCAACAATACATATATCTTAGAAAAATTATTGATCCTCTATAATCATCCAATGACAAGGTACTAACCAAAGACAACTGTGTGCTCCCGAACACAAAGCAATTATTCAAAAAGTGTACCCTTAGTCACCATGCATCACATTTCCCAAAGACCACAGTGATGGGTCTAATGAGAGCTAGTGTAAAGTCCTTGCCATAGAGAGCAGAAGTATAGAAGAAGCCTGGTGAGAAGAGTCAACAGGCTCTGGATTTAGTGTAGACATTGTGGGAGAAATGCTGCTCTGGGAGGCAGTAAATTATCTGCAAAGAATGAGCATGCCTACAAGACAATTCTCTATTGCTGAAAGCATCACTCTGGAGTAACAACTTTGTAAATCATGAATCATGTTCCTTCAAGAGTCTGGATATGTGGAATACAAATACTAACCCTTGGCAATCTCTTACACATGCATAGGAATTTTGGAAATCATTTGGAAGATGGGATGCATAAAAACGAAGAAGAAAAGGAATGCTATGCTTTTTGATAACTGATAAATCTCAGCAGCATATAGACTTATGGACTACTAGAAGAATCTTCTGTGCTTGTCACAAGACTAATTAATTTAAATTGGGTAACAAAGTGATTTTAGGCACACAAGCATACTTGCATGCATGTCATGTCAGTACTTTCAGTAATATCACCTTAAGTACAGTAACAATTTATTTTCTGTTTGATATATAGAGTGACAAATCTCTATTTAATTTGATCCAATCTTCATGTTTTCAGTGTAGAATCTTGTAGTATTCTAACTTGTTAAGGTGTGACTTTCACAGACTTTTCCAGTACACAGAACCAGAATTAGTACCAAATTCACAAATGTCACTGCTGTGCCTTCCAAATTAGTCTTTTAATGTCTCCTGTCTTCATAGTTGTTAATTTCATTTATGTCCTTCCATATATCCTACCTCAATTACTCTATGAACATCAAAAGATTGAAGTACTCTCCAATTTTAAAGTTTTGTTGATGTTATTTCTATCAGGAAGCTGTAATAAAACATCACTATCATAAAAGAAAAGAAACAGAGATGATTCAAACATGAACAGCAAGTTTTTGCACACAGGTAAGAAAATATGTATAGCAGCCACTGACTCTCCTATATCAATTCCCTCAGAATGTACATTGGGTTAGCAGGCCAGCATGCACACACACACACACACACACACGCACACACACACACACACACACACACACACACACACACACACACACAAAGAAATCACAATTTCTCCTCCTGAGAGATGGAAGACTCCCTCTGTACGTGTTTGGGTAGCTTATCAATTCTCCAAGTTACTGTTGAACAATTATCACTCGCATACTTCCACCTGCAGTCCACTTGCTGCTGCCTGATTCAACCAGTTGTCTGTTACATCATCAGTTCCCAGAATAACAACAACTGTCCCTGCTTTTTTATTTATGTCACTTACAAACATTCAACCCTCTTTTCATCTGTACACATTTCAAAAACAATTGCCACAACCATATTTTGAAACCCAGATATAGTCATCTTGTTGTTTGTTGTTGTTCTTGACCAGGATTAACAGATGTAGATGAAGTACAGAAGACCTCACTAAGGTTGATTGAGCAAATCCTGGCCCTCTATCTTTGGGAACCCTGTACTGAAGGCCCAAATTATGCTCAGTTTGGAAAATTCATGGATAATTAACCCACCCTTCATTTTATAGTTGTCAGTCTTCTTTTGATGGATAAGTGTCTCTCTGGGCGTTTCAAGGCTGAAGGGTGACCTATTTAGCATCTAGAATGAGTAAGAGATTTTGTAAGGTGATGATTCTGGGTACTGATTCTGGAATCAACTACAAGGTCTTGGCTGCCATTGGTTGTCAAGGACAGCTATTAGATTAAGCAGTAAACAAGCACACTAAGAACACTTCAGCTCTATGTCTGAGATATGTGTGACAAAGGAGACATTCACACTTCTGTGACATTGTTTTCCAAATTATTTCTGGACTACTCTCTGAATTTACATTGCCAATGAGAAGATATCCAAATAGAAATATTTAAATGTTGTAAATGTTTATAGATGCTCACTAAAATCCTCCTCAAGGACTGTCTTGTTTGTGAAAAATGATGACAGTACTTGTTTTATTTTTCCTAAATGCTGTTTCTTGAACTTGAAGTGATATGTTTGGGGTTGGAGAGTTAGAGGATTTAGGGACTGCTGGGAGTGACTGAATACTAATTTGGATGCTAAGCAATTGTAAACACACAGAAGATTCAAGTGCATGGCAAAAATGGGGAATGTTTACAGAACAGGTTCATTCCAAGGAGACCAGTTTCCCCATACACACAGAAGCCTGTAGAGAAGACCTAGGTCAGCTTGCTTGTTTTTGCTTAGTGGCTGTTGTGTTTGTTTTTATTTAAACTCAGCTAATTTGCAAATTCTACAAAGAGATTCAGGAAAAAATAAGTATTTTAGTGCTGTCTATAAAATATGAACAGCAAAAGGATGAAGGAAAATAATCTAATATGGCATGAACCATTTGTCTATGGAAACCTTTCCTTAAATTCAAAATTCTTCCATCATTTCTCCTAACAGAAAATACAAAAGTATATATTAATTCTTCATTGCTATTACTACCATTACTACCAACAGTTATCATCACCATCATCATCTCCATAGTTGTAAGAATTCTTTCAATTGTAGTATTTCATTATCTGATAAGTAAAACCATTTCCAAATGGACACCATCTTTGTTAATATACAGAAGTAAAAATGAATCACTATCATATGCAGTGAGTTAATCAAGTTGGTCTGTTGAGAGTATACATGTTAAAAATATACATGTATACTATATTTTTTATCATTTTATCCCTTGTTTTTCAAACAAAAGAATATATGCTATTAACTTTATAAACAAATTGCTGTTAACCTATGAGCAAAAGCTTTTATTTCCAGATCAAAATCAGAATAAAAGAATTATTTCACCTTCTTGCACCTTTTATATTGCACACTCGTATTTCCTTTTATGTCTAGAACACGGATTCTCAAGGTTATGGTGGAAGATAAACCTAGAAACCTACAAAACCTATGCATTTGGATTTGCTTAACTTTCATGGACATTTTTCAGAATAAGAAAAGTCTGTGTTACACAAGCAGATAACATATGACTTTGTAATTATCAGGTAAACACACAAAAGAGAAATAAACATATGTCAGCTGAGTGTGAGTTTCTTTCTTTAATTATGGCAGTTCCTAAAAAGATACAACATTTTATGGTAATCAAAAACAATGCTGCAAACAAATACTTAGACCAGAGATGCAAGATACTAATTCGGATGACTTTCATTTGTTTATATGAGATGGTTTTGAACTATAAAACTTTGTTTATTTTTTATTTGTTCTTCTCTAATATAATACATCTCTATGGAAGCCTTTCCCTCTTTCCACCTCCCAACATCCTCTTCCCCAGATTCCCTGCTCCTTCAGAAAAGAGCAAGTCTCCCAATGATATCAACAGAGCATAGCATACACAATGCAATAATCCTAGACACAAATGCTCACATCACAGTTGGACAAGGCAACCCAATAGGAGGAAAAGGGTCCCAGGAGCAGGCAAAAGAGTGAGAGACATCTTCATACCCACTGGTAGGAGTCTCACAAAATTCATTTCTAATGATCACACTTACAACTGCATCTTAGCAAAAAGTCACTGCAACATGAATAACCAAAATGAAAGAGAGTCTTGGAGCATAATGAGATAAATAATTTTCTGTTAATAATTTGAAGTTTCACCATGTATACTTCATGGATACTCAGAACAGAAGTAGAGTCCACTACTGCTGTTTGTGGTTTTCAGTGAATCTCCTCTCAGTTCAGCTGCTGGTGCTGTCATTAATCCCTGTATTTGTCCTTCTAATCACCAAGAGAACAGTCTTCATGTCTCCAACTTTAACAGTAAATTTGCCTTCTTCCCTGATTCCCATCTTTGGTAATTGGTTGGTATGTGTAACTTGTATTTGTATGTTGCTATATTTTCCTGGAATACTCATTATTTTTCTGTTCATTAAAATGGCTTTTTTCTAAAATTTATTTCATTTGATATTTTCATTCCATGCATGTTTTTATTTGGGTGTTTTTCTTAGGATGTACATTTAGTCAGTCTTTATATTTGTGTCATAGTCTTTAAAATGGGATTCTTTAGAAAGCATATGTGTTGTGGGATATTTGTACATTATATGAAGATGTATTACTTGTGATTGTTGAAATAAAAAGCTGAATGGACAACAGGTGGCCAGAGATCTATTTCTGAATGGAAAAAGGGTGATATAGAATGATGATATATATGTGTGTATATTCTATTTATGTTTGAAGAATTGTACCTATGTCAGTTCTCTAAATATATAACATAAAATTCTAGTTTTTGATAGGTCCTTTGGCTAATTAAGAAATACAGGTTAGTTGTTAGTCATCTATCACAATCAAGCTTATAGTCATGTTAGATATGTTTTAAATATCAAACTGAGATATATTTTAAATAGATATATAGATAGTCTTCAAAAACTTCAAAGACCAATAGAATATCATATTTAAATATTTTAATAACAAAGCTTTACATGACAGTGAGAAACCTCCATATGGGGTTTGTTTCTATGTGGCAAAGCCAGAAAATGAAAAAGAAGTTGCCCATGCCTTTACTGCTGATAGTATGCTGTCCAAATTGAACAAGCAGGACAAAGAAAAAGGTGAAAATGAACTATAACAAGACAAGGTTGTAGAGTCCTTCAAAATACCTACTTTAAAAAGTCTGTTAGATATTCTAGGCCTGTAGGCTGAAGATAAATGCCCCAACATTACAGAGGAACCTTGGGTGACTGTGCAGGCAGCCAGACGTCTATCATTTCTATAGTTTTAGAAGTTGTTTCCTCTGTACTTCCTGTTAATTCAGATAATATTATAGTCTTTGCAGGTCTTTGATGCAATTGAAGATGAGATAGTTATAGTTACAGTTTTCCTTATTGCCAAAATCAGAACAGAAACACATGAAAGAGGTATAAATTATATAAGGTTGAGAGATATAAAAGCTTAAAATGTTTAAGAAAATCTTATGAATTCTAAAAACATGTATTTAGAATGGTGATACAAGTTATGATAGAAAGTGTTTTAGGTATAAAATTTTAACTTTTCAAGAGAAGATGGATAATTTCTCTGCATATGTCAAATACAAATGACTGAACACTATGAATATAATTCTTTCCTGATAATTGTTATTATTGCATATAGTTTTACCATGTTAGAATTCAAAACCTTTCATTTTACCCAGTGACAGAGAGGGAAGACTGATGAGCAAAGGGGTTAAGGCTGGGCTGATTTAACCCCCAGAATCAGCTGACCTTGAATCCCAGACTGATGACCTGGAATCAAGCATGGGACTGATCAAGACCCCCTGAATGTGGGTGTCAGTGAGGAGGCCTAGGCAATCTATGGGGCCTTGGGTAGCAGATCAGTATTTATCCCTGGCATAAAAATGGACTTTGGGTGCCCATCCCACAATGAGAGTTTCACTCTGAGCCTGGAGTCTTGGGGGAGAGCCTAGGCCCTACCCTGGATGAAAGGACAGACTATGGACACCCCCATGGAGATCCTCACCATCCCTGGGGAAAGGAGGGTATATGTGAGTTAGTGGGAGGGCACCGTTGGAAGGGAGGGAAAGGGAGAAGGACCTGGGATTGACATGTGAAGCAACCTTGTTTCTAATTTAAATTTAAATTTTAAAAAAGCAAAAAAATCTTTCCTTTTTATTTAGACAAAAGAGGGGAATATGTGGTGAAATATTTGCACTGTGTGAAGATGTATTCCTGTGATTGTCATATTAAAAAGCTGAGTGGCCAATAGCTAGGCAGGAGGAAAAGGTGGAATTTCTAAGGAGAGAAAGGAAGAGAAGGAGGAATCTTGGTGCACAGGTGACATTAAGAGACATGGAGAGGAAGCAGGAGGTGAAAGATGGAAGAGAGGTACTGGATCTTGATAGAACATAGATTAATATAAACTGGATAACTCAAGTTAAAATAGCTAGTTAGGAACAAGCCTAAGCTATAGACTAAGCTTTCATAATTAGTAAAAAGTCTCCATGTCATTATTTGGAGGCTGGCTGGCAGGACCAAAAAAATACTTGTTTCATGCATAGGGTCATTTCACACAAATGATATTTCTTTGGGGTGTATTTACAGCATTTATGTTTGAAATAATTATTGTTAAAGTTCTTTTCCTTTATGCTGTCATTATTGTTTTTTTAGGCTACATAAGCACTTTTAGAATTCATTTTTGCTAAATATTTTTGTCTATGATTACCCTTATTCACACACACTCACACACACACACACACACATATCTCAAACATATAAAATATGTGTGTATATGTGTGCATATGTAATCTACCATATTCTACCAGTATATTGAGTTTCAATGAACTATAGAAACCCTCACAACTTACAGTTCTCTCCCTGTCCCTGAGTAACATAATATCTTAAATTTTCTCTGCCTATAGCACAGCTCCTCCATGATAGTCTGAGTGTTGTTTCACCTACCAAAGTAAAGAGCCAGGATGTCTAAGGGAAACCCAATGCAGTTACTGATATTTTTGCTTGCCTGCTCTTGTTCATTCTTTCTCCTCTCATTTCTGTTTAGATAGCATCTTTTAGCGCATATTACAGGGCATGTATTCTTACACAGATCCTATTTATGGCCTTCTATCTGAGCATTGCTGGAACATCCCTGTGATCCTACATGTTATTTTACTCAGAGCGGCTCTCTGGGTTTATGAGTTCTTTCATTTAGCACCTGAGTCCAAGCTTCCTGTTCATTCATTGGTTTTATGTGTGCTTGTAATTGCTTGCTGAAGCATTTTTATGGTGAGTTATTTAAAGTCTTCACAGGCAGACCAAGTTTATCTCTCATTTTGTCATTGGCATCTACTGATCTTTAATTCAGTTTGAGATCTTTCTTATTCTTAATGTAACAAATTATTTTCCTCTGAAAATAAAACTTTCATTATTTCCTGACACCCTGGATCTTATTTAGTCCTGGTATTTTCTCTAGATTTCCATGACTCTAACAATTCTTTGTTCAAGAACTTAAATGTCACCTCCTTACTACAGATGGGGACAGAAGTCTGTAAGATCCAGTGTCAGGCTCCAACAATACTCAGGACCCTTCTTATTACTCAGAGGTGGGGCATGATTCCATTACAAACTATCAGGGATGAATGTCCAAGCTCCACACTTGGTTGTCTTGAAAAACTAACTGACAAGTAGGAGGTTACTAGTACTACTGTGCACGTGCTAATATGTGTGCTGGAAATCACAGGCTTTCTGAGGTTTCTAAATATAGAATATAAATCATGGTTGGTTACATTTCAAATGCATATAGGAGGTAAAATGAAGTGCCAGAGAATTCAGTAATGGGATGTTGCTCCTTAGGGTACATTGCCTAAATTTGCTCTCAATGTCCTCTATCATATTTGTCCAGGGACTCTTTCTTCTACATTCCATTCATATTGTTGTCCTTTGCATTGTTCTCATTTCCTTTATCTCTTCAACTCTCAAACACCACAATGCTTGTGGTGACCTGGTAACTGGAATTAGGGTCACCATGGTCTTAACAAATACACAAAATGAAAATTTGAAAGCTAAAGAGCAGGTGGGGTTCAACACTTGCAAAAGAAGGGAGATGGGAAGGATGTTCCTGGGGAGAATAGCTAGAAAGGATGAGTAAGTCAGATCCATCTCAGTTTCCTTGGATCCTGTGCTACAAATGCATATGTCAGTTTATTTCTGAATGATGAAGCAGAAGATTTAGCAATACATATCTGCTTTTATCATTTACCCCTAGCTTTCCAACTCCAGTACTTGGTAGGCAGGGTAAGAGAAAATAGATGCAGGAGGTGAGTACAGACATTTGACCTTTGAAGACAGCATTTCTAGTGGAGGTGGACAGTCTGCACTACATTATTCTATGCAGAATTGCTGAGTATATGAAGAACTTAGGTAATTGATAGCCTTGGTAGACTCTTTCCCTTCCATAACCTGTCTTCCACTTTCCTTTGAATATCAAAATTCAAATGTCCTTTCTCCTTCCAGGAATGATGATGCACCCTTAGCTACCCTTCCCCTTAGACTTCACTATTCCCTCTCTAGTGGTTTTCTAAATCTCTTTGTCTTTTGCCTTTTATTCAAGGACTCCAAAGAATGGTCTGTTCTGCATCTTGATTTTATGTCTTTTTATTACCCTATGCTGCAGTCTAAAGACTCTTTGTCTTTACATTTTCCTGAACAATCTGCAAATATTAGCTAAACCAATTCATATCTCAACCCCAGGAGTTTGGGTCACTAAGATTGTTTCTGCTTCACAGATGAGTAGGCAAGATGAACAAGGTGAAGGGATTTGCTTGGGTCTGCAGAACAGAGCTGAGAACCAGTGTATCCTTTAGAAAAATCACAAATTCTGAGTGTTTACCATCCCTCTCCTCTGTTCTTGAGAAACAATGGGTAGAAGAAAGGTCTAAGAGGGTCATAGAAATTCAGAAAACAATGCCAGCACCTTGGACAAGGCAGATTACATTCTGGAGCTAAATTCCTCATGTACGTGTTTATGTTTATGGGATCGGCTTCTGCCTTCTGAATGACAGGGGAGATATATTGCCACAATCATAAAATTACTGGCTCATAATATGCCTCTAGCAATAAAGTATGTGTCTGGAAAATAGAAACTGCTAAATGATAGTGCTAGTCTTTGGGGGGATGGGTCAAGATGACTATCATGAAGAAAAATCTAACCTCAGAATAGAATTGCTTCTGCAGTCTAAAACTACTGAGTTAGTCACTGCCATAAATATACAAACAAACAAAAATGGAGGATGAAAGAAAGAATTTTAAAACTGAGTGACTATGAGACAGGTGACTTCATTAAGTGTGTGCCTTGTAAGCATGAAGACATGTCAAGAAACAATATAAAAAAGCTAGATGCAGCTTCTGATATTCCACTCACTCTCACAAGAAAACCCATGGTCCTCTGGATCTTAAAATTTTTCTTTTCTTCTTTTGTAAATATTCCTTGAGCCTGAGGAGCAGGAGTTGTTTTGTAGATTATCCACTGGGACTGGATTCCACAACTTTGCATTTTTTTGTTTTGTTTCCATTTTATTGTCTTTTTATTTAAATTAGAAGCAATCTTATTTTATATGTCAATCCCAGTTTCCTCTCTCTCCCATCCTCCCTTGCACCCCACCGACTCCTATCCCATCCTTCTGCTCCATAGAAAGGGTGCTGCCTACCACAGGGGATCATCAAAATCTGTCATATCCTTTGGAGCAAGGCCTAGGTCCTCCCCCATGTGTCTAGGCTGAGAGAGTATCCCTTTATGGGGAATGGATTCCCAATGTCCATTCGTACACTACGGATAAATACTGGATATACTGTCTGAGTCCCATAAATTGTCCAGGCCTCCTAACTGACACCCACATTCAGGTGGGCTGGTTCTGTCCTATGCTGGTTTCTGAGATGTAAATCTTGGGTCTATGAGCTCCCCGTTGTTCAGGACGGTTGTTTCTGTGGGTTTCCCCAGCCTCGTCTTGACACCTTTGCTCATCACTCTTCCCTCTCTACAACTAGATTCCTGGAATTTGGCTCAGTGCATAGTGGTGGGTCTCTGCTTCTGCTTCCATCAGTTACTGGGTGAAGGCTCTTGGATGACATTTAAGGTGGTCATTGATCTCATTATAGAGGATATCATTAGGATAGCCTCTTCACTATTGTAACTAAGATTCTAAGCAATAGTGAACTCTGTATTTTTTTCGTTGTAGTTTCTACAATCTTCTCCATTTGTTGCAAAGAGCAGCTTTCCTGACAACTGGTGATGATACATTTGTCTGTGATTACAAGCATACATATTCAGAATGTAGTAAGGGATTATGATGGTTAAGAAGGTGAACCCATAAAGTCTTACCACCATGAAAGCCTATACAGGAGCTGAACAAGTACAACAATAAGCATGCTAAAATGAATAAGGAAAGACCACAACATCTCATCCCTACACAAAGAACTACAGAACTACAGACAACTAAAGTATTCTGACTCGAAGAAATATTCTTCCGCAGCAAAGAAAACACCAATCGAGTACCCAACTCCATGTAGTCATCTCTGAAAACATACAGATAGGCAACATTATATAGACAGAATAATTTGATTTCATGCATAAATATACATACATATATATCACAGCATTAATCATAAAGAGGTCATTATTTTTAAAGAAAGCAAAAAGAGGTATACACATCTGAAACAGAATTGCATTAAACACACTAATAGAAAGCAGGATAATACTCAACATCTACTATTGAGAGATTATATTTTGCATGGACAATGGCATCTCCATCAATGGTTTTACCATGGTATTTGGAAAAATGTACTAGAATCAAATTTTAATGACATCTTTATGATATGTGTTATTCTTGAGATTTATGGTTACGTTTTGTGTTAGTCCGGATTCTCTAGAGGATCAGAACCAATAGAATGCATGTGTATTGAAAGAGATTTTGACTGGTTTAAACAATATGGTCTGCATAGAACAATGATGGCTTGCTCACACTGGTAAGGCACAGATTTAAATTCCATTTGACTTTTGTAGCTGGATTTCATCTTTAAAATAGGAAATGAATGATACTGTGTTTTACTCCTTATTATTTCCTTTCCTGGTTTGCTACACTATGAAGTCCTCACAGTCAGCCACATGGGCATAGAAGAAGAAATCTTAAGAGACAGAGAATACTCCATGCAAACCCTAGCTATGTTTTTTTATTAACCAAGAGACCATTTTTAGCAAAAGTGTATGTAGCACATACACATTAAATGCTCATGGTGATAATTAATATTGTGAACTTGACCTGCTTTAGAGTAAGAGTCACTCTGGAGAAGAACCTTCGGTCATAATTGTGGTGGATTTCATAGATTAGGTTAGATGAGGTGAGAAGATCCATCCTAAATATGGGAAACTACATTATGTGGGCCAGTATTACTAGACCAATGCAATGTAACTGAGCACTGACTTCCCATTCCTGTTATAATGTCTTCTTTGCCATTATGAAGTATATCTTCTCAAATAATAAGTCAAAACAAATGTTTCCACACTTAAGTTGCTTTAGTCAATTACTTTTATCAAAGCAATGAGAAAATCTATAATATAGAAAATTTATGACAAAAGATGGGGCTTTTCTGTGGTAAATCTAGTCATGTGATGCCTGTTCCTTGGGAAGAGTATGGGCAAAGAATGTTGAAGAGTTAAACTTTTACCTACTTGTCATGCCTTAGGCAGCCCCTATTCTTGTCACCTTCAGGCTAGCTACAGAGCCCCCACAGCTACTCTAAAGGCCAATGTACACATATAGAAAAAACATACAACATTTGTCTTTTGGGATTTGGCTTATATCAACTAGGGTGATTATTTCTAGCTCTACCCATTTACTTGCAAACTTCATAATTTTATTTTAATAGCTGGATAATATTTTGTTGTAAATAAATGTACCATGTCTTCATTAGTCATTCTTCCACTGATGGATTTTAATTTTCAACTTGGCCCACAATACTAACACTGACTAGTGTAGTCATTTCCAGTACATTTCTTACCTTGTATGATGCCTAATCTTGGTTGTCAACTTGACTGCATTTGGAATAAACAAAATGAAAGCCTCTGTATGATTCCGTGAGGGATTTTTGATCAGATTATTTGATGTAGGACAACATTCCCTATACATGCGTGATAACAAAAACTTCTGTTAGTTGTCCAGGTGAAAGACAAGGTCATGGAAGAAGGAAACATTTGAATTTTGCGTGCCTGCCTTGTCTTTTGCTGGAAATTTCATTTAGCCTGTTGCTGTAGCATTCCTTTACTCATATTAGAAGTACCATCTTTGTACTTCCATTTATAGAATGAAGACCAGAAATTCTCCAGGGATCCTCCAGGTCTTTATCTCCAGATTAGGACAGCTGAGATATTTGCACTGAAAGACTGAGCACCTAACAGATTTTCAGGTTAGAAACTAGTGAGGCATCCAGGCTCCTGACCTGAGAAACTACAAAACCTCGTCCTGTCCAATGTGGGACAGCTGTTGTTGGGCTACCTGGACCTCATTTTAAAAGCCAACATAATAAATCACACACACACACACACACACACACACACACACACACACACGATTGTGTGTCTGAAAGAGAGAAAGAAAGAGAGAGTCATTCTACTCTAGTTCATTTTTAATGGGAATTTTGCATTTAGATGATGTATGTTCCTATAAAATGATGAGTTGCTGAGAGGCTGATCTCTACATATGTTTCCACTGAGTCCTAAGGTCTACAATGTAGCCTATAATCAATTTGGAGGTAATCTGGAAACTAAACTCAGTCATCATCTAATGCATACCTTAATTCTTAACATTATTCAAATTATGCTAACTGTAACTGCCACAATACTAAGCAAACATATTAGTTATTTCTTCTGTTCAATTCTTTCTAATCTATACTAGTAGTAATTATAACCTGATAGAGATGTCCTTCTGTATATATGTTTCTCTTATAGGTTCATGAATAAAACACTGTTTGTCCAATACAAGCAGAAAGATAGGCAGGAATAGGAGACAAGAACAATTCTGGAAAAGGTAGGCAGAAAGATGCCTCAGGAGATGCCATGTACCTGCCAAAGGAGTAATAGATTTGGGCATTCTCTGGTAAGCCAAGACCATGTGGAAATACATAGATTTATAGAAATGGGCTAATAATTAAGACAAAGCTAGCCAATAAGAAGCCCTAGCCATTGTCCTGTTTGTAATTAATATTGCCTCTTTGTTCTTATTTGGGCCTAAAGCGGCAGTGAAACCTGGCAGGAACAAGAGAACTCGAGCAACAATAACCAAAGAAGGAAACTAGAACAGAAAAGTTATCTCAACACTCCTCTAGATTTAGATTCCATAATGTAGAGAACCGAATGACCCACACTAGGAAGAAGGACTCCAATTAGCTCAGAGTCTTAAGACATTTACCAAGTCATGCGTTCTCTGCATTTCTTTTCTCCTTGGAACTTCAATTTTAGTGGTTGCAGAGGCATCCTGTCAAATTTTAGGTATGAATATAATACATTTCACATGTTTTTCTAAAACATTGAAATATAAAAGGGAAGCAAGTTACTTGCTTTTCATGAGCTTTTGTCACAACATACTCATGTATATCATTGAACTCTTTGGTATGAACAAAAGGACAAAAGGAAATACAGAAGAAAATTATAGTCTAAGTTAGACTAAAAATGTCTTGAACAAAATTGAGGGTGAAGGTTCCCAGACAAGCTCACCAAATGCCCCAAATTCACTCCCATTTTATAAGGATTGTGGAGAAATGCTGAAGGCAATATTAAAAGCATAAATGAAAGCACTGCCAAAAAATAAACCCTTTAAATTGTTTCCAAATATTTACATTTGCTTAGTGCTTGGAGGAGAAATTACTGATTTAAGGGTTAGGAAATGATTGAGCATTTTTAATAACAATGGGGTACAGACACTGAGGGACACAATGCAGACGACAGCTGCCTCTGTTCAGAAACCATTTGGAATGTACACATGCGGCTTCCAAGGATGAAAGGAAATTCATACTGGAGAAAGAAAACAGAAACAAGCAGGAAATTGTAGGGAACAATGAGTATAAGACAAAAGAGAACAATGCAGATTACATTTATAAAGAGGAGCGAGGTATTGGGGCCACAGGAGCAGCTATCATCAACTCAACCTGGTAAGATGGAGCTGCATAGCTCTCAGTTTTTCTGTTAAGTTGCACATAACATTTTAAACCTTCTGAAATCACTGTTGCGTTCAGGATAAATATGCTTTGCCACTGTTATCTCTCCATTTCTTAAGTACCATGTGTTATGAGAAAGTTACTATGAATAATAAAAGCCTAGGAAGACACATGTAGAAAAAGAAAGAGCAGTGCCAAAGGAATGAACCCCAACACCTTTTTGGGGTAAATTGTACTGTAGCATTTGGTTCTGTGATTGAAGGAATTTGGATGGTGTTTTTAAATTTTTTATTATTTTTATTCCTTATTCATTTATACATACCAACTACAGTTTCCCCTCCCTTCTCTCCTCCCCCCCCCAACCCACCCCCATCCACTCCTCAGAAAGGGTAGTGGCACAGTCATTTCTGATGGGAATGACAAAAGTCATAAGGCCAGCACAATTATTGGACAAATGATTCAGCAAAGCTGAACCACATGATGTCTACCATGCCACCTTTGGTTTTCATCTCCACCTATTATATACTGGGAGGACTTTTAATATTTGTACAATTTAGGGATATTGGATTGATGGAAAATTCTTATTAATCATTTATGTCTTCTCCCAGGAATGCTATTTGTAAGCTTCCCCAGGAAGGTCCTGTACATACTTCCCTTTGCATTTTAGGAAGATATCCTTATATACTTGAACGTCTTCCTTATGCCTAGGAGGTTGTGACATACATAAAGAAGCCAGAGGCCTCTTTGTGAAGCTATGAGACATTTTTGAAACACCTGTCTCTGCATTCATGCAGGAACAAGATATTCAAAACAAAACAACATTTGGTGAACTAGAAGAGCTGACTACAGATCAGACTGCAAGCCTCTTCCCACTATACACTCAAGAAACTGTGTGGCATAGATAGCAACAAAGTTAGATTAGCTGAAGTTACCTCTGCCCTACACAAAGACTCATGTTGATGGGCAAGAATGATATAGAAAAAGGATAAAAGAATGAAATGTCATGACCTCCCCTTCTTAGAAAATTTAGCACATTTAGAGTCAATATGGTATCATATATCCAAGGAACAATAGAAATCCAGGATTAGAAATACAGGCAAATATGAAATATAAACAATGTGTTACACCAGAATTTAAATAATTGCTGCAGCAGGTTGGGCTTAGGGCTATTTGTTGGGCACTCTGACCATTAAGAGTTAATAATACAATGCTTGAGATGTGGCAAATGCCTGTGATGCCTTGAGTATTGTTTTTGTCTATTGTGCTTATAGCTACAAAAGCCACCAGCCTGAGAACAGTCTATCATATGCCTCTAGATTCTTAAAATTAGGCTCTGGGTTTGATGAGTAAGAATGGATATGAAGGATAACTGTTTATCAATGATGTCAAAACTTAAGGGAAGATGATTGGAAATGATAACTCTGTTCTGTCAGAGTTTATTAATGATGACTAAAAGATGAGCAAAAGGAAGTGAAGCACATATCCATAAACAAAAATGATATGGTCTATGTTTTGGACCAATATGAGTGTATCCCTACTTACTAAATTTGGTATAAATAATCATTCTCCTGCTAGTCAGTCAGGATGCAAGATTCTCCAGACCATCATGGCCTGGCTAACTTCCTCCCTGGCCTACTCCTTATATCCCTTGCATCTCTGTCAGGGATGAACTTCCTCTGTGTCCATCTCTTCTATAAGGAAATGAAGAAACATTCCATGTCTGATTCCTCCCTTCATTGCTCTTGCATGTACCCATCTTCAGAGCCTACCCTCATCTGATATGGGAAGGCTTCACATGGGGAGTCAACAAAGCCTGGCACATTCAGTTGAGGTAGGACTAAGCCCCTGACCCCATCAATGCTGAACAAGATATCCCACCATAAACCATGGGCTTTAAAACACCAGATAGGGATGGATCCTGGTCCCATTGCCAAGTTTGCCACAAACAGACCAGGCTACAAAACTGTCACCCACATGCAGAGGGTCTGGTTCAGTCCCATGCAGACTCCAGGTGTTCTTAAGGTTCATGCATTCATTAAGCAAACCATGGATCAGAAGTTGTTACAAGGGTTGGCATATAATCTAGATGATAGTATTAAAAATGAGAGTAATCAATCAATCAATCAATCAGGCTAACTGATTTATAGTAAAAAGGATAACTTTAAACAAGTGTAATGTGAATCTTTAGTGCTCTCCAACATCCATGCCAGGAAGCTCACAATTTCTTGTTACTCAAGCTCCAAGATCTGAAACACCTCTTTTTGCTTATTGAGACCTCTTCACATACAACACCACACACACACACACACACACACACACACACACACACACACACACACAAACATGCCAACAACAATATAGAAATATATATTTAAAATATAATGTAAAGATTATCTCAGCACTCTGGGAGCAGAGATAGGAAATTTACCACAAATCAAAGATTGGCCTCATCTACAGAGAAAGTTCCAGATTCTGGCCAGCCAGGACCACAGAATTCAAAGCTCAATGGAAAAAGAAATAAAAAAGGAACTAAGTGATGGAGAAACAGTTCAAAGGACAAAGGGAGGGAGGGAGACAGAGAGGGAGGGAGGTAGACCATTACCACATTTTGAATGAAACAGAAAATTGTTAGAATTAAGCATCAAAGATTATTCTGTACAAACTCTTCTACTAGGATGGAAATAGTCTACTCTGGATAGAACTGTTTAATTGAGTCCTTCTTTGGCAGCTGGCATAAAATTTTCTGGAAGCATGAAAACTAGACTTCAGTAAAGAGGCCTTATGTTAAGATCCAGTTCTTATGATCCAAGTCCTGGATCCTAAGTGTGTGGTGTCTTTAGTAATAGGATTCCACCCTGGTCTACTGAGAGTCAACCAAGGGCTACATCAGTTTACAGTATCTGTTGTTTTAGGAATCACTTGGACTACCTTGATCAACCATTTTTGTGCCTTGTACTTGTTAGTCTATGGTTCTTGGGACCATTGTCATACCAGGTGGTTTGCTTTTCTGTAAGCTATACATACACATTTTATACATAACATATTTATGTGAGCCTATGTACTAAATATTTGTATAATTTTAAGTAAGCAAAAATATGATTCCTTGAGGGTTTATGAAGGAACCCTGATGGTTTCCATCCCTTCTTTTGTAATGACCACCTTCTTCCCTCTCTAGCTGGAGCACCCTCCCTGTTTTCCAGTTTGTCACTTCATATCACCTGTATTCTACTGTTCTCCTCCAAAGCTCTCTCCACTCATAGTCCCTTTATGCTTTCCTAGTTTCTCTCATTACTCGATGTTATTGTTATATACTCACATCCAATAGTTTGAAGCTAGGAACTACGGATGAAAAAACATGCAGCATTTTGTCTTTTTGGGTCTAGGATATATCACTCAACATAATGTCTTCTAAGGCAACAGTTGCCTTCAAACTTTGTGACTCCCTTTTCCTTTATATTGCATAGTATACTATACCTTTGTTATCTATCTGTGGGATGAAGGACATTTAAGTTGCTGCCATTTCCTAGTAATTATAACATGAACAGCAATGGACATTGTGAGGAAGTATCTCTGAGGTAGCATGTCAAGTCCTTTAGGCATATGCCAAGGAGAGATACTGCCTGGTCACATGGTAAATTTATTTTAAATATTTTTAGGACTCCAAATACTGATTTCCAGGGTAGCTGTACAAATTTGGATTCCCACCAAAAGTTATTTGGGGTTCCTCTTTCTCCAGAAACTCATCAAAATTTGATGTCAGTTGTTTTATTGATCTCAGCCATTCCAATTGAGGTGGAAACGATAATATTGCAAAGTTATTTTAATTTGCTAGACCAGTGTGATTCTAAATTCTAAGCCTTATTCTTATACCCACAAATATCATATCTCAACAAAGAAGTCAGTTTTTACACAAAATAAAGATAGTAACATACTAGCATAACTGAATACAATGCAGATATCAATGGATTGTATGGAGCCTAGCCTAAGTGGATACATCAGTATCACAGCTCCTGCCTCTATACCTCAGTAGATATCATGTAAAACTGGCTGTAAATAAATTAAGAACAAGAAAACCAAGAAGTTCATAGTGAAACCATATCTTTTAGGAATAGCTGCATTCTGACTATGCTGTAAAATAGTAACCACAGGGTCTTTTTAATTGCTGTTAATTTTTGGAATCTAAAATGACAGATTGTCCCCTAAGTTTCCAGGTTGAGAAATGACACTTCAGGATATCCAGGAATTCAACATTCCATCAGGGATAGGGAGGGACCCATGAGCCTCAACCAGAGGTTGAGGAGTTAATGGCAGTTGATGGCTGCTAGAGAAGACAGTTAGATTTCTTTAAGGACTGGCCTAATGAGATACCCTAGTAGATAACATCATCTCCTTTATTAGCCCATTATCAAGACTATTATAATATTGATAACAACATTAATAATGAAAAGAACATGACATGTGGGGAAGGGGTTAGTGGGTGCCAGAGGAGTCACAAGGTGGTGTTGAGGGAATTATGCATGTACCAAAATTTATAGACAAGTATAATATTTCAAAAACTAAATACAGTTTTTTTAAAGAGACAAAATGAAGTTGGAGGGCGACATTTGAGTGTTGAGGAGTTGGGTTGAATATGATCATAATGCATTATACACATATATCAAATTCTCAGGGAATAAACAAAAGTAATGAATAAAACAAGAACCTAAATATAAACAGAAAATAAATTGATAAATATATGTTATTTGCTTTAAAAATAGCTCTATATTGTGAAGTTCAAGTGTTCAGGCATCAAACAGGAACAACAAAATCCCCACTGATATGTTGAGTGTACACGTAAAACCTTGACACTGAGCTGAACTCAAGAAAGCCAGTATCAGAGAGGGAGGACTGATGATCAAAGGGATTAAGACTGGGATGGTTTAACCCCCAGAAACAGCTGACCAGACAAAGGTTAACTCTTGAATCCCAGGCATCAGCCTGGGAAGCCAGCATGGGACTGATCAAGACCCCCTGAATCTGTGTGTCAGTGAGGAGGCCTAGGGAATCTATTGAGCCTTGGGCAGCAGATCAGTACCCATCCCAAGTATACACACGGACTTTGGACTCCCATAGAACAATGTGAGGTGCACTCTCACCCTGAACTCTTGGGGAAGGTTCTAGGCCCTGCCCTATATGAAATGACAGACTATGGACACCCCCATGGAGGGCCTCACCCTCCCTTGGGGGAATGAGGGGATAACGGGGGGGGGAATGGGGGGAGGGCACGTGAGGAGGGGAGGGAAAAGGAGAGGGACCTGGAACTGACTTGTGAAGCAACCTTGTTTCTTATCTAAATTTAAAAAAAAGAATAAAAAATATCATTATTGATTTAAAAAAAAAAAACCTTGACACTGCTTTTGCTTGCAGTGGCATGCACTGCAGCCCTTTGTTTAAAGGGAAAATTACTCCTGAAGTATACAATGTACTTTGCACAATAAGAGGATTAGAAGCCTTGCAGTTTTGCATATTAGAGCCAGTAATGCAGCTTTCATGGTCATGTTTATTCTCTGCAAACATTACCCATAACAGGAAAAAAATCACAAAGCGTTTGAGATTTTGCCAAAAACAGCATTCAGTTCATTCACTTTCTGTGAGCTGAAGAGAACAATTACCCTGAACTCTTTCAGACACGTGAATCACATTATTTGGTTCAGCTGGGAGCTGCATGTGCTGAAAGTCCCTGTCTCTAGATATATGGACCATGTGGTATGTTTATATTTTTCTCCATGAAGCAGAGCGATGTTCAGATTGAGCTTTCTGAGAGTCAAAGTGTGTTGACTGGCGTCAATCCAAATAAACTTGTCCAGTATAAGGAAATGACTGGGTGAGTGCCATGGATAACTTGTAGTTTCTCAAGTGACTGAGGCAGTGACAAATCCCCTGGGGAATTTTCCTGAGGTCATTCCAAGCCTCCAATTTAGTCATCATAAAACTTTCTTTTCAAAGTGTCAGTTTGGAGGACACTTTCATTAAAACCATGTTAATTTTAATAATGATGATAATTCTGGAGAGTGAAAGCTGAGTAGCATTAAAAGGAAATGTTGCTGATGTGTGCAGCCTGGTATGCTGTCAGCATGGAGCTTTGCCAATACTGTTGGCCCAAGCTCACCCTAGCAGTCAGTTCTTAGGCTAGAACATCAACCTAATCAGGTTTCTGGTTTCATCTCTCTCCACAATTACCAGTCTTCCAGTTATTACCCTTAATTCCCTTTAACCTGGAAATGTATTAACACACTTGTTCAATTTCCCTAGGGCTGGATTCATGATAACTCATCAAAACCTGTGTTTAGGCACAGCATTTTTCTGAAGTCCCCTTTCAATGTTGCACCTCAAGGAAAGAGTTAACAAAAATAATGCAGTGTTCTTAATGGCATCCACAAATAATGAAAAAAATGTGTATGTGAATTAGAAATATGGCAAAAGAACAGACTGTGAAGTGCAGATATCCCATTGTGTGTGTTTGTGTGCATGCATGTGTGGTGTGACTAGGTATGAGTACATATATATATATATATATATAAATATATATATATATGTAGACTTCTTATTTTCAAAATATTTCTGTAATAGAGACTGATATGTGCTTCAGTTATGAGGAATGGTATTTGTTTGTTCATAAATAATGCTGAAGAAAACAGCAAAAGAATGGCAAACACAAGTTGGGTGCCTAACTCAATTATCTACTAGTGTAATTTCTCACTTAAAATATTACTAATAAAATGTTAAAAGTGCTTTGAGGAAAATAAATAGCCTCAACCAAAAGATGGGGAATGCCTTTTTAAGAATAACACCATGGGGAAAAATCATAAAGAAAAATGTACACAGGCTTGATACAATAAAATTATAAAATTGTTATACATCATGGGGCATAAAATATTTAAAACCAACAACACATTAAGAAAAATATATTTCAAACACACAGTAAAGACATAGAGTTGATATATTTCAAGAACATTAATAAATCAAAAAGCAATTCTCTAATAATAAAATGAACAAATACTTTTCCACACACATACTTAAACACAAAGTACAAAAACATATGATAAAAGAATATAAAAGTAAAAGTTCCCAATGTAGCTAGCAAAACAAAGTTACAGTTTAAAAATAATTATATTTGTTTTCTACAAAATTGTCAGGATTTAGAATAAAATACCCAGTCTGATTCCGCATTATGGTCTTCTTATTTAAGGTGTAAAGAACATATTTTTAGGAAAAGTATCTGTATGACTTTTCTGATAGGATATGACTTCTTTTGCAATAAACTTTCATTTCAGGAAGATGTGGTGATCCATCTAGAGTCACATACAGCATATGGTGGGTGGGGGAGGGAGGCAACCTCCACACATGGGTCTTTTGCATATTCATTGCTTGATTCACCTAGAAAGTCACCTGACTCCTGAAAAACAGAAGTCTTGAGCCTAGCAAGCTGTTACTACAAACTCTTGCAGCTCATTTCAATAGGAACTACAGTACAAATAATAGAGTCAGTGTTTAGGCTAACTGATATTCACATTTACAGCACTTGGCATGTTATATATATTGAAAATGTGTAATTTTATAAATACTGTATTAGTTACTTTTCTTGTGGCTGTGAAAAGACAGAAGTGATATAGAGGATAAGAAATTTGGGGATAGGGACTTCATGTTTGAAGGGAATATAGTTTAACATAGTGAAAAAGTCTTGATGATGCCATTCTACTGAGGTGGGAGCTTGAGATGACTCCTTATTGCAACTCATAAACATCCAAAAGAAAAGTGCTTAGGATAACCAGAAGTACATCCATAAAGTACTCCCCAAGTTGTATGTAGCCACAGGGTAGACTCTACTCCCTAAAACGTTTACAACTTTCCTCAACAGCACAATGATCTGGGAAAGCAAAAGTCTAAATGCATGAGCCTCTGGGGACACTTTTACAATCAAAATAATAACAAATATTAATACAGGTCATTCTTGGCATTTATACATGAATGACTGAAACATAAGGGAATTTCTACAACAGATTCATAGAAGTTAAAGATTTCATGGGTATTATAACTAAACAACCATGACGACATGAGAAGCCAGCACTTATGTATGTCCTAACACTCTGTTGCTCATATTTGAATAAAAGAAAGTAAAGCTGTTATTTTTTTTTATTTACGAAGAGCTAGGGAGAAGTTTCAGTGGTTAAGTGATTGACTTGTAAGAAAGAGGACCTGAGTTTGATTCCCAGAGGCCAAGTAAAAATCATCTGTTTATGGTGGTACACATTTATAAACCCAGGGTCAGGAAACAGGGATAGTCAGATTATTAGATTTCATTATTTAGTCAGACTAGCCAATTTGGTGAATGCCAAGCCAGTGGTAGACCTTGCTCAAAATGAAAGGTAGGTGGTACCTTGATAATGACACCATTATTTATGTATACACACCTAACACTCACATATACAACACATACACATCATTACAGACACACACACCGAGGCACTTCCCATATGAATACATGAACACATGCACATCTGCACACACAGCAACCTTCATATAAATATAATAGATACACACACATATACACAGACCTATATTTAAAGCTAGCTGATGCTTTTATCATGAGATGGGGATAAGAATGGAATCTGTTGGCATCAACACTAACCAATATATAAAGTTACTAGTGTACCTATTGCTCAATGTATGAGTGAGATCATAAGTTCAGTGATCTGAAACAAATGATAACTCCATTATTCTCAGAAGACAAACACTCATAATTGTTAGGAACTAAAGGTTAAATGAAGTAACATGAAAATAAACATTTTGACTAGAAAGGGCAATAAAGAAACTTTATTAAAATATCACTGTCTCTTCTAACTAATACAAAAAGGAACTAACAACTTCAGTGTATTTATATTGTTTTTTTATCATTTTTTATTTTAATGTTAAATAGCTTGTTTTACATGTCAATCCCAGTTCCCTCTCCCTCCCCTCTTCCCGCACTCCCCTTCCCCCCTCCCTTACAGTCACAGATAAACCTAGAGTAACAACAGCCACCAAGTAAACAAATAAATAAATGGAACAAAAATGAGAAAATTGTTTTACCTATGAACCAAAAAGTATTTTTTTGCTTTTCTTTATCCTGACCCCCCTCCCTTTAAAACTTGCTCTTCTTTTTACTTTCTTCTCTTTCATTGTATCCTTTAATATTCCCGCTCTTCATCCCTCATTTTCTCCTCTTTAATTCCTTCAAAAAACCTCATATGAATATTAATATTATAAATTGCTCAAGAGTAAAAACGGACCAGAATTCTCTCTCAGAAATATGGAAATATATTCATGACACCATCGATTCTCTAACTTTTGGGTAACAGAAAGATCACACACTTGAACATTGCAGAGGCATCTTCTTAGTCAATTCTTAGGTTATGGTGAGGAGGTCTGATTTTAAATAGAAGAAAAGCTATTTCTAATTGCTTAACTCTAGAAATTAAACTTCCAGGAATGTTTGAAATAATATATGGGACACAGCTTACTGAGGAAAATGTTGATCCAGGAGAAAAAGTATTGATTCTGAACTGGTTAATAAACTATTTGCCAGAATTAGAGAGAGATGAAATCCATGAAAATCAAATTTATTGTTGTTCATCACTATGGCATCAAAATGAGAATCCTTGAAAGTGGCCAACGTGGAAATAAAACTTACAACTCTTCTAAATTTAGGCATTTCAGTATTACCAATCTTTCTATGTAGGTTTATAACTTCAGTAGAGATAGTAGAAGTTGGCAATGGTTTGAAAGATTATGGCACAAACTGCCACTGATGCAGGAACAAGAACTCTCAAGTCAGCAGCCAACAAAGTTAAAAGACATTGAGAAGACAGCAGCAAACACATTAGAGTATCAGGTGAAATCTTTCTAATTTTAGAGTGTGAGTCAATAGAAGGTATCTGTAGGCATTTTCTGCCCTCACCTCACTAAAATTCTAGGCCTCTAACTCTTAATTGGACCTGCATGAGTGATTCCACTCTCTGGACTTCAAAGTGCATGTGGAATTTATAAAACATTTTATAGAAATGAATACCTCATAATAAAACCTTATAATAAATCTCCTTAGATAGTCATACCTATCTACATCTATTTGTACAAATCTATTTGTCTTCATGGGTCTGTTTCTCTAGAGAACAAAAATATATTCATATGTTCTTTCAGGATAGTTATGTTCCATATGTAACTCCATAACCTGGGGGCAGAAACAATGATAATATGAGTTGGAGGCCATTCCAGCAGAAAATACATAAAGAGACAATATCAAAAAATCAATAACATCTGTGTATTGTAAAAATTAATGAAAAAGATTATGCTGTGCAGCTAATATATTTCATCTATTATCTAGTATATATATGTATATATATATATTCTTTTATTGGCAATGAATAGCACCAACTGGAAAGGTACCCATATGATAAGATTTTTGTATAAACATGGTTTATTTGCTATTGAAGAGAGAGATATATACTCATGAGGGATAGACAATAGAAATAAGCTATAATGTATGAATTTTTATCTTTTCTAGAAATACTTTCCCTAGTTTTCCATTTCATGGATTGTATGGCTAATGTATTTTAATGGTGTATTTATTATTTACTTGGGTATGCATGTATATGTGATGTGTGGGGTCTGTGTAAGTGTCCTGTATCCATGTGAAGAAATGTATAAGTGTATATATCTGTCCTCAAGTTGACATTGGCAGCAAATATTCCAGGATCACTTTCCATCTTTTTGAGACAGGATCTGTTGCTCAATCCTGAGCTATTCAGCTTTATGAGGCTGCTAAGCTAGTTTACTCTATACATTCTTCTGACTCTACCAACTCCTCTCCAGCTTTAGGTTACAGCTATACATCATTGTGATGGACTTTTTTATAGGTTCTATAGGTTATAATCAGGTCTGTTTGGGGATATTTGTATAGTGTGAAGATGTATTGATGTGACTCGTGTAATAAAAAAGTTGAACAAAATCTAGACAGGAAGTACACCCAAAACTTCCTGGCAGAGAGATAACGCTGAGTGGAAAGATGGAGTCCGCAGCCAGGCACAGACAAAGTATCTCTACTTTTTAAATTCTGTAAATAAGGAAGCATTGTGACTGCTAATCAGTCAGGCTGCAAGATTCTCCTAACCATTATGGCCTAGCTCACTTCCTTCCATTGCCTACTCCTTATGTCTCCTGTTGGGACCTGAATTTCTGCCAAGGATGTGCTTCCTTTCTGTCAATTTCTCCTAAAATGAAACTAAGAAGTGCCTCATGTTGGATTCCTCCCATTGCCACTCCTACATCCAGAGATAGACTCCTGCAAAAGCTGGTGCCAGGGAAACCCCCAAGAAACCCATAAGGATGACCCCAACTAAGACTCCTGGCAATGGTGGAAAGGGTGCCTGAACTGGCCGTCTACTGTAATCAGAATGGTGACTTCCCTAATTATCATCATAGACTCTCTATCTAGTAACTGATGGAAGCAGAGGCAGAGATCCACAGACAAGCACTATGCTGAGCTTTCAGAGTCTTACTGAAGAAAAGGTGGAGGGATTGTATCAGCCATGGGTGTCATGATGGTAGAACCCACATTGACAACTGAAATGAACTTATGGGAGCTCATGGATGGACACTGGACCAACAGTCAGAGAGCCTACTTGGGACAATCTGTGCACTATGCATGTGTGTGACAATCAAGTAGTTAAGTCACATAGTAAGTCTTCTAACAGTGAGAGTAGGACTTCTCCCTGGTACTTAGCTGGCTTTTGGCAATCTGTTCCCTTGCCCAGTCCTTCTTCAACTTGATGTGCCATGGTTTGTGCAAGCAAATGGGAGCCCTGTCTCTTTCTTAATGGAAATAGAGGAGGAGTGGATGGGGAGGGAGTAGTAGGGAAACAGAAGGAGATAAAAGATGAAGAGGGAGAGCAAGCTGGTTGGTATGTAAAATAAATGAAAAAAAACAGATGTTATTTAAATAAAAAATAGAAAGTAGCCGGGCGGTGGTGGCACACGCCTTTAATCCCAGCACTCAGGAGGCAGAGGCAGGCGGATCTCTGTGAGTTTGAGGCCGGGCTGGACCGACAGCCTCCAAAACAATACAGAGAAACCCTGTCTCGTAAAAACCAAAAATAAAAAAATAAAAAGTAGTATCTGTTTTAATTCATGAGTTGGCAGTCAATGAAAAAGCTTTCTACCTATGATATCCATTGTGGAGGCTTGAATATCTACATAGACCTGACAAAGAACTCTCTTGGGTAGGCTGGGCTTATAGAGGTGTGGCTCTTTTTGAGAGGTCCTACTATGTAGCTGAACACATGAGCATTGACAGTGGGTACAAACTCCTGCTTCAGTCAGACAAAACTAACTCTCAGAGCAGGGGCAGGTAAATGTGACTCTGGAGCTGGGTATCCACTGGCATGAGGTTAGGCTTTCATGGAACTGAGAGACAGTGGGGCCAGCTGCCACAACCACTCTGTGGCAGTAGCTTAGGAGGTCAGAGAATGGTGTCCATTCACAAAGAGTCAAGTCCAGGCAGAGAAAAAAGTCTAAGCGGAAAAAGTATGCTTTAAAATGTGTTTAGATGCTTGAGAAAGAAAACTCACGAGTTAAAATGGATACTGCATTTTTTGTGTTGTACTTACTGTTAACTCATGTAATATATATCCTTCCTGGGTCTTTGATAGGGTTGAAGACTAGAGAATTATAGTTATAATTTCCCTTGTTACCAATTCAGAAAGAAGCTTACAAAAGATGTGTATATTGTATAAGGTTGAGAGACATAAAAGTTTATGTTGTCTATCTAAGAAGATGTTTTAAGGTATAAAAAGATTTTCCTTAGGATGATAATACAAGTTATGATAGAAAGAATTTTATATATAAAATTTTGGACTCATGAAGAAAGGGTAGATAATTCATTATTTTCTCTGAATTAGTCAAATTCATACGGACTGGGCATTTTAAATGCAATTCTTACTTATTAATTGTTCTTATTTTATGTAGTATTAATGTATTAAGTTAAAAATCATTCCTTTTTTATTTAGATAAAAAGGGGAAATTTTGTGGAACACTTGAATACTGTGAAGATGTATAGCAGTGATTGTTGTAATAAAAAGTTGAACAGCCAATAGTTAGGCAGCAAGTATAGGTGAGGTTTCTGGGCAGTGAGAGAGCTCTGAGAAGAAGAAAGTCAAAGTTGCTATCCAGACTTGAAGAAAGCAGGATGGACAGTACAGAGAGATGAGGGGACCAGGCATGTGCCAGAATAGATATTAATATATATGCATTAATATAATGTATAAGAGTTAGTGGGCCCAGCCTAATCTAATGACCAAGCTTTTATAATTGTTATGAAAGCTCCATTGTTTTCTGTGAGCTGGTGGAAAGTTAAAAAGCACATTTGTGAGGCTGGAATTTTACATACTTAGCCTCATCTGAGGCCCTTAATCTGAGGTTTAGATTAGTAGAGAGCTTATCATCCATCATTGTTAATGTGTCTTTGATGTGCATTATTGGATTTGATGTATAATTTTTCTGCCAACTGCAAGCAGCACCATCTCTGGGTATGTGGGTCAAGGCTGTATAAAAATGCAACTGAGCAAGCTGAACTACACAGTGTACTTCCCTGATCTCTGTTTTAGTTTCTGCTTCATGTTTCTGCCTTCTTCTCCTGCCCTGTATTCCCTCAGTAATGGATGGTGGCATGAAAACTGAAATAAACCTTTCCTCCTTCAAGTTGCCTTTGGACAGTGCTTTGTTACAGCCACAGAGAAACAAAATAGAACACTTGGCTTATGTCAAAAATTATGTTTTGAGATTTGGTGGATAATATGGTCCATCTTGAGCGTTGTATAGGATAATCATTAACATGAAGAGAATATGTTATTTCTATGATGTGAATGTTTAAAAATTAGATAAGCAATAAACATAAAAACAGCAAATAAACTATGGGAAATATTTCTTTAGTTGTATTTTTAATGATTCATTTCAGTTTAGTGTATATGATGATCACATCTTCAATGGTACATCTATATGAACCGATCAGTGTATGTATAATTTCCTTTCAAAAATAGCTTTTTTCCAGTGTTCTAATGAAGTACACGATTTAGTTATTCCTCTATTGAAAATAGATGTGATATTAGCCTTCTTTACCTCCTACATATTTCCCTCAGAAAAGAAAGCAAAGCAAAGAAGTAAACAAAAATCCAACATGTTTTATGTCTGCAGTCCTCCTCTATCCCTATGGTTTCCTTTGTTTTGGTTTGCTCAACAGCACTTTAGTGAGTGTTTAATGTTTTAGATGACTTGAGAAAAATGGAACTCAAAGAAGCTTCCGTGCAGTTAACCTAAAATTCTGTGTGAACATATATTGCATTATTGTAGACAAATGTTTCTGTCCTACCCAGTCCTGCAGCTCTTTTGTCACAAATAAATACACAGAGGCTTATATTAATTATAAACTGTTTGGCCTATTGCTTGGACTTCTTATTGTCTAGCCCTCTCTTAATTATTAACCCATTTCTATTAATCTATGTATCTCCATGTAGTCTTGGCTTACTGGAGAATGTTCAGGTTTCCTACCTTCTCAGTAGCTACATGGTGTCTCCCCTGTGACTCACTCTCTGCCTTCCACTTCCAAAAATTCTCCTAGTCTGATAGCTCCACCTATACTTCCTGCCTGGCTACATACTGTCTGTCCATTGGCTGAAACAACTTTATTCATTAACCAATAACAAAAACATATATTCACAGCATACAAAATGACATCCCCCATCAAGTACAGTCTTATCTGTGTATCAATTCACTAAAGTTCTCAGTAAAAAGAATACATCCAGGTCTGATTTTGAAATTACAGAGCCAAAGTTTGTAGATGTCAAGGTTTATGATAATGCAGTTGAATAAAAGCTGCATTCAAGTCTTGCATATACAAACATTTTAGAAAATTATAGCTTCTACAAGAATCCTAATATCACAAAATTTTAATTCTTAACTCAAAGTTGTTTGTTACATGCATTTTTATGATTTAAGCCTTTATTATCTTGCTTGTCTTTTTCTTTAAAATAAACATTAAACAAAATATTATTTGAAAATGCAGTCATGCCAGCTGAAAATGTTGCTAAATTCTTTACATTCTCAATGATCACAACTATAATATCAACAGAACCTGCAGCTAGAAACAATTATAATAAAATCTAATGGACAGTATGCTAATTGTCTAGAGGTTCAGATGAGAGAATTTTTATTCAGTTTTCCTCAATTAACTAATTCATATGTAGAAATCACAACCATGACATGATCATGAAACCAAAATTTGGTTTTGCCAGTCAAATTCCAAAATAAGTACCTAGAAATTTTCATTTTCTTTTGCAAATATAATTCTGAAAACTATCTATTTGCTTGTGAATTCTTCTTCCAAAGTGTTAATGTACTTTTAAGTAAATAGCACAGAGTACACAAGGGAAAGTACAAGGTTTTGGATATACTCAACCCCAAGAGTTCCTTTGTCTTTAGGCAGTCCAACATTTTATCCTATGTCTTCTTATATCATCTATAGCCCATTGCTGGCCTTCTGTCACTTTAAGTAACTATTCATTTATACGTTCTTTTTAAAAAGAGATATGAAATTGATGCATCATGTGTCAACAGCTATCATAGAGATATTACCTCCTTCAAATCCATTATATAAGTCACAAAAGGCCTGCTGGAACCATCAGAGCATCAACAGTAGAAAGATGAAGGCAGCAAAATAAAGGGCTAGATTTGTGATGATAGTACACTATCAAATTCTTTAAGAAAAGAGGCATCAAAAATATTTTCATGGGCCACATATGGACATCATGTTCAGAAATACTTATTTTCCAGGGGTTCCCATGGAAGAAGTGTGACCCTGATCACAAAAGCTGGAAAAGGATTTTGCTTGTCTTCCAAAGAGAAACGAGTAACAACCAACCTGATTAAGAATGGCTTATCTTGCCAAGACTAAATTAGGGGCATGATACATGGGGTTTCTTTCTAAGGGGAGATTGCATCTAAAATACTTGCCATACATCGAGACTTGCCAAGATGTAGATCACAATTTCATTGCCAGCCAATGAAGAATTGTCAGGCCACTGAAGCACTACCCTGTTTTCCTCCATTAATGCTGGAGAGTTCTGGCCCCTTTTCTTGGTGAAACCAAGAACTACTAATTTAGTAATTTCAAACATTATGCAACTAATTACTTTAGGTTCCAGGAGACGTCATTTGAAATAGTACTCTCCAAATTTGATGAAGCTGTTAATTCTTTCAGAATTTCCAAAGAGAGTATGTTTCCTTGTCCAGAAACAATGGTTCACTTTCAGTTCATTGCTTGGCTTTGCTCTCCATCCTGCAGCCCATAATGTCAGGCCAAGTTTTCCTCAAGCTTTCTATCTATTCTTTCTCATTCTGCTTGCAATTGTTACAACTCACAAAACTATGTGAATACATTAAGCTGTCAGGGAATTCAACATAAATAAATGTAATTTTATGGGCATAATTAGCATATTCAAATCACCTGGGACGTTTTAGTCAAGGTTCTCTAGAGGAACAGAACCAATAGGACAAATGCCTGAGGGTTGGGAATCTAGTACTTTCACTAGCTACAGTGCTGATTACCTCAGCAGTTGCAATCAGGCACTGGAATTCTGGAAGATTCCTGGAAAGCTGCTCCTCCTCAGTCAAGAATAGAATATTAGAAATTCTGTTTCTTATATCAGTGTAGAAATCAGCATCAATAGGGAGGGGCAAGGGCAAACCAGCAAAAGGCAAAGCATCTTCCGTTGCAATGTCCCTTTTTATATGGGCGGCCACAAGAGAGTGTACCATATATGTGGTAGGTCATATCAAATAATTCAATCAAGATGATTCCTCAGTTAAGGCTACCACCTCATGTGGTTCTAATCTGTGGCAATTTAACACTACATCAGACTAACCTGTTTTCAGAGTCTGATCATCCGAACATGGTCATGTTGGAAAATAGGATACTGTCTACTGTAGTATCAGTCAATAATATGACCATTGTGTGGAAAAGTGAGTCACAATATTATATTAGAGTGGAAGATGCTAGTGTATTCACTATGCTAATGATAGTCTTCCCACCAAAAGTAGGCATCATTGTGGGTGAATATGTTTGAACTGAGTGACAACTTATTTTAGTGTAAGGCTAAGTATGGACATAAGTATTTTAATTTTAATTTCTATGTGTGTGTCTTGTTCTAATAATTACTACAATAATCAACAATGCTTCATTTGAAGATATAACACATAAAATTACTTATTTTAAATGTCTCTGACAAAATTTTAAAATTTGAGATTTCATTTTCAAATGGTGTCCCTCCTGCCATCCTGTTCAATGTTTTCTCAGGGAAAAAGTCCAGCAGTTTTATAAGTGCCATATTTCCTGGTTGGAGGCCTTATTTTAGAAAACAAGTGAAGTAACCATTCCAAAAGTTGAATTTATATTTGTAGTTTTTTGGTCAGGAAAAAAACAATGGAGCCTGATGCCCACAGTGCCTCTATTAAAGAGGTCCACAGTGGCTATCCTTGATGGCTCATCTGTGCCATGTGGCTCGTCTCCTGTGACTTGACAGGCATTTCATACTGTCCTATCCACAGACTAATATATCATTTGGTATATATTAGTTTGCCAACACATTTTGTATTTGATGAATTTATTTACAAATTCAGAGATTTGATGAGTTAAGATACTTACAACACATCCTTGTTTGATGGCTTACAACCTTATGAAATTATGCAAATAAACATGTCCCTTGAAGCTTAAAAATTAATCATATATTAATTGAGAAAATAATGTCTTCCCAGTGGGTTGCAGTGGAAATTAAGAAAACAGAGTCATATAAATCTTATGGCATATGACAGGCACATTAATGACTTCACGTTCAATAGAAAGGTGACTTTACCAGTCCCTTGGATTTTTAATACATTGTCTAATATTTTAAAGATAACTGGCAAAACAATGCTATATTTATAAAATAAACATATATGCCCTTTCCACTAAGAAATGTCAAGTCCAGACTGTCATGAAACTAAAAAAATACTTCAGTGCCTCTAGCATCACTTATTTATTTCATAGACAGAAGCCAGAGGTTTTTATAGACAACATACCCATGTAAATCAAGGTAAGAGATGTATGTGGAATTTATCATATCTACTCTTCTGTTTACTACAGTGCCAAGAAAAGCGATCTGGAAATTCATATTCACAGTGATTATCATAGTAAATTATCAAAATCAAGGCCCAAGGAGGAAGTGAGATCTTGAATTCAAAATAAATATTATTTGTCTTTAGTGTTCAACTAAGCCTAGCTTTGCCTGTCCCTTATTGTGTTATAGTCCTGCCTACTGCTATGATTCACTAAAAAAATACCCCACAACCTTCTGAGTTTAGAAAGATAGTTTACATATATGACCTCATTTGATTCTCAATAATACTGTGAGGTTCACTTTATTTTGATGATGGGAACTGAAAGCTGAGAACATAAAGGAATTATGGTAATGCATACCTCACTTTACTTTTTAGGAAATAATATTGGACAATTGGATGGATTGATTTTGAAGATGGGAATTGAACAGGTTCAAGAAACAGAATGCCGCTGAGCTCCAGGGAATCCCCTTTGCCCAGTTCCCATCCCTGAATCACACTCCATACCAATATTTGCTGGCACTAGTTTCATCAATAGATCCATTTGACAACAGTCAAAATTGTGGCAGAAATATATTCATTATTCAGAGAGTATTTACCACTGGCTGGTTATTATCCTTGGCATGTGTCATCTTTGTGACCCACAATTGAACTTGTGATATGAAAGTGTAATAATTTTATATTATAGAAATAAAATAAAGGATAACATATAAATACAATATAAAATATAAATAAAATAAATTTTAGAAATATATACATTATAAATTTGGTTGCAGAACGAGGATCTGCCTCAAACCTGTATAATAGTAAGTCAGTTACCTGATTTTGTGCTAAATTTCCTCTAAAGAAAAAATATTCGTTAACTCCCTACAAGCAAATATTTAGGGCAACTTTATAGATGTTCTTCAACAGAGGTGATTTATCAGATTTTTTTAAAGAGAAAGTCTTTATCAACAGTGCATCATAGTTAATATGTCAGTGATCCTCAAAGAACACTCCCTGTTTTCTAAAACAGATACTTCAGTTATCCACTGTTGTCAAAAGTATATTCTTTTGGTAGCTCGGAGAAAAGTCACTCTGAGCTTAGCCCTCTGATGAAGAGAGCAGTCTTACCCAGCATGTTCTTTCCACAGCAAAAGCTAGAGTCAATCCCTTGTTGAAGGAGGGATACTATAGCCTGGACTCTACATATAAGTCAGGGATATCTAAAGGGTCATTCTACTACAGATCTCCTCCAGGGCATCTGCCAAAGTCCCACATCATAGTCACATCACACTGTAACTCGTCTGACAAAATTGATTTTCTCACTTGGGGCATCATTCCAAAGAACAGTTCCTGACAAATTTCTTCCACAAAAAATCCTTAATTTTTTCTTCCCACAAAGGAATATCCTGATCCAGAGGAATTATGATTGAGAACATATCAGAGGTACAAAACTGAAAATTAGGTTTTTGCATTTTCTCTTGGTCTCCCTCTTGCTTCCTTTCTTCCTCTGTATTCCCCCTATAATTTATTCATAGATATTTCTCTTGATAGTTGGGAAAAAGCTAAGTTTTCACGACAGGCAAGTAGTAAAGTCCCAGGCTAAGAGGAAGCCAGTAGCTAATAGCTCAGAATCTCAGGAAAATGTACTACATATAGAACAGTGAGGCATAACCAAACCAGAGGAATGCCTGCTGCCAAGGAAAGGCTGAACAGAATAGAAAATCTCATATTAGGGCAGTTGTGGGAGCAACCAAGAAAGTTCAATAGAAGAAATTAATGAAAGGATGCATTGCATTTGTGAGCAGGAAAAATATGCCATACAGGATAGAATAAATATTGCAGGAAGTCCATGAGATTAGGTCAGCGACTTCTTTCTGGATAGAATTGCTATTTTCCTGGAAGTTTGTTGGCAATAAGGCTCTCCTACATTTCTTTCACAGCCCAGTTTTCATAATGCTGAGTCTTATTTGCAAGCCAGTACTGAAATCTAACCTGGCTACTTGTTCACCCATTATTATTAAAGATCTTTAGAGGTTGATCTTTGCAATGGACACACTATGTAAGGCCTGCCTGACACAAGATTTGTCTCACTAGTAACTGTTAATGCTCAAAGTGCACTCATTGTGTTGTAGGTTCTGTAATAAGGGCATTGTTTATTGTCACTTAGTTCTTGCAAGACACCCTTATCTCAGAAATAAGGTGAACATGATGTAGAGAAAAACATAAGAAGTAGCATTAAAATTAACAGCTGTACATAGGATGGAACCAGGCCCCCTTAATGTGGGTGTCAGTTAGGAGACCTGGGCAGTTTAATGGGCTTCTGGTAGTAGCACAGTATTAATCCCTAGTGTGAGAAAGGACATTGGGAGTCCATTCCCCATAGAGGGATATTCACTCAGCCAAGACACATGAGGAGGGCCTAGGCACTGACCCAAATGACGTGACAGACTTTGATGATCCCCCATGGAAGGCCTCACCCTTTCTAAGGAGCAGAGGAGGGATGGGATGGGGTCGGTGGGGGGCATGGAAGGATGGGAAAGAGAGAGAACTGGGATTGATACATAAAATGAGATTGTTTCTAATTTAAATTTAAAAAGGAAGAAAATAGCAGCAGTTAATAAGCTACAACATCTTTGCTGTTACACAGACTCTAATCTATAATGACTTGCTTAATTCTTATGGCTACCTATGACTCTTAGATCATGTATAATTGTCTTAGAGGTGAGCAAATTATGTTCCAAAATGTGAACAGGGTTTTACAAGTTCTCTGCATGGAAACTGATAAATAACATTAAAATTCATAAAATAGGATACAAAGTTGGGTCAGGTGGATCTGGAAAGACTCAATGCAGGCAAAGGAATATGATTAAGATTCATTGTGTGAAATTCTCTAAGAACGAACTTCAAAGAAAACAAACAGCAACAGCAATAAAAACCTCCAAGGCCCATATAGATTCTAAGAATCTTCCATGATTTGGGAAAACCTTTATTTTTACTTGTATGGGGATGTGTATTCCTATATGAATGCATGTGAATGCCTGAGAGGCCAGACCAGGACAGCAGATTTGTTGTAACTGCACTTACAGATCTATGTGTGTTACCTTATGTGAGTCCTAGGACCTGAACTCCTGTCCTCATGATTAAGAAGCAAGTGTTCCTGTGCTGGTGAGGCCTGTACAATCTATGGGGCCTCTGATAGTGGATCTGTATTTATCCCTAGTATCTGAAAGGATTTTGGGGGCCCATTCCACATAGAGGGATACTCTCTCAGCCTTGACACATGGGGGAGGGCCAAGGCACTGCTCCAAATAATATGACAGACATTGAAGATCCCCCATGGAAGGCCTCACACTCCCTGAAGAGCAAAAAAGGGATGGGCTAGGGAGTCAGTGGGGCCAAGGGAGGATGGAAGGGAAAGGAACTGGGATTGACATGTAAAACAAGCTTGTTTCTAATTTTAAAATAAGAAACAAGTGCTCTTAACTACTGAGTCATCTCACAAGCCCCATCTAACCAGTTTTGACCTGCCGGTTTCCATAGAAACATTATTGCACACACTCAATAATCCTTCACTTCCAGTTTTCACTCACATCAAACACAATGGCAAACGTATATTGATTGAGGGTGCTCTGGCAAATATGAGAGAAAAAAATTAAAAAGATCACCCCACATGCTCCTGAAATGGAGTGTTACTTGTGATTCAGAGTAATTTTTTCTTTAGAACTCACAAAGGTTGGTTTTCTTATTTTACTGACACCATTGATTAATGAATATGACTTGCTTTTAAACCTACTGAGGAGAAGCATTTAGTGAAGGAGTGGGGTAAACTCATAATTAAGCTTCAGGTAAATTGTCTTCCTCTGGTACAAAATGGCAGAGTTTTACTCCATTTTCAAAACAATGCATCCCCAGCAGCCTTCAAGAAGGTAAAATACCTCCCTCCAGGGATGCACCCCAACTCTCACCACCCACTGAACACTCTCTCACCAAGACCCACTCCACCATCCAAGCCCATATACCTCAACATCCTCTCTGTGGACAACCTTTCCCTACAACTCCAAGCATAGGTGCAAACTACACCAGTTGGAAAATCATGGCCTCTTAGCTGGACAGTCCCAAATTCAGACCCTAACTAAATCAAAGGGCACAACCTATGCTACTCCCTTTCCCATCCCAGCACCAGCAAGGCAGCTGGGTCCTGCCCCCACAGCTGGTTAAAATCCACTGCTGTGTTGATGTATTTATGATTTATTAAAACTTGCATGAGGGTACAAAAATCAAAGCTATCTATTTTAGAAAGTTAATGTCATTATGATGACTGCCTCTTGGGTTTATGCTTTGCAGCAGCTTTGTATGCTTGGGATAGAATTGCACAAATAGAAAAGAAAATTGAGTGATTCACAAAGGTGATACGGGGCCCAAAGGAAGCCTTCACAGATTTCTTAACAAAGACTGTCATCAACAGTAAATAGAATGATATCAGACATGGAAGCCACAAAAATAATAATTGAAACTATGGCTTTTGAAAATGCTAATTCCTGCCGGGCGGTGGTGGCGCACGCCTTTAATCCCAGCACTCGGGAGGCAGAGGCAGGCGGATCTCTGTGAGTTCCAGGCCGGGCTGTACCGATAGCCTCCAAAACAATACTGAGAAACCCTGTCTCGAAAAACCAAAAAAAAAAAAATGCTAATTCCCTGTGGGAAGCCTTACACTCTCTGAGGAGTAGATGAGGGTAGGTTGGGGGGAAGGCAGAAGGAGAGGGAAGAGAGGAGGAAGGGGAATTGATATGTAAAGCGAGAAAAGATTGTTTTAAAGTAAAAAAATGATAAAAATAAAGCCAAAATCGCAATCTTACCAAAAGCAATCTAGAGATTCAATGGAATCCACAACAAAATCTCAACACAATTCTTCACAGACCTGGAAAGAACAATAATCAGTTTCATATGGAAAAACAAGAAACTCAGGATAGCTAAAACAATTCTGTACAACAACAGAACTTCTGGAGGTATCCCCATCCCTGACTTCCAACTTTACTATAATGATATAGTAATACAAACAGTTTGATATTAGCATAAAAACAAGGGTATGGGGGGATGAAACATGAGGGATCAGAATGGTTGAGTTTCTGGCAGGAATGAGGGGATAGTACTAAAAAAAATATCTTGATAGAGGGGACCATTATGGGGTTACGGACAAACCTAACGCCAGGGAAACTCCCAAGAACCCACAAGGATGATCCCATCTACGATTACTAGCAATAGGGGAGAGGGTAACTGACCTTCCCCTGTAGTAAGATTGGTGATTACCGTAGTAGTCAACGGAGTTTTTCAACATATTGTGTATCTTTTCTTTATAACACACAATTCTTCTCTCCATATAAAAGATGAAAAGAATTGGAAAATTTGACTAGCCAATAAAAAGTAATTCAGCATGTAAAAACTAGTACTAGGGTAAAACATATCCATTTAACCTCCATACACCTTCGACTTCCTCCATGGATTTTCTTAATTTCCAACTTCCCTCTGAGAGATGAATGTAATGGAAAGAATACGAGGATTTTTTTGGGGGGGGGGTTTCTCTGTGTTGTTTTGGAGGCTGTCCTGGAATTTGCTCTGTAGACTAGGCTGGCCTCTAACTCACAGAGATCTGTGTGCCTCTGCCTCCCAAGGAGGAATTTTTTAATGTGACTTTCTTTTACTTCTTAAAAAGGAAGACTCAGGATGATACCTGTTGTCTATGGCTACAAAATTAGAGTGTGATTAAGGACAATTGATATGTGATTAAAACACATCTCAGAACATTATGCTTTCCTAAACTGACACAGCTTCTCAAGAGCACAATATCCAATAGGCTGTAGAATTAGGTATTTTTTAAGAAGTATGCAGTATAGACCTGTACACATGTTCCTGTCATATCTGACACTCAAACAGTGGGGCATTAATTTTGAACTCTCTGTTTATGAATAATACCACTATCCTTGAAGTAAATAGTAATTCATGTTAAGCTGTTCTCTTTCTCTTTTTCCTTTACCTATCACTAGTTTTTCAGTAGTGGTAATCTTTTGTAAAGCCTATATACAAAGCTGTTTTTTCTTGAGGGCAATTGGGCGTTTAATCACCTGCAATATTTCTCTGTGTCTGAGTAGAGCCTGTTGACTCTGCTACTCTACCTGATAGCTTTATTTAGTACTATATCATATTAACTGTAAAAGACAGTCAATAAGGCAGGTCAATATTTATCATGTAATTTATGAGATAGACATAGACTGAAAGCAGAAAATCTTTACGCTGGGAATTGGGTACTAGGTGCCTAAGAAAGATAGAGTTCTACTATGATGTATTTTTGAAATTCATCTATGCTACTATTTGAAACATTGCTAGAATATTTACCATGCCTGGCTATACAAGTCTACATCAATTTTGTCCTAAATATAAATATAGAATACTGTATATGGAAAATATTTATGGTCTTTAAAGATCCTTTTAAAAAATCTAAATCATTTTAAAATTTATTTTTAAGTTTTCTTAGTTTCAAAGTCTCCATTATTGTTGCTTTGCTCTACCAAATAAAATATAAAATGGAATATTATTTATTACCCTATTTTTAAATTGGGTTCATTCATCTATTTTTCCCAGGCAAAGCTTACAACAAATGCCAATTTCTAGTGTTGTTCATAATCTTGCTGTAGTTTGGATAAGTGTCACACCTTTAAATTAAAGTTAGAAACCCATGGAAACCTATATTAATGGTTATGACATTTGATTTTTATGACTTAAATATATGTTTGTGTTGACTACTTTGAAACTACATCATAGTCATTGATTTCACTTAAAAAAACTTCTGCTTCCTTTCCTTAATTTCCAAGGATGCTGAAATTTTTACATCCCATTTTGGTTGATATACCATTTGGCTGAAATGAAGAGTCTTGAAAATGTAATCTCTGTAATGGACCTGCCTTCCTTTTGTTATTCTTGTTTGTTTTCTGAAAACTGGGTCTTATGCTATAACCATAGCTATCCTGGACATATAGCTATAGTGTTCTCAAACTCATGATAATTCTCCTATCTCAGTTTGCAAATGCTGCTGCATTCACTTAAACTCTTGTGAGCACTTGTTTGCCCAGTAATAGTATTACCTTTTAATTACCACACCATTGTCTAGAACAGTGTTTTCAACCTTCCTAATGCTGTGAACCTTTAACAAAGTTCCATGTTGTGGTGACTCCAACCAAAAAAGTTATTTCTTTGCTACTTCATAGCTGTAATTTTGTTACCATTATGAACCACAATGGAAATATCTGATATGCAGGATATCTGATATGTGACCCCTGTGAAAGATCATTCAACACCTCAAAGAGGTCATAACCCACAGATTAGGAACCACTGATCTAGAATTATATATCCTATATGAAATCAGTATGTTATAGCTTATTTTCTGCTGCTTTAAAACATTCCATGACTTAAAGAAACTTGAGGAGGATTGAGTTTGCTTGGCTTACACTTTCATGTCATAATGTGTCATTGAGTGAAACCAGAACCAAAAGTCTCATGTAGTAACCTAACCAGAAAATATGGGGGTGAGGATATGGCTCACTGGTTGTTCTTTAGCTTGTTCCCAGGATGATGGTCACATAGTATTTTTATAAAGCTAAGGAAAAGCATCCCAGTGGTGGTGCACTGCCAACGGGGAGTACATAGTTTGAGGTCAAAATATTTGTTTCCCACTTCTCTCTTGCTGGAAATTTGAGGGGTTGTATGTATATAATCATAGAAAAAAACAGAAAGTTGAAATGATGAATACCTTTCTTTTTATATTGAAAATGTATTTGGAAGAAAACAATTATTGTTACTGAGGTTAGACTCCAATCTGTGCCTAAGAAATCTTCTAACTTCTACCTTCCAAGTATCCATGGCTACAGACCTGTGCTACCACACTTATTGGGAGCAAATATTTCTTTAAAAACAATGGACTGAGGCTGCAGGTCAGGGTTATAATACTTTCCATGTCTAAAACTCTGGAGTCAATACCTAGAACCTAACAAGTAATTAAAAAAAATTACACTATTGGTCATTTTTACCCAATTTCAGTGTTATTTCATCCCTGAATTAAACTAGACTAAGCCAATAGGTTATACTATACATAAGTTCTGAGTCATACACTTCATGATATTTGTCTCTATTAGACAATAGTGTTGTTCATTTAGTCAACAACACTTTAAATATTTGATATATATGTATATGTATACATATGTGTGTGTGATAGCATGTTTAGACTAAAGAAGAGTGTAGCTTCTATAATTCGAAAATCATGAGGCATATGGAGAAATGATACAATTTTGCATTTTTAAGAGATTAGAACAGGTGAGAATATTATTCTCAGATAAGTAGTAATGAACACTAATAAGAAAAAATAGCACTCTATATCTATAGAGGGGAATGGAGCATATTCCAGAACACTCTCAAACCTTCCACTACATTGTATCTACCCCCATCTCCACTATCACATTATTTTTAATTTTCCCTCTTGCAATAGAGTATGTGAGCATTTATAGTATTTTTGCCAAATGGATCTTATTGACTTGACAATGATATGATGCATTCAAGTGAAAACAAACAAACAAACATATGCTGAATTCTGTCTAAAATGGAAAGAGGTAGCTGTTAGGCTGCAAAAACTGTTCTGCTTTTATGGCATTTCCCAGAAATAACTCTTCATGCTGACATTCATTCACTGGAAAACATAATTAGCTCTTTCTGGGATCCATCCACTGCACTGTTCAAAGTGCCATTTCACAGAAAAATAAACTCCAAGTCCTGACTGTGTGAACTGCACACAGAGATAAAAAAGCAGAAAGCAGTGTTTGAGTCTTCCTACTCATAACTTTACATGTGTCCATTTATTGGGATGTTTTGTTCCTGAGGCACTATGCAATACATGCATGAGATTAGAGGGCTGCTTTCTATTGGATTCTTCTCCTTAACTACTAAACATGGTGCCTAAATATAGATGTTACCAATACTCAGTAAATAAATAGAGACAATTATTAATTTAGATAATTATTCCCCTAGGCATTGGTAATGTTGCTTTAGTGATGTCTTTAACAGATATACAGTTGGTCAATACTTGGAAGTTGGTAGGCAGATATTCCTGACTGAGCTAGTAGTTTGCACTGAAGGCTTCAGTAAGCATGGGTCTCCTCTCATCAATATCCTCTCTAATACTACAATGGGCCCTTGGAACTGAATATTAAGTACACAATCATATCATCTTCTATCTTCAAAGGCAACTGTGTAAGATATGCTTTCTGGAACATCCTTGGGCTCTGATGGCCTCATGAGATAATATCATTGAATAGCTTCATTAGTTGATATAGGTCAAATATGTACTTGGCTGAGAGGAGAGTTGAGAGAACATCTTCATCCTGTTTAGATGAGACCTTCTGTATTAGGTGAATCTCCTTTTCTAAGACTGTTGCTAGGAAACAAAAGAGGAAAGATGTGTTCACCTACCCCTGGTAGCAATTTTTAAATGGAAATAAGTAGAATAATGGTGTTAATGATAATAGCAAAGTCAGATGAATGTGTAAGAGATTGCAACTTCATCATCTCTGCAATTTCCAAGCTATTGGTCTCAATGGTTGAATGGTATAAAAACACAAAGCATTTTTAAATATTGTTATACTTAATCCCTATTTGTACCATTGATTAATATTATAATGTGTAAATTAAAATAACAATTGGAGATTTATCCAGAATAAATTTTTTTAAAATCAGGTTTAATTATAACCTAAACATCATCTCACTCAACCATTATCCCCTGGAATTCAGCCTTATCATTAAAGAAATTATCCATCTTTTATCTTTCATAGGAATATCCACAGGGGTGTGTATGATTATTTTCATTTGACTGTCCTCTACATGCTGCAAAATCAACAGCAACAACAGCAAAGGAAAATGTTACCACAGTGGTTCCAACAGCCCCACTTTCACCCCTTCCCATATTTTTTTAATTAATGAGAAAGTCAATATATTAAAGGTACATTAGAAAAAGATATACAAACCTCAAAATTACATATCATTGAAGATTTTGGGGATTAATTTGTGAAATACATAGTGAGAATTTATCTATCTAAGTATTTGTATGGGCATTTTCTCTGTATATCTCTTCACTACGTGTATGCTTGCTACATATAGAAGTTAGAAGAGGGTGTCAGACCTCCTGGAATTGGAATTAATGATATTTATGAGCCATGATGTGCATTCTGGAAATCAAATTTGGGTCTTCTGAAAGAGCAGCCCATGCACTGAGTCATCTAACCAGATCCTGGTGGCAGACTTTAAATAGAGAGATAGGAGTAGACACAAGAGAGAAAATCAAGGTGTTCTAAGAATAGGGAGAAACCCAGAATTAGACAGTCTGTGGAAAGGGGATATAACCTTAGAAATTTCAGGGCTATGAATTTGAGTTTGTTTTGTTAAAGGCACCCACAGCAATGGGGCCTGAGGAGTATTTTTCCCAGTGACGCACAAACACCCAATTCTTTTTATTATTAAAACAAACTTTATTTTTTATTTTACATACTTATCCCAGTTACTCCTTCCCTATTCATACTCCTTCCACCTCCCTCCCACCCCCACAGCCACTCCTCAGAGAGTGTTGAGGCGTCCCAGGGCACTCCCCAATTCTAATAGAAGTATTTGAGCTACTTTTGTCTTAAATAAGGCTATGACTCATAAATTAGTGCCATTGTAAGACTCAAAAGACGATTCTGGAGACTGTGTGAGTTAGAAGTCAATGTGCTCAAATGCCTTATGACTGGACTGTCTCAGGAGTATGTTCTGTTTCCTAGACTAGAAACCAATGCTGAAATTCATGTACAGTGTGCCATATTCTTTCTGCAGTGATCATGGAGGGAGTATCCATTCTTACAGGCACATTAGGAGGCTAGTTATAGTGAAGATCAGATTTTCTGATTTGGTAGTTTATAAAACTTTACAATAAGCTCATGAGTTGTAGGTATTCCCTGCATGATAGAATACTCTAGTCCAATAATTGTATAGCCTGGCTTAATCATGTCATAAAAATCATGTGAAGTCCACAAGAACTTGAATTTTGCATGTGGATCCTAGTAATTACTCTGGTTGTAAGCAAATGCACAAGTCACCAAATACAACACATGTCTTATTTTCTGGATAAGGAATTACAGCATAAATAATAAAAAACCCAGAGATGGATATTTGGGTTCAATCTGAAGGTTAGAGAAGCAAAGCATCCAGCCTCTAGCTCTTACCTCTACCTCAGACTGAAAGGGCGATTGTTTCCTCTGATTGCATCCCTGAACTGCACTTCTCCTCAAACTGCAATGCATTCCTGTCCTCTCCTGCCTTATACCCTCTTTCCCCCAGCCATATCACTCCTGTCTCCATCTCCCAATGCTGGAATTAAATTGTGTGAGCTCTGTTTCTCTTTTAGACTGATTCACACTCATGTACCCCAGGGTGGACTTTAACTCACAGAGATCCACCTGCCTCTGTCTCCTGAGTGCTGTGATTAAAGGCTTGCCCCACTGCAGGCAAGTTTCTCTGGCTAACTAGTGTTGCTGCTGGGATTAAAGGTGTGTACCACCACATCGTGGTCTTATGGCTGACTACTGTGGGTAGCTTTGCACTCTGGTCTTCAATCAAGCTTTATTTTTTAGATCATAAACAAAATATCACCACAACTAATGAATAATATTTCTTCTGACAAGGTAATTATGACAGCTTCAATAGTTTTTAGTTGCAAAAAACATTTTGGGGTAAGTGAGGTATCCTTGTTCATTCATTGAGGTTGCTATCATAAATTCATGCTTTCCCAGTTCATTGACTGCAAGAAAGAATGAGAAGAATTGAATTAAAAACCATTACCATGTGATTATACTTCCAAAATAAAACCTGAAACTCAACTTTCCAACAAAAGAGAAAACCTGGTAATTTCTATTTCTATGAGCTATGGCTACAAGAGAAAATTGACTTGTCATTGTTAATAAAGCATCTTTACAATCCTATGCCCCATATTAGATTGTACATATCTGTGTGGATCCACACATGCTTACATATTGCACATGTACAGGCATAAAGATAAAATTTTATTTCTAGATATTTACAAATGAATGCATGTGCTTATCCATGCCCACAAATAAGTGTGTGCACATTGTTAATTCATACAAATTCACATTGGATTCCATCTATATTGTTTTATGAACACACAAGTCATATTCTTTTTTTCTTCCTACTTTAATAAGGTTGAATGCTTGAGTTTGAAGTGTAATTGACATTTGATGAGGAGTGGTTATGACAAAGCCTCCTGCAAATGGAAAGACATCAAGGAGGGCATGATTGGAAACACGGAGAGCTGATATTGATATATGATGTGTTGGGGAAAATGGTTTATATTTTGAAAGTTAAACAATAATTTACCTCCTTGTGAAAACTGGGAATAGTATAACAAGATATTCTATAAAGCAAGAATATATTAAAATATATGTAGAGAAGTAGCAAGTCCATGACTTTTCTTACACTTTACATATGCTGGTAACTGTGGTGACAAGTTTGCTTCACTGAAATGATGGAAAACCCAACATGACTATGAATTCATCCAAGTGTAGAGATTAGTTGGGTAACTAACAGCTGACAAGCAGTTCTGTGGTCTCAAAGATGTGGGTTACTTTAGTATTCAAAAGTCATTTTGCATTTCACTATCATCACCGGGAACTCATTCATTCCCAGCCTGCAGGAAGGGGGAAGGAGAGCAGAACAGTGAAGTCATTGCTCCTTGTGATGCTATCTGCTCAGAAGAAGGAGTTTAGTTTGTTCCCAAATGACACTCCACCTGTATCTTATTGAATACACCTCATTATCAGGTAGGTATATGTGATTTGAACTGAGTATTTTGTGATTCTGGATAAAACTAAGAAATTGCACTGAGGTCCACTACTTGGGGACCAAGCACTTAAATATTTGAGCCTAGAGGACCATTCTCAATAAAATCGTCATACAGAGCCAGGCAGTGGTGGCTCATACCTTTAATTACAGCACTCAAGAGTCAGAGGCAGGTGGATCTCTGCGAGTTCGAGGCCTGCCTCATCTCCAAAGCTACACAGAGAAACCCTGACTGGTAAAACCAATAATAATAATAATAATAAATCACACAGGGAAACTGGGATAACTGATACAGTGTTACCTTTCAGAACTTCTGGACACTGAATTGACACAGTACTTGACAGGGGCATCTTAGTCTGGAACAGAACCATCCACAATGCCAGATGCTATGTTTTTCCCAGGTGTAATTTCATGGAGAGGAAACTACTTTCAATTTTTATTAAAAATATTCTTGAGATCCAATTCTCCTTTTATTTGTACCCTGCACATAACTAATGTAATTAGAGGGGTAGTAGCTGTATTGGCTAGTTTTTTTGTGTCAACTTGACACAAGCTAGAGTCATCAGAGAGTAAGGAGCCTCCCCATTTGAGCAAATGCCTTGAGATCCAATTTTAATGCATTTTCTCAATTAATGATCAATGTAGAAAGGGCTCAGCTCATGGTGGTTAGTGCCATCCCTGGGCTAGTGGTCCTGGGTTGTACAAAAAAGGCAGGCTGAACAAGCTAAGGGAAGCAAGCTTGTAAGAAGCACCCATCCATGGCCTCTGCATAAACTCCTGCCTCCAGGTCCCTGCTCTGCTGGAGATCCTGTCTTGGCTTCCTCCAATGATGGATGATGATCTGGAAGTATAAGTCAAATAAACCCTTTTCCCCAAACTTCCTTTTTGGGCATAGCGTTTCTTACAACAACAGAAACATTAAGACAGTAGCTTTTACAGAGAAATACATCTTTTTCATCTATTTCATTACGATTTCATTTTCAACCTTCCTAGGAACAATGATGTTCTCTCTGTGTGTGACATTGAGCCCTCCTCTATAATTTTCACTTCTTGTTATCTTCAATGTTCTTAGTCCCTGCCAGTTAAACCACAGCTACCCCATATTGTCTTGACCTCATATATTCCTGTACCTAGAATAGTTCTCTCCCAGCTTCCAGCTCAATGTTGTGCTCTGTGGTTTGAGGTGTGTATGTCTGTGTGTGTGTGTTTGTGTTTGTGTTTATAGAGTATATATGCATATTCTCATGCATAAGGAGCAGCAAAGCACATGTGTGAGTGCCTGCGGACACTAGAGTTTCACATCAATTGTCTTCTTTGATGACTCCCCCATTTTATTTATTGAGGAAAGGCACACACTTGAACCCAGAACTTGCCTACTTAGATAGTTGTATGCCTTTTTGGCATTTACATGGATTCTAGGGATCAAATATTGGTTCCTCACATTTAAATAGTAAGTTCTTAATTCACAGAGTAATTTTCCCAGCATCTATCACTTTATTTCACTTTTCTACATTCTCATCTTCCATCTCATACCACCAGTCTGACTCAGAGTTCTTCCCCACAGCTCATATAAACATCTCTTTGAATTTACCAATGGTTACTGTGTTATCACATCAAAACCCTACGTTATTCAGTCCTCAGATTTGTTGGCATCCAAAGCCCCCCATTCACCCAATTGATTACTTCCACTTGTTGAAATGCTTTGGCTACTATAAATCCCCTACTTTTTGTTTTTGTTTTGTTGTTGTTGTTTTGTCCAGTACTCTAGTCCTGCTTACCTCAACCATATCTGTTACCAATCATTTATTATTTGCTTCTCCCTCTCAGGTTTTCTTCTCCCATAGGTCATCTTGACCACATCACAACTATAGTCACCACTGCTTATAAGTGGAAGACATGTTTTTACATATGCCAATATTTCCTACATGTGCCCTCCAAATCTGATTTTCTTTTGTCTTAAGTCATGAAAAATTTAGGATATTTAAAAGAAACTCACTATTTCCAACGAATGTTTTCAGTATTTACTGAATAGTATTTCTATACACTTACTTAAGCAAATAGAGAAACCAATATTCCCTGTTTCCCACTTCCACTCAATCTCTGAAACAGCTTTACTGAGTTCACTCCTTAAATACTTCCCATATTTTTTTCAAAGCTAAGGCACCCTGGTTTACATTATCATTTTCTCTCATCTGGATGCTGCAATTTTCTGCTAATTAGAGTATTCACATTTCCTTCTCTAATTTGCTAGTCTTCCCTCCTCCTCACCCTTACCCTATTTCCATCTGTTCCACAAAAGGCAGGAAAGAGGTTGTAATCACATGCACACTGACTTAAGACATAGAAATGGCTTTACACTGCCCTGAGGGTGAAAATGAAACTCCACAAGGCAGCTATGATTATCCTCCTCCTGAACTCTTTCTCTTGATGCACAGCACACCAGCATCCTCACAAAGAGGGGAAATTTCTGAATTTAGACTGTAAAATCCAGGTTTCAAAGTTTCTGAGTCACAGGACATTTACTCAGTATGTGTTTACCTTACCTCCAATTCCACTTCGTCCATCCCTTCTGCTTTAACTGGATAGACCTTTGCTAGCATTGCCACGTTTCACTGGAGCTCTGCATTGAACCAGGTACGCCATTACACACAGACATAGTAAGCATCACTACTACTGTAAATAAAGAAAATGTCTTTGCTTTGTTGATAGGTGTGCATTTTAGAGGTATCAAAATGTCAGAGAAGTCCCATCCTATCGAAAAGCATAATCCAGGCATCTTTTTTCTGCTCTATATTTTGTGAGGGCGTATCAACCTATCATTCTCAATTACTTTATTAAATTCTGAATGATATGACTTCTTGGAATTCACAGATTTTCTAAAGGGAAGGGAATGCATTCCTTCATGTCAGACACATGTCCTGGCTGTAACTGGTTCCAATCAGTAGTCTCTGTTTTTTCTCAATCCAGAACTGATAGGACAGAAATCAGATTATATTTAACTATAGCTTCTAAAGTAGGTAAATATTTTCTCTATTTAGTAAAAGTTTGTATTGAATTAGGAGAAAAATAAGCCTCATTTTAGAATACATAAAGGTTAGAGTATAAAAATGAAGATATAGTCTATCAATTTCTGTGGCTTAAATTTGTTCCCCAAAACCGTGTGTTGGGAAAAACCAACAAATTCATATATGAATAGTATTCTAAGGTTAAACTTTTGATAATTAGCTAAAATTATATAATATCAGCAGAGTAGTAGCCCCATGAGAACCTGGGTGATTTTATGACAGCTTAGAGACGTGATATAGCTTGCTTGCTTTGTTGAATGACATGGTGCCCTCCAGCATGCTACGAGTCATCAAGAGAGCCTTTCACAGATTTTAACAAGATGCAGGTGCTCTGCTTTGGACAGTCTCCAGAACGATGAGCTCAATAAACTTGTATCATTTATATATTACCCAGTTTGGTATTTTGTTATAACAACAGAAAATGAAGTAAGACATCTGTGATATTAAAGTTTCATGTGGTGGGAGAAGTGTCTAAGGAAAATGATGGCTACAAAGTGTCCTTAAGGGGAAACTATTGAAACATAAGTTTGCAAAACCCTTTTATGTCCTCTAAACACCTTCATACAATCCCATTTCCTTATCCTTAGAAAAGAATGCAGTTACTCCTTGGGAAACAGCTTGCCAAGTCTGGGCACACATGAAATTCTATGTGAATTAAACATCATCTGATACATTCTCTTTTTTGATCCATTTGGGAACCCTTTGTGAAGGTCACTGACAATGTCCATCCACATCAGAGGTTTTCAATCTTGCTGAGTCCAAACACTAAAATTCAAGTTTGCCTTTGTTGTGTTGTGCCTATTGATAAATTCTTGCCAGGACAAACATGTTGAGACCGTGTGTCTTAAATGATATTGGTAGATGTATGGGACCCTTAAACGACAGAGCTTTAATAAAGAGATGGGACTTAATAGAAGATTATTAGTCTCTGGGGGTGTCTTGCTAGACTGGAGCATGTGATCCTTGTCTCTCCATATTTCTCTTTATTCTGAGTCATTATGTGGGCAGTCTGCTATAGCATCCATTTTGATAAGCCTTGCCTTGAGTACATTAACCCAAGGTACAACTAGAGAGCCACTAAACCATGTACAGGAACCCCCATTACTGTGTGTTAAACATATTATTTCTCTTGTATTTTGTTGTAGTAAAATTAAATATAGCTGACTTAATTTTATATTGTTTTTATCTGACACCAACTGGAAGATAAATGCTTGGTAATAAATAAAATAGTAGCTACAATTGATTTAATGACTACAGACACTAGTATTTACAGACACTAGGATTTAACTTTAATCATGTGGCCATGAAATAACTCTTTTGTCTTGTTGTTCATATTACCACAATGTCTATGGGACAAAGGAGAAACGTGGTTTGATCTAGGTCATGCACATGAAATATGGCATGTCCTACTACTATGGTCTATTTGTTCTCATGTCTACTTAGTTTATATTTGAGGGTCAAATATATCCACCTTAGAAATGTAGTAATTCCACTGTATTATATTAAACACAGTCATATCATATCTCTTTGGGCAGTTGCTTCAGCACATTGACATACATAAAATCACCAGCATGGCCCACTGCTACCAAAAACAAATACCTACAATGTGATTGATTTCATGAAGGCAAAAACTGTTCATCTGATGGACCAGTGGTCAGTTTGTAGTATTCTGTAATTTCGAAAACCAAAATCCAGTGAAACTCTCATAAGTTAGCTACTGTTATTGTCGAGGCTTAATATAGAAGGTGTTGGCATATTAGCTGGACATAAGAGTTAGATGTTGGTATGAAATAAGAACGGTACAGGAACTTTGGGAAAGTCTGCCATATCCTCCTGGAATTATCTGTAGATCATAACATAGAAGTGGATATAAACTCAGCAAGATATTTCGATGCCCTCCACTCTCTTGGAAATCCTAGAAGGTACAGGATCAATAAGTCCCCATCCGTATTAAAGCCAATGCATTCCACTTCAGTACATTCAAGACAGATTCCCAATGAGAAATCCAGTCTGCACAACTCTATTTCAGCTTTTAGGGCAAAATCCTGCTAGTCTGCTTGCTGTGATCCAGACAATATCATAGTGATGACTGTGTTTATGTGTGTACTTGCCTGGGCCAAAATGTCATATGTCCTCACTGTTCCTGTCAAGGTGTTTGCAGACAAAAATAATACATAAATCAGCAAAATGAACAAAAGTAGGTGTCTTTTGTTTCTTTTTTCTTTTATCACTTTTTATTTTAATTTTAAATAGCTTGTTTTACATGGCAATCCCAGTTCCCTCTCCCTCCCCTCCTCCCGTGCTCCCCTTCCCCCCCAGCCTCCCACACTATTGCCAATGCCTTCCACATAGGGGATATCTAGAGTCTGTAATTTCACTCAAGGTAGGGTCCAGGCACTCCCCTAAGAGTCCAGGCTGAGAGAGCATCCCTCTTTGTGCTATGGGTACACGATGACTGTTTGTATTCCAGGGATAGACACTGATCCACTGCTCAGGGCCCCATAGGTTGCCCAGGCCTTCTCACTGACACTCACATTTGGGGGGTCCAGATCAGTCCCATGCTGGCCTCCCCGCTGTCAGTCTGGGGTCCAAGAGCTCTCCCCTGTTCAGATCAGCTGTCATTGCTGGTTTTGCCAGCCCATTCTTTGCCAATTTGCTCATCACTCCTCTCTCTCTGTCACTGGGTTCCTTGGGTTCAGTTCAGTGCTTAATTGTGTGTTTGCCTCTGCTTCCATCAATCACTGGATGAAGCCTCCCAGATGGTTATAGACAAAAAGTTCATTATCAGGAATGGGCATTCGAGGTGGTCTCTCCACTATTGCTTAGCTTGCCAATTGGTGTTATCCCTTTAGATCACTAGAGATCACTCTGGTGCCTGATCTGTCTTCTAACCTATGATTCCCTCTTCCCCATATTCTACCCCCACCCACTCAACTTCCTGTTCCCCCATGACCTACTCTCTCTTCCTCTTCTCCCCCTCTCTTCTTCCCAGCTCCCACTCCCCCCCACCGCTAAGTGTCTTTAATAGGTGTGAGTGAAACTCATATAATAAAGTTCTGAGAGAGGAAAAGTGCTTACAATTTCCAGAAAAAGGCAAGATTCATCGTTCCTGATGGCCTTTGACCTGGGATGTTAGCTTACTTCCTAGATTGTTTTGAACAAAAAGAAGAATGGTGTCCTACGTGTCCATCATTCTCAGTTATATGTATCTTGTGATGGGTCCTTTTCTATAATCACATAAAAGATTATTTAGAATGTGTCTTTTGGGTATATGCATGTGTGTGTGCATAAATTAACATGATTCATATGTATCAGTATCAAATATAGATCATAAACTCAATCTATTATCTTTTCTATTCATGTCTATTGGCCAGTCTATCAACTTACTATTTATTATCAATCAACTCATTGAATCTGTCTTTCTACACACACACACACACACACACACACACACGTATCTAGACTCATAGATAGATACATTGAAAGATATACATTTTAAAATTTTTCTTCCTTAATAATAAAATTTTTACTTTTGTGATTCTATTTGTGGTGACAATCCTTAGTGATCAGCTTGAATATGTCTGAAATGAATTAAAACCCTAGCAGCTAGGAGCATCTATGAGGGGATTTTCCTTAAATCATTTGAAGTGGAAAGGACACCTTTCACCCAGATTTTCAATCTGGGCCACAACTTCTGGTGTCAGTATGTAGAAAGAACATGAAGAAGGAAAGTTTGTCTCTTTGCCTGATTATTCTCACTGTAGCTGGCAAGATCATTCCTTCTCTTGCATTAGAATTTGCTTCTTCAGGAATCTTCAGGTATATACTGAAGACCATTTGATACATCTAGTCAAGGAAATTTGAGGTTAAGTGTCACTCTACACTCTGGGAAATGGATCACATCCAAACAACCACAGTTTGCTTCTGATGATTTGATTATGTACAAAATATGGTCAAAATGAATAAAAATCTGCTACTAAAGAGAGGATGGCAAAGTATATCATAATTAACTATAGCAAAGTACCTAAGGAACACTTTTTTTAGACAGACTATTCACTGAGGAAGAATGGGTATTATGTCTAGGTTCAACCTCTACATTGACTTTTGCTAAGACTTATGAATTATTACACCTAAATTTTGGCATTTCTGAGTTCACACAGCTGGACCAGGTACTCGTATGTTTTCTAGGTAGGGGGATGTGTGGTTATATTTAAAAAGCAGTGGTACTTCATCAGTGACTATATTGTATCCGCTCAAGGTTTAAATGCCTTGCTTTGGAAATTGTCTCCTCCACTATTCTGTAAGCAACAGACAATTATAAGGGACATTGCTTCAGAATGATTGGCATACATAGAAAACCAGGTGTCTGCCGGACTCTTTTGCTTCCTAAATTTATTTCTAGCTTATGACAGTGTATAGGCAAGATCCTTTCCCTCATCATAGTTAACATGCTAAAACACTGCACCATTAAAACAAATTTTATCTGATACTTCATCGTCTATATTTTATTTCAGAATTGTGTTAGGAATCCTCTTGAGGCATTGGCTTGCTTGAAAAATGTTATTTCAATTAGTTGAATATCATTCTTTACAAGATTTAGGTCAAATGAGGGGCAGTGCTAAATCCAAACCAAACAATATGTGTCTGCAATAAATTTTCGTTCCTGAATTATTCATGCACAATGGCATAGGTGACTCCTGAAGCATTCTGAATTAAGTAGAATTGATTTCTCACTTTTTTATGCTCTGTTGTACAAGCCTTTTTGTACTTTTACTTCTGCTAACAAATAAAGTATTGATTCATCTCCGCAGAACATGTTTTATTTAAACTTTGGTCTTTGTCAGCAACTTTGTCCTTCCTTGGTACCCACAATTCTCTATTTCAACTTCCCAATTGTCTTTTGATCTTGAAGGTGAAGTTCTTTAACATGGCTTTTTAGCATGAAGTAACAGTAGACTTGGTGAAAAATACACTTAGAGCTATGTCCCAGTGACATTTGGCATTCATTTGGAGATTCTAACTCCATTAGACATCCAAAAACAGTATCCTAAAAAATGTTGTTTCTTTGAGGGAACTTAGAAATTAACAAGGGACATTTTGCATTTTTTTCTTAACACTATCACATCTTTCCATCTTAGAACCATGAAAATTCAAATATGCCCATAGGTAGACTGGGAAGAAACTGAGTACAGACACAATCTTAACATGAGGCACATGGCCTGAATAAATGTTACACTTAAACAAATACTGGTCTAGCAAATTAATGAATCAATTGTGTATTGTGGTTTGCTTTAGCTCTCTAAAATTGTTGACAGAATTTGAGTACAAACCCCAGGCACACGGCTTGTGGTTTCTGACTCACATATAAATATAGATAGTATAGTGCATACCTATTTGATATACGGTATATAAATATGATATATATATACATGTATCATATAATATCAACCATATTCACCACCTACTTCTCTCTTTCAATTCTTACCAGATTCTACAAGTTCCCAACTTCAGGATCTATGAATTTTCAAGTGTAGTCAGTTAGTGCATAACCAAATAGCTCTGTTACCACTGCCCATATATACAAGGTTGTGGGGTCATCCTCAGAACCATAGTCAACCTATCACAAACCATATGCTAAAAGAAAATGGATGCTCTCTCCTATGGAAGCTACAAACTGTCAATAATTTTATATAAAAAGAAAATATGCTACAATTGAATGAAATAAGAAATAATTTGTTTCAGGAGACCTGACTTCCAACCTTAGACCTAAATTTGGCAGTCTTAACTTCTGGCTAGGTTTTCCACTTGGGTTAAGATACTAGTGTTTTAGACATCTTCTTTCGACCTCCATTTGCCAGCTTATGCACACAGAGTAAAGCAAACATGCTTATTGTGGTTTACCATTGCGTGGTTGGAGTCAGGGTTTCTGTTCTCTTCTCATCAAGGGTCCATATGGACTGCAAGTGGCCCCCAGCTAAGTTTCTGTACACTCATCCACAAATTTATCGTGAACTAGCCACTCGGTGTAGCCTTAAAACAAGCTGTCCTCCACTTGCAGACTTGCTGCTGAAAATATCTAGTTTCACTCCCAGGCACACAGCATCTGTCTACCTAACATCTCCTTTGTCGTTCTTTGGCAAAGCGTAGTTTCTGATATCAATTCTGTGCCCTTTGGAATGACTGAAGACATCCACTGTTCAACATGTGGGAATAGTTTTCCCTTGGGATGATATGTGGCTCTCCAGGTCTTCTGTTGCACACAGTTATGCAGCACATTCCCTGGGCTCAGTGTGACTCTGCACTGCGTTGAATCCCCACAGCTTGCTACCCCCCCCCGTGAGCATGTTGTACCCTTGGCGAGTATTTTATGTATCTGGGTGATGTTCTTATGAAAAGCGTTTGCAGGTACCTTTCCTCCTGAGGTTTGGGCATACCTCTTTTATTCCTTTTGTTGACAGGATGATGGTTTTAATATGTCATAATAGATGTATTGTATATTCTCTCTGTTCTTGGCAAAAACTATTTTCCCTTCAACATGGCTTTTGGGAGTCAGTTTTCTTAGAGCTCCCTGACCCCGCATGTCCTCCAATCACTGACACAGGAAAAGTGGCTTTCTGAACTTCAGTTTCTTTAGTATGGTCTACTTTCTGTAAAAGAAAACGACCAACAAGCAAGCAAAAACACTAAAAATGTATTTCCAAATATATGCTTCTATTCTTCCCCAAGTGCATCATTTACCAATAAATAATTCAAACATCCTATGTCATGCCTTAGAAGGAATGATGTTCTGGCCCACCATGCTTGTGCTTAAATCTCTTGCGGAACACATGTGCTCATCAGTTTTTATGGACTTCCTCTGCATTTGGGTTTGGATTCTGAGAACAGACCTGGAAAACTGACTCAGAACTCCAAATGATTGAGCAGTGGTCCACGGGCAAATCAATTGCTCCCTCAAGAGGTGAGAGCTGTGAATGAGAAAACTGATAAAATAAAGTAAAATAAAATAAAATAAAAATTGGCAGCCTGTCATGATTTACAGTTACTGTCTTTAGTGTAGTAAACCTAATCACACTGGTTACTACTTCACTACATTCGCTGCCGGAGTCCATTAGAAGAGTCTAATTTACACTGCAGTGTAATTCATCTGTTTTATTAAGGTTACGCTTGTATTTATGTTAGAAGTGAAAGCGGCCTCTGGCTCAGTGTTATACAGTGATTCTGTGAAAATGCCACAGGGCACAACAGTTAATAAACCTAGAACTAGATTACAGGACCCATATTGTTGACATCTGACAACTTTAAAGTGAGTGTCATTGCATTGATGTAGGATCTTATAAAAATAGACATTAGCATCATCATTACTAGCCCATTCCAAATAATTACGGATCCCATTTACGGAAGCAGATAAAGGGTCTTTGCATACACTTTATTGAAGATGTTGACTTTTAATGCTTACTTTAACTCCTTCCCAGTAAAACTTAACTTCATTTGAGCTTGTGTTGAGAGTAAGAAAATCACCTCATCAAAGAACAGTGACAACTTAAAGATGAAGATTCCCTGATTAAGGTATATCATAATTCCAGAAAGATTAGAAATTTCCATCAAAATATGTTTTAGCTACTCAGATATTTTTAGGAGTTCTGTGGATTTCTGAGAGCCAGCTTACATCTACTATAAATTACCAGTAGTACTAGCTGACAGGGCACTGTCCATGCAGCTCCCTTAGTGATGCTCACAGATCAGAATTCCTGTATTGAATAATGCTAGTCACTCCCTGAATGTCTTCCAAGAACTTTGTTTCAAGAGTTCATTAGTTGCCCTGGGATATGGACAGAAAAATATTTTCTGGAAGAGAAAATTGAGGACTGAATGAGAGAATGATTTGTTACAAATTATAATTCATAACACATAGAAGAGGCTGAAGGAATAAGTAAACAACATATTACTGAAAAGACAAAGGCAGTTTTCAGTTTATTAATTTTACCTCATGGACATAACATCAATTTGACACAAGATAGACTTTCACTTGAATCTGGGTATTAAAACTAACATTCAATAAGAAAATTGCTTTGTATAATGTCTGACTTATATAAGGTGAAACCATGAAAACTTTGATCAATACCATTAAAGACAACAAGGGCAATATCAAGAACTAATACAGTGCTTTCTATCTTATAGAAAATTATCAATATTTATAGGATGTGTGAGTAAATTTTTCCTGATTTGTTTTTAGTAGGACATTTCAAGGAACATCAGAGAATAGCATGCATAGAAAGAAAGTGTCAGAGTCTGAGGACTCCTGAGAGTGTGAGCCAGCCATTTTCAGGTAGTGGGGATTCCTAACAGTGGCATGATATGGGGAAGAAAAGGCAGCTCAAATATGGACACTATGGACAGTAGTTCAGTCATCAACTCTGTCTTTATCTATTCTTTTGCTTCACATTGCAATTCACCTGCTTGGGTTTCTGTATCTTCATTTTAAAATTAAGATCTAAGAAATGGACACCTGTGAGTTTATTGCAATATTAAAATTCCATAATTTATCATTCATGAAAACATTCACACTTCAGATGTGGAAGAATCATACTTTGGAGGAATTCAGGAAAGTACCTTCATTATTTAAGTCAGCTGAATGTTTTTAAAGAATGATTCACTTTTATAAGCTCTGCCTTCCCAATCCAGTCAAATGCTGATTCTTATATCCAATGCACCTAAGAATTACTCAAAACCATAAACGTGAGCCGGGCGTTGGTGGCGCACGCCTTTAATGCCAGCACTTGCGAGGCAGAGGCAGGCAGATCTCTGTGAGTTCGAGGCCATCCTGGTGTACAGAGCAAGTTCTAGGACAGCCTCCAAAACAATTCAGAGAAACCCTGTCTTGAAAAAAAACACAAATATTTCTCAATTATTATAACAACTCAATTATTAATACTTTAATGATATATCAGTTCTAGTCAGGATTCATGGGATTCCTGAATGTATCCCCTTAACTCCAGTGAATTTTCTATATTTACTAAAATCTAGGTGACTCAAGCTTTATTCACTTGATATTTGTCCCTTATAGTTTATTAGTGATAAAACATTAGCAAAGAAAAGAATCTGCTTTTTCATAGATATTCCAAATAATAGCTATATGATATTTCATATATAGTATTAGTCTCACAACTCAGATAGTCATATCAAAAAAAATGTTACAATATTTTATGCTTCCTACGCTTGCCTGCAAGTATCTATGTGTGTATGCCATGTGCACACATGGCGCCTTTACATGACTGATAAGGGCAGCAGATTTCCATGTGATGCTTGGAAACAAAGCCAGGTCCTCTGAATGAACGGTGAACTATTGGATCATCTCTCCATCCCTTAAATCGGCAGTTTATCAAAATAACTACTTCTTGTGAGGATGGATAGGCAGTGGTCTCCTGAACAGTATCTAGAGTAGTAAAGTTGTTGAAGTCCATTGGGTTTCACTTGCCCCTGATTCCCTTTTGATACTGCCTATAAGTTCACAGTTGTTGGGAATAAAACTCTTAATAACCCAAGCTTTTATGTGTATTTCGAGTTTGACATAAAATCGCATCAAGTTGAACAGTTTCTCATTCCCCACCAGCTGTCAGATCCTGTGACAGTTGGAACCATTATCTTTTCCAAACCCCCTTTCTCCAGGGACTTTCTACCATGTATTCTGCCCCACTATATATCCAGGAAAGATCTCTCTCTCTCTCTCTCTCTCTCTCTCTCTCTCTCTCTCTCTCTCTCTCTCTCTCTCTCTCTCTCTCTGCTTCACTTTCACTACTCTACGTATATATATTCAAATATTCAAATTTAACTTTTTTTTGATTCTTTGTGGATTTCACATAAGGCATCTCAATCCCTCTCATCTCTCTGTCCCTCCCATCATCCCTCCACCCTTGCAACTCAAAAATTCAAAAGAAAAGAAAAAATAGAAAAAAAATCTTGTTGTGGAACTGTAGTGTGACTCAGTGAGTCACACAGTCCTTTAGTCTATATATTGTTGCTTGCAAGTGTTCACTGCATTGAGTCGTTGGTCAGGTTTAAGGTCTCTTGCTTTTGCTACATCATCAGTATCAGCTTTCATTGGGCTCCTCTTGGATACCCTGTTGTTGTCCTGTCTCACAGAGATCCTGTACCTTTGGAACTTCAGATCATCAATAGGGTGGATGATGGGATGGGCCAACTTAAGCTTCTACACCATCACAAGCAGGGTCATCTCTGTAAGTTGCCCAGGTGTAGGGAGAGATCACGTACCTGCAGTTGACCATGCCTGGGTGTGGTCATGGGTATGCGGAAGGATTCAGAGATAAGAGATGGTAGAGGAGAGGGCGCTCTCTCTCACTCTCTTTCTTGGCCCAGGCGAGTTTCAGGGACCATAGAGCACTGACCGTGTTCTCAGCTTTCATGTAAGTTACTTATATCAATCTTAATAAATATATAACTGCCTTTTTCCTGGCATCCTTAGTGTGACTCTCTTTCCGGTCTCATTTTGGTGTCATAATGGGGCGTGGTAAGCTGCAGGTACGTGATCTCTCCCTACAACCCAGGTGAGGTACGGGCCTGTTTTCCTAAGTGCTAGAGTTGGTAAGAGGCTGGATCAGCTCACGGGTTCTCCTGTCCTCAGGGTCAGCTATCCCACCTGCCAAAGGTATGAGGAGTGGAGGAGGGGAGGGCATCTCCCCTTTTTTACACCACCATAGGCAGATGAGGGAAACAGCCATATCGCTCATGCTCACGTTCTGGGGGCCAACTGGCACTATCACTGGCAATAGAGTCAGCTCCACTGTGCTGCCTAAGAGGTGCAAGGCCTGCTTTCTCTAGTGCTGCAGTTGGTGAGGGGCTAGGTCAGTTCTCCTACCTGCTACAGGCGGCAAGGGGGAAGTGGGACAGGGCATCTTTCCCTCGTTGTCATCAATGCCACATGATAGATGGGACCCAGTACCAGGTCCTCAGAGCCAGCCTACCCACACCCCGACCAATAAGAGCCAGCTCTGTCATGATGCCCAGGTAAGGTACAGGACCTCCTTGCTCCCTCAAGGGCTGCTTCAGTGAAGGGTAGGACATGTCCTCATTAGTGTTCCAGCTAGAGAGGGGGAGGGGCAGATGCAACTCTGTGCAGCCCTATCCTCTCCTCTTTCAGTAGTAACAGGAGCCATGGAGATCAACACAGATGAGGCCACACCAGGGCCATGCCTGGAGATATGGCCCTTGGACACAGCTAAGGCCTGAACAGCAGCCTCCTTCTCACTGCCTTCACCTCTTCAGAACTGCCTCTCTCCACAAGACATGAACCATTCTATCTCTCTGTCTTCCATACCCCACCTTTTATTTGCTGGCAATAATAGAACCAATTAGGTGCTGGTTAGGCCTGTATTCTCTTCCAGATCCAGGGCAGAGAGTCCTGGACCAGCATGTGAATCTTTGTCTCCCACTTACTCTTACTGCCTCTGTGGAGGTTCCTATCTGCTCTTTAGGGCCATGTTGTGCAGCTTCAAAAAAAAAAGGTCATTTATCCAGATATCTGGACTGGTGAGGTGATTCTGCTTAGAGAGCAAAATGGTGCCTGACAGTCTGGCGCCAGGAAGGGCTCACTGGTGAATTCTTCTCATTCTGAGTCTAGGGACCTGGGGCATAGCTCTGTTGTTCCTCCAGAGCCTGCCACGCCTAGAAACCAGGAAAAGACTTCTCTGAGCACACGGAGATGTGGAAGTGGGACGTGGTGCACATAAGTTATTGAGTACATTTTAGAAACTCTAGCCAAGCACGCAAGACGAGAGGAGCAAGAGTCCACACTGTGGAAAGGAAGAAGTAAATCTGTTTCATTTTCAGCTAAAATATTGCAGACATTCAAATAAATGTGTAAAACGTGACTTTAATTTTAAAACAAGTTAAAGGAAATAGATACATAAAATCAACATGCCAACATTAATTATTATTTTCCTGAATGATGGAGGTGTCATAAACCCTGGTAAGAGATCATTTGAATAAATAAGTACACAGCATGAAATAAACTTACATATATAGTAGTTCAAAATCACAGTATAGAGATAATTTTATCTGTGAGCCAGTAACACAATCAACTAGTAAATGTAATATGCTTCTGAAATTATTTAGCTGAACACACAAAAAGACGTTGTTATTGTGGGCTGCAAGAGTCAGCACACAGACTCTGAGACACAGAAACATATGTTAAATGTGATAGAAATAATTATTAATATGACAATAGATATCAAAAATGGGTGTTTCTATGATTTTTTTAATTTTCGGGAATACTTAAATTCTTTTGGAAATAGGAGTTCCTGCTGTCTCACTCGCCTCTGCCTCCTTGAGTAGGAACTTTTTCAGAGGCATTCCTTTCTAGCCTTGTGCTATGTGCCAGTCTGTTTCCTTGTCTTTCTTTGCTCTAATATGACCAACTCATCTTTCTTCACTTATTTCAGATCTACGACGTCCCAAAGCAGTACTCTGATCTTCACATAAGAAATAACTTATATCATTCAGTGTCCTCTTTGGCCTGTTTGACATTTCTTTATTGAATTCAAAGATAACTAGGGTTACAGTACTCTCATTTTCTCTTTATTATTAACCTGACTTGGAATGTGTGATCAGAAGATATGATGTTAATATCCATGCAATCCGATTGCACAGAATCAGCTGGCTCATATTAATACCTAGGTGAGTAAGTGTTGGGAGAATAAATTGATGAATATATAAAATGCAGACATTGTTATTTGGTGGCTGGTATGGTGAATGTACAAGAGAGAAAATAAGATAAACCTCGTTGCTTTACTAAAGCTCAAGACTGAGCAAAGTTCACTGAGCATTTGTTTTTTATACTTAGGTACAGTCAGAGAACCTGTGCATTAGCTACAGTGTCCTGTCCACAAGTCCCGCTCAAGCGTAGGTTGCCTCATAGAAGCAATGATCGCTATATGACTGTATTCACTACATTTCCTTATATACCCTTGCTAAGTTCTCAGAACTTCAAATTTTACTTTACAACTTGGCCTAATCTTTAGGATTCTCTTTAATCCACTTGCTACCCTTAATCTTTTCTCATTGTGCCTTATTACTCTTATGATTTTAGGAACACAACTATATTTTGTTAGTTGAAGAGATGGGCAGGATCTTCTACTTATCAAAAATTACCCCCAAATAATGGAGCCAAGTGATCACCACACCTTTGAAACATGAATGGAATCCAAGTGGACCCCCCAAAAATTGGAAAACAGTGTACTATTATGCTGTTCAGTGATTGTTACAAAAACCATGGTTAATACAATGAATAATGATTAATATACTAATGACAAATGAAGGTTCATCACTGTGTGTTAAATGTGTTCCATACTGAGATTCAGTGGGCCAGTAGGTCACTCAGTGTTAATTGTGGATGTCAGAATTGGTTTTGGGTTATGCAGGCTGTCACCCCCTCCAAAGCCTTCAGCTTGGGCAGGTTATTCTCTCCTGAAGTGTGTTCAAACTTAGAGCAAAACAAAAGAGCTTCAACTAGAGGAAGGGTAGACATCATTTCCAGAGCAACAAGTCACAACTCCAGGTTGGTTAATCCCTTACCAATACACCAATTTAAACAATGATTAAAAACTAAAAGCAAACAAAAGTGCATTTTAGTACTTATATAACTTTAAGAAAAAATATGATGTTATATCTCAATGGGAATGAGGACAACCTTGCCATAGGATGGTGTACTTTTATGAGGCATGAGTACCTTTACTGGGATTCCCAGCTTTGCAAAGTATCTAAGTCTAATTAAATCCCTTTGTGAAAACTTTAAATACACTTAATTAAAATAGGTAGACTCGGAATGATTAATTCAAAAAGTAAGTAGGTTAAAGTGCAGGCTCATTTCTTCTGCTAATTAGTTGAAGGATGATCTTCCTTGCCAAGGGGCCAAATGGCAGGAGATTCATTTCTTCATTTCAAATCTGTTTTTAAATGTCTTTTTGAAGCCTTTAGGCTTTGGAATTTAAATTCTATAAAAATTGAATGCCGAGGATTATTTCTTCTTATTTTATACTTAGTTAAACCCAAGACAGGGCTCAGTAAGATTCAAGGATTATAGAGTGCCCAATGGCTGTTGAATCTGTACACTTGGTCAGCAAAACTGGCCACATGGCAGTTTTATGTGCTTTTCAATACTCTTGAGAGACTAGCCTAGCTTCATCTCTTATGATCATTTTCAAAAACTGTGACTTATTCATTTAAGTTTTGATACTTCAAAATACTAAACTTGTTATTGACATGGCAGATTCTCCCTGATGACAGCCATAAATATCCTTATGAACTTTATTCTCCTTTGTCTATAAGGTTGATAGGATGACATGAATAATTTGTGTGGAAAGAAGAGTCTTCTCAGTATGGGTCCTGTAATTACTTTGAATTCTGTTTCTATAATAATAAATAATATTGCCCTGTTACAAAAAATTACACCTTTATGGTATATGCCTTCTAGAAACTGCATTTGTTGATATCTTGTCCAGATTTATATCAGACAGTTTCTGTTTCCTTCTATTTTCTCTTCATAATGTGACAGAAGGCCCAGTAACATGATGAAATCTCTGGAAACTCTCTTAAAATGAGACTCTGTACAATAATATAAAATTTTCTTCATGAAATTTTATCACACTGCATTCATACTAACTGTAAATCTGAAAGAAGATATCTGGTACAGCTGATGACATCTGCACTCATAAAAGGCTGAGTTCCAAGCAGTACTTTCTTACCAGATGAGGTATATTCAACTGGTCTCACATTCATTCTAATGTCATCATTTTGTAGGTCTATGTTCATTGTCAGTATTAATTAGGGTTGTGTTTCTGTCTTTCAGGGAGAGGATACAAGTATGAGTATGGCACACATTTATGTTTCATATACGATATATGGCATATAAATATAATCTAGACATAAATCAATATTGTATACTAACAACCTGAAAGAATAACCAGGTAGAGATGTGTGTGTCTCTGTGTGTGTGTGTGTGTGTGTGTGTTCATGTATGTGAAAGATAACCTATCTACCATTCCTTACTGTCAATCACCTTGGTATGTCTTGTTTCACTCTTTTTTGTTTGTTTGTTTAATATGTTGAGACAGGTACTTTGATGGGCATAGCATTATTCATATAACCTAGTCTGGCTGACTGGTGAGCCACAAGGATCTGGCTTCTTCCAATAGGATTATAAACATATGTCACCATGCCCAGATTCTGTTACAAGAGGTCTGGGGAATCAATCAATGGTTCTTAGAATTGCATAGCAAGTGTTTTCCTAACTGAAATGCTTCCAGAGACTCTAAAAGTTTTTTTTCATTTATTTCGAAATATTTATTAAAGTCCCTATTCTAGACTCTAAAACAAACTTTAGTTCTGCTTGGTGGCTTATATTTTTTCCTTTTTAAAATTTTAATTAGGAACCATCTTGTTTTACATGTCAATCCCAGTTCCCTCTCCCTACCTTCCCCTACCCCTTCCCCCCAACATCCCCCTATCTTTTCCCCTTTCTGCTTCCCAGGGAGGGTTAGGCCTTCCACATGGGGAAAGTTGTAATCTGTCATATCATTCGGAGAGGGCCTTGACCCTCTCCTGTGAGTCTAGGCTGAGAGAGTACCCCTTTATATGGAATGGGATGCCAAATTCCATTCATGTGCTAGGGATAAATACTGATCCACTACTAGAGGCCCCATAGATTAACCAGACCACAATATTGATATCTATATTCAGGGTGTATAGAACAGTCCTATGCTGGTTTCCCAGATAACAATATGGGTTCCTTGAGCTCTATTTGTTCAGGTCAACTGTTTCTGTGGGTTTCTCCAGCCTGGTATTGCCACTTTGCTCATCATTCCTCCCTCTTTACTACTGGATTCCAGGAGTTCAGCTCAGTGTTTAGCTGTGGGTGTTTTCTTCTGAGTCCATCAGCTATTAGATGAAGGCTCTAGGATGGCATATAAGGTAGTCATAAATCTTATGGTGAAGGACATTTAAGGTAGCCTCTCCTTTATTGCTTACATTGTTAGTTGGGGTCAACCTTGTAGATCTCTGGACATTTTCCTAGTGCCATATTTCTCTTTAAACATATGGCTCCCTCTATTATGGCATCTCTTTTCTTGCACTCCTCTATTTTTCTGCCAACTCCGAACTTCCTGCTCCTCATTTCCTCCTCTCTCCTCCTCTTCTCCCCTTCTCTTTCTTCTAACTCCATCTCCCCTCCCTCCATGCTACCAGTTAGGTCAGGAGTTTTTGTCCCTTTCCTATTATCTGAGAGACAATGTATCTATCTTTCTTAGGGTCCTCCTTGTTTCCTAGCTTCTCTGGCAGTGTAGATTGTAAGCTAGTACTTCTTTGATCTGTGTCTAAAATCCCTATATGAGATAGTACATACCATGTTTGACTTGGTTACCTCACTCAGGATGGTTCCTTCTAGTTCCATCCATTTTTTTCCCACTGAGTGAAATATACCACATTGTCTCCATCCATTCTTCAGCTGAGGGGTATCTAGGTTGCTTCCAGGTTCTGGCTATTACAAATAATGGTGCAATGAATATAGTTGAACAGATGTCCTTGTTGTATGAATCTGTATCTTTTGGGTATATGACTAAGAGTGGAATTGCTGAATCTTGTGATAGACTAATTCCTGTTTTCCTGAGGAGCTGCCATACTGATTTCCAAAGTGGCTGTATGAGTTTGCATTCTTACCATCAGTAGAGGAATGTTCCCTTTTCCCACATCCTCTCCAGCATAAACTCTCACTGGTGTTTTTTATTTTAGACACTTTGACAGGAGCAAGATGGTATCTTAGAGTTGTTTTGATTTGCATTTCCCTGATGGCTAAGGATGTTGAGCACTTTCTTATGTGTCTTTCAGCCATTTTAGATTCCTTTATTGAGAATTCTCTACTTAGCTCTATATCCCAACTTTTAATTGGATTATTTGGTTTTTAGGTGACTTGCATCTTGAGTTCTTTGCAAATTTTGGAGATCAGCCCTCTGTCAGATTTGGGGTTGATGCATATCTTTTCCCATTCTGTGGGCTCCCTTTTGTCTTTTAACTGTGTCCTTTGCCTTATAGAAGCTTTCCAGTTTCAGGAGGTGCCATTTATTAATTGTCATCTCAGCATTTCTGCTACTGGTGTTATGTTCAGGAAGCGGTCTCCTGTACCAATTCATTCCAGAGTACCTCCTACTTTCTCTTCTCAGAGGTTCAGTGTGGCTGCATTTACCTTGAGGTCTTTGATTGATTAGGATTTAAGTTTTGTGCATGGCGATAGACATGGATCTATCTGCAGTCTTCTACACACCAGCATTCAGTTATGCCAACACCATTTGTTGAAGATGCTTTTTTTCCATTGTATAACTTAGGTTCTTTGTCAAAAATCAGGTGTTGTTAGGTTTGTGGGTCCATATCAGGGTTTTAAATATGATTCCATTGGTCTACCTGTCTATTTTTGTGCCAATGCCAAGCTGTTTTCATGACTATAGTTCTATAATAGAGCTTGGCATCAGAAATGTTGATGCCTCTGGAAGTTCCTTTATTTTACAGGGTTGTTTTGGCTATCCTGGGTCTTTGTTTTTCCGTATAAAATTGAGAATTGTTCTTTCAAAGTCTGTGAAGAATTGGACTGGGATTTTGATGGGGATTTCATTGAATCTGTAGATTGCTTTTAGCGAGTTTGGGTGGTTTACTTTTAAATGATAAAATTATATTTAAAAGCACAAAGCTGAGTATAGCTCTTGAATAACTTACATTATCTTTTTTAGTTTTTAAATTATTTTTAATTATGTGCATATGCATGTGTTTGAGTATGGGGTTTTAACTTGTGAGTACAGTGCAAGGGGAGGCTAGAAAGGTGCTTAGTATCCTCTACACTCCAGGGTAAGGAGCTTGAGCTATCAGTGATTGTCAACTGACTAATATGGGAACAAGGAGTCAAAGTTGAGTCCTCTGAAAGAACACTATACCTTTTGAACTGCTGGTCCATGTATCCAGTCTCTCAACTAACATACTTTTAAATAAACTTTATTTTATAAAAGCTTTAGGCTTATAACAAAAAATAGCAGAAATCTATAGAAATGTTTTTTTGTCTTAACTATATGCATTATCTCCTTCAATATCAGTCTCCTCTAGCAGTATATTATGCTTGTTATAGTTGGTGATCTCAATTGAATGCTTCTCTGCCACTCAAGGTCCACAGGGACTAGTCTTGATATTGTGCATTATAAAGACTGATGTGACTGTAAAATGACATATGTCTGTCATATAGCATTGGAACATTATTTTCAGTGCCTACAAATCTTTCACTTCCTTCCTGCTCACATATCCATTCTGATGCCCATTCCCTTCCACTTAAAGTTGTGACAACTGAAATTGTACCTTTGGAAATTAAGGATCTGATCTGATACATTTCTGCATACACTGAACCAGGTCTAAAATTGACTTGTCGTAACTTATTAAGTATGAGATACTTAAGTAGATAATATTCCCCTAATACATGCAAATATGCAAATAAGTCACTAACTTCCAGATGATTGTCTTTATTTTCCATGGGGTGCCCTATACTCATAAATGGTGGTTATTTGTAACTCAGCTGAAAGTATGAAAATGTTTCAGTTCAATAACTAGTTGGATTTGTGTCCCCAAATTCATTATCCACTCTTCCTGCCTTGACTGTTATCTTGCCCTTCCTTCATCATCTTGTCAAGTAGAGATTAAGAGCATCCCTTCTTTGTCTGACACCTCAGGAACGTATTCTCCAGAGAGAATACCATAACACAGTACAAGTCTCCAGGCCATCAAGAATATGAAGACATTTGAAGAGATATCTCTCGCCAGTGCTTCTAGAGATATATAACAGTAGCTTCATCCAAGGAGAACTTAACTTCTCTAAATGTGAAAACTACATATTGAGCTAGAGGTTAAAATCGTGGTCTGGAAACCTTTGTTAATCTGCCCAAGGTGTTTCTTCAAAATATAAAATTGTGTTGCTGTTGTGTTTTAATCTGGTTTTATCTCTTCATTTACACAACTGCTTTGACATATCTTTTTAATTTTATGTATTACTGGAATTACATAAAAAGGAATAAAGAGAAAGGTGGAAGGAAAGAAAGTGAGCTTTTGAGCTTAGGTATCATATGTTCAAAAAATGATATGAAGTATAAAATAATGCATCTTTGTAAAGAGAAACCTTCCTGCCAGCCTGGTTCCAGAGCCGCATCAGTCCCAAATAAAGACACAGGAGGCTATATTAATTATGAAGCTGTTGGCCTTGCTTGTTTCTTACTGGCTAGCTCTGACTTAAGTATTTATCCCATAATTGTTAATCTAAGTATTTCTCTTACTGGAGAAGTTTCGGGGCTTCCTATCCCAAGGTGGTTACATCTCGACTTACTGTGTTTCTCCTACCCAGAGTCCTCCTCGACTCCTAGTCCCACCTATCTTGCTTACCTATTGGCCAACAGTGCTTTATTGACATATACACAGGACTTCCCCGATCACATCTTAATTACTTTATAAATATTTAAATAAGTATTCTGAGCTGCCAACTTGAATACAAGCTGTTAGGGTCCAAGAGAAGCCTCCTACCCTGCCCCCGAAGACTAACTGTCACATATATAATAAACAAGAATTCTTTATTTTTCCAAGGTTGGGTGGCAAATAGCAACCTGAAAAGGAAGTCACAACTCTTTTTAAGAAAAGTTAGGGGAATTCTAGGGAGAATGGATTAATCTGGGGCTGACTGATGGAGGAAAAATAAGACTGGGGGCTGATGGTGAAAGCTGATTGTTGGGAATCCTAGTGGTTACAGGCTTTGGGTAGCAGAGTAGGGAAAGCTACCTTTAGCTAGGAGAAGGCTGGAGGGTGCCTGATGAGCCAGCAAAGGGGCTTTAGAGGCCTGCTGAGGCAACAGAAGGGGCCATGTGTTGCCTTCAGAGCTAGCAGAAGGTGGTGGGGCTCCTGCTATTTGGTTGACCCCATGTTGTGGTTTTCCTGAGAGCTGTTGGCTCAGCTCTTATGATTTCCTGTTGGGCCATCAGGAGAGCCTGTCTTGGCTCTGATTTTCCCCCTCCTCCCCAAGCTCTCTCATAAGCCATAGTCAATTAGTTACACTCTCTATGTGCAAACAGTTGCCCAGTTCTAGAAGTTACTAAAAAAAGACTATCATCATGATTCTACAGTTATTGATGACTTACAGACTCTATAGGTTCACTCATATAAGCATGAATTTAAGAGGAAAAGCAAAAATACACATTAAAATCAGTATGTAGAACTTGAGGCCCTCCTGACAATTCTGTCCAAAATTCAAAGATGCAATAAAATACAATCTCTTTTACAAGCAATCATTAAACTGCATCTCTTATCAGCCCAGTAACTTTGATTAGACCTCCTTAGATATGTGTCTTAAAAATTAAATCTAACTCTACTTTCTCAGCTGACACTCTAATAGCTGCAACTAACTCACCCTCTGCTTCCTCTTTTTATATTCTATTCCATTAGGAACAAGGATTATGTTTTCCAAGCTTATGATATTAAACTCACCCATATTTTCTCAGTCATCATAAATTCTATGGAGGGCACATTTAATCAGTCTTTGGCAAAATAATGAGATAATTCTACTGGTAAGCTGTTGAGGTGAAATAACCATGCTGTTGAATTAGAGATGCTTAAGTTGGTTGTGCTAAAATTTAGGTTGGCATTTTTTTTCTCATTCTTCTAACCCTTAAATACCTGTTTTACAAGGTTGGCATTTAATTCACATAAATGTTTCTCTCAGTGCAGAAAAGAAATCTCATTTTGCAAGCATTTTCAATCAGAAATTATATATAGGAATTGAATTTGTAAGTAATATAAAGGTTGCCACTTCATACAATGAAGCTGTTTTAACATATACAATTCCAAATGTGACACGTGAGCACGTGTAACCTTCATCACACAACCTAAGACTTTCCTGTGGTTTCTGATGCCCCAGATGCAACTACAAAAATTAAGGGATTGCTATCTCTGTAGGAACCATGTAAGTGTTAACAAGTGTAATAGAAGCACACAAAGCACAGTATCAGATTGTCTAGACTTACATCCCATTAAGAAAAATAGGCTTATGTGAAGACAACCCACTCTACCATATGATATTGGATAAAATCCAAAGAACGATTACCAGTAAGACCATTCTGGGACCGTTCAGATTCAAACTGTCTGTGTATACTTTAGTCAAAAGAAACATTTAAAGAACTAAACAAATGAAAAAGTAATCACCATCTTAGAAATAAGGGCCTGTATTGGGGATGGTGGCAGAGTAAATTCTGATTTGTTATACAACTCAGGCAAAGGAACTATTGAAGGCTTTCCTATAACCTAGTTACAGGATACCTATGGAAGCTAAGTAGATACACAAAGAGGAATACTTTACAGAAAATAAATAATACTGCCATATCTCATGAGTTACCAATGACAAGGGATCAAGAAAGGAAGATAAAACTTAGTAGACAAAGTTAACAAGAGTCTGAATAATAACCAGAACGAAGAACCCATGGGCAAAAACCTGTGTGTTCAAACAAGAAATTGCACATTAATTTTTAAAGTTGTTTACTTGTTTGACAATAATGTGTGATAGTGTTCTTGTTCACTGTAAAGATTTGCCACTCATACTGGTTTAATAAAACACTGGTTGATCAATAGCCAAGAAGGGAGTATGGGTGGAGCTACCAGAAAAAGAGAAGTCTGAGAGGAAGAAAGGCAGAGAGAAGTCCCCAGCTAGACACAGAGGAAACAAGATGAGAATGCCTTACTGAGAAAAGATACCAAGCCACATAGGTAAAACTAGATAAGAATTATGGGTTAATTTAAGTTGTAAGTGTTTGTTAGTAACAAACCTTAGCAATAGGCAAGATTATAATTAATATAAGCCTCTGTGTGTTTATTTGGGACTGAATGGCTACAGGACTTGGCGGGACAGAAATTTCCTTCTATAAGACAAAGCAACTCATATTTGAAAGACAAGTGAGCCTAAGAGAAAAGGAAATTCTATAAGGGTTACAGAACCATGTCAAAGCAAGAGGATAAAGATGCTCATGATTCATTTGGCTTCCAAGGAGATTTTCCTGATAACATCACTTAAGCAGGTAATAATTTATTGCCATTTTTAGAGAAACTTCCTTCTAGACAACACATAACTTTATCTGAAGATGAAGGGGTTGAAAAAGACACATGTTTATGGAACTTAGAATATAAGAAGAAAAAATATCCCTGACGGAACTCTGTTGTGATGTCATCCTGCTAGCACTGCTGTGTGATATGAAGACCATAGATTTGTCTAATTAAAGTCAGGGAATCAAATAGCTCAAGACATGTTGACCAAAGGACACAGTTGTTTTGAGCATCCCATGGGGAATGCTATATGTAGATCTGAGAAGTAGGTGAGATTCAGATAGCAAAGGACTGATAATATTTTTTCTTATATCAAGTGATAGTAGATGTTTTTAACCTGTGATGCAAATAAAGCTTTAATATAATCTGACCAGTGTGAATAAAATAACCTAAAAAGGATCAGTTAGGTTTGGCTATGGACCAGCTAGGAAGTTCAGGTAGAGAAAGAAAAAAATGAACCAAACCTTGATGTTGAAGATTAATGGAGAAAATGATGAGAAATCAATTGCTTAAAAATAATATTTTTTAATTATGTAGAAATGTGTTCTGAGAAAGGACAAGTTTCTAAAAATAATTTCCTATATTTTATCTTGTATGACTAAAGCGTATGTGTAGACTTTAATTATGTATAGACCTTAATTGTATCTAGTTTATAAAATACAGGAACATATATATGAGAAAAATAGCCTAGATTATCAAGACAAACCTATTTCTAGACATAATCATGCAGCTTTGTAAAATAGTATCTTATTAGAAATACAATTTTATATACTATTTTAACTTACATTAGAGGGCTTTTTCAAATATAGGAAGTACCAAAAAAAGCATAATTTTAGTGGATTATACTATTTTGTCTTAGAAAATTATCATAATTTACTAAAATAGTGACTTTTTATGAGGCAATTAGATTTTTTCTCTACTTTTCATACTTAAAATATTGCTATTGTAAGGAATTTTTCTTAAACAATTTGCAAATATTTCTGAACAGTTTTTTGTTTTAAATCATAGAAAGTACAGGAATAAAAGCATATGTCTTCACTATAGTTCTTGTTATGGTACAAATTTTTCTTCTAGAAATTTTGTTACAAATTATAATTCCACCACGCATACGCTCATATGAGACCATTCTTCACCATTGACTCTTGGTTTTCTTATATATCAGCTCAAAGGTATGATGTAAATTGATACAGAAGATTCTCAAATTATTTTATCCATGGACTAAACACACAGACCTGATTGTGGTGGCCAACCCCAGTAGATAAACCAACCTCTAGAGAAGAGAAAAAATGGAAGTTATTCATAAAACTCTACAAAGCTTCCACATGGTGTATGCAACAGAGAAGTAAAAATATGGATTGTTAGGAAAAGTTGTATAGCCATAAAACAATATAAAATACTTCTGTAAGTAAATAATATAAAGGATAAACATAACCATGGTCTTTGGGCCTATGGGTGAGTTCAATAGTAGAGAATTTCCAAAAAGTTGCAAGGTCTTGAACATTGTAGCAAGCAATGAATAAATAATTAAATAAAAATATCAGAGATTTTGAATTTTTTCATCTTTTAGAAACTGCTTATAGATTATCAATTTATCTTGGTAGTAATATCCACTTTTCTGGATTAATGTCATTCTTTTCTTTAAAATTGGGAAGACAGACTCAGAATACTTTAGTGACCAACTCAAAGCATTGCAGTTAACAGGGAACTATAGGGAATTGATTAAAATCTTGATACATTTTTGTACTGAAATCAAATATTTTTCTTTAAATATCTATGCCTAAGCCCATGTATAATGTACTTATAATGAACAATGTGAACTTTTATGTGGTAGGTCATACATTTTTCTCTACTTTTAAATACAGAGAAAATTAAATTTAATTCATTAGCTTTAATTAAATTAAAAATGAAATTAAATTTCATAAATTAACTGATGAAAACATGTATTTAATTTGCTATCCTAACCATAAAATATCACTCACATATTTTCTAAGTACAAATATTGTTGAAGCTACATTACTGTATGTTTTTATAAAGTACAGTGTAAAACAAGTAATGTTGGTCCCCAACCCAAGGTAAACGATAGTCTAAGACAATGTCTGTTTCTGATCAGGACTGACATGTCATTTTACTTCTTTTTTTTGCCTTACTTTGGCAATTTTAAGTTATTTCTGTAGCTACTTTAGAAATTCAGATCTCTACATTAAGGCTATTGAGACACTCTCCTGGTTCCCCAAATTTGATGTCTAAAATAAAAGTGAAAAATCAAGACATAGAGGGAAAGACATGGAGTCCTGGTACCAATTCTGTACATGAGGATAATGTAATTATGTTTGACAGCCCCAGAAAATTATAATGATGTTAATTTAGCATGCCCAGGGACAAGTTACAGGGAATATAAACAAAGCATCAGGTATAGTCTTGCAACAGTAGAAGAACTTCAAAGTCAAGTTTGAGTTCAGGTGTACCTGAATTTGTGGTTATAGTCCATTCAGCCCTCAGGATCCAGTCGATGGAAATTTTCTAAAATTTGTTTTCAATTATCTCAGCAGCCATCACTCCACTTCAGAGTATGCAATGAAGATAAGCTGTCATGTGTCATGTCTCCTTCAGGACAATTTGATATTCACTGTGTTGGTGTTAACAGAGCATATATGCAAAGATGTTCATCTTGGAATGAAGAAATGTATATATTGAAATATGACACAAACTAATTAGAAACTTGTCCTTCCACCAGCCACTGTGACCTTGACACTTAGATTTTTCAATGTGTCAGATATGCAAAATAACTGAAACTTCTGTTTTAGTAAAGACATTGTAAAAGACAGAAAGATCAATGTGCCCGTTATTTTAAACCCCTGGGATTTCCCTTTGTAAAGACTGTGTCTCTGAGGAAATAACAGCTAATAAGAAGATACTTCAGGAACTTCTGAGATTGACTGTGTTCATGTGAGGTACACCCTTGTCCATATCCCTTGGGCTTTTTCACCTTATCCATAAAATAAAACAAAAGGAAAAATTTAATAATCCACACAGTGAACACCTGCTCCACTACAATGGCTTTCCAAGACATGTTCATTATTTTATTAATGTAGGCGACGTATAATCTGTTAACATTTCCACCATTTTCTTCTAAATGATTATTCCCCAGTTATTTCACACCTTACATCCATATTTTTTACTCTATTTTCCTCCATCATATTTTCTGGAGGTAACCTACATTACAAGCATCTTCGATTTCTTTCAGTATTTATTCAATACTCTTCTCTATTTTTCCCTTTCTATCCATACCCCTTCAAATTTAAGCAGCATTTGCTCATTTAAATTAGTAGGCACCTACTTTATTCTCGGTGGCATGCCACATGAAGGGAGTTAGAACACATGAGATATCAAAGTAAGAATAAATAGCCTGTTAATGCACTTGGCAAATTATACTAAATTGTAAGATGCAGCAAGGACAGAGGGAACAGAGTTATAATGCAGATGGACTTTGAGGGAGAGATCACAGTAAAATTAGACTTGGTGAGAAATAAATTTACTAAGAAGAAATTATTCTGAGAATAATTGCTGAAAATGGTGATGAGTGGAAAGGTGGAGTAAGAGGAATACAGTGTCAGCCAGTAATAGATTAAATAACCCTAAAGGCATGGACTAACAACTGGAACATGTGGCTGTACTTTCCTCATGGTATGTAGGAAATGTATTTACTAGTGAGTCTTCCAAACTGTGACTGTGAAAGCCCATGCTAAATGTAGCATGATGGTTATTCTAAGACCTGGAAGCAGGGGGTAACTAGGACGTAAATCGGACACAGTTCTTCCTGTCCTAAGAAAACCCACAGTCTACAAAGGCCTATATGCAGGTGCACACTTAATTTTATATCAAGTGGGGAAAGCAAAGCAGATACACCTCTACCATCTAGGAAAACCTTGAAAGGTTTTATGGATCTTTGACATCTAGAGATTGAGTTGAAATTGGCCAGATTCAAAATAATAATAAAATAAAAAAGAAAAATTATTTCAGTGAGACATGCCTATAGGAAACCCGGCCCCTTCTCTTCTGTTATAGTCCTTTCCTTTGAAATTGCCCTACACAATGAACCCCATTAAACTGTACCTCTGCTTCTGAAGTACAAGTGTTCATCCTTCCTCCAAGATGAGGCACTTTTATTTTCCAGTGTGCCACGTGTTCCCATTCTTCTTTTTAATTTAAGGTATCATCCCAACAAAATTTCCACATTGGCCTGTGAATCTACTCACAGCAATTCCTCCCATGGACTGGGCTTAGTCTCTCTTTTCCACTTCTGAAAATATTCACCTCTTTTCCAATGTAGTAATCATTACAATTCTACTTTTCCAGATAGTTTAGAAATAGTGCTTGGAGTTACTTTAAAACATAATTAGACATGTAATCCTGGTTAGGATTTTAACCAATGTTTGTTGAATAAGTGATTAAGGAATAGGTCTGTTGCTTCTAGAAAAAAAATCAGATGTGCTGAGGGATGTTGTGTCAGAAGCACTTTGGGCATCTGTGCTTGTGGGACTACATGAATCAGGAACAACTGAGACCCAGTTCTGCCATTCTGCGTGGATCTAATCTGTTCACGTTGTCCCAATGATTGATGATAAAACAAACATCCCTCAGACTTAAAGATAAAATGGGATGCAAGGTGTCAAAACGACTAATGCAATGTCTGATATGCCCAGGTATCTAAATTTTATCTCCTTTCCTCTATTTATCTTGACCCTGAAAGTTGTGTCCAAAGGTCTGTGACTGAGCACCAGCTTGTCCACAAGCACCATGTGGAAACAATTGTCCATTTGTTAACAAGCAAAAGTAACATGGTGAACCAAGATGTAGTGAGCATCATGTAACTCACAAAGGATCGTAGTTAGAAAGCTACACTGAATGAGAAAACATTTGGGAAACAATTAATTAGTACACTTATTTTTATAACACTATATCTTATACTCTCTCAGCATTTCTTCGGAAAATGTCAATGCATTGTAGCCACTATGAGTAGAACAAAGGGAGGTGTCTTTGTAGGCATCCATTAGATGAGCCCAGAGTACCATATTTCAGCTAAATGAATTCATGTCTGTAGGTAGCTGAATCTTGCTTCTCCTCTTCCCGACTTGAGAAAGAAGCATTTGGGTGGAGGCTCAGAAATAAATAAAATATAATGAAAATCACTTTCCAGAGCCCAATATATAACATTCAAATTGAGCCTGTTTTCACTTAATTACCAGCTATATAAACAAGCAAAGAATTCCTAATGGTTGCCATTGTGTTATCAGATATAAGAAGGAAAATAAATAGCATATATTTTGTAGACCTATCTAAATGGATTAAGTGTCTCCACTGAGAAACTAAGAGCTTAGAAGAATGGAAATAATGTGTGTTATGGGTTCCTTTATTTTATTATGATTATTTTAATTAAAAAGCATTAGCACTTCTTGTATGAGTGATAGATGTCAAATAAATGGAGTTAGGGTTATTATTAAGGCTTCAGTATGTCAAGCAATTTCAGTCATTTATGCTCTTTCTAAACCTGGCATACTAATTAAAAAGAAGTGTTAATACTTAAAATTCATCTGAGAACAAGAACAAAATAAGGACAACCACACAGAAGTGTTGTGGCACTTAAACATGAAAAAACATGTAAAACTTTCACCACAATTAGAGAACACCTGTTGTCAGACATTCTGATACAGTATGGGAATGAAGAATGTGAAGCAAAACAGTATTGACCAGCAGTGCAGACACATTGTGAAGCATAGTCAGTTCCACAGCGTGTGTCTTTCTTCACACTCTACACATATATTCAGGCTCTCATTCCCTTTTGGTTCTTTTCTTCCACTCTCTTGGCCTGAGTCGTAAAGCCTAGGGATTACATTTATTTTACCAGATAATCAGAAGTTTGTCTTCCTTTCTAGAGTGTCTTACTTTCAAGCAGTTGATGAAATATATTTATTGAGATTTGACCTATAGGTCCACTTCTTTTATTCAAGTTTGGATAGAATGTCCCAGTGACTTAGTTTCTTTTCTACTGCTGTGTTAAGACAACATGACAAAGGCAATTAGTAAAATAAACCATTTCCTTTGGTTTGGGGATTCATGAGGCAGAAGAGAGATAACTGGGAGTAAGGGAGACTTTTGAAACCTCAAATATATAATGTATCAATACTACCTTCTGAGTCCACTTTCTATAGCTCATACTTACATGTTAAAGGCTGACTACTTGGTGTTAGATAACCAATTATGGTACTCATCCCTTGGTAGGTCCATCCTCTTTTCCCTCAAAAGCCATTAATGCCTGTAGCTCTTGCCCCAAGGTTAGGGTCTTGGGAAATGTCCCCTATCTGCATTTGCATGTAAACTGGTATTATCATTGTGCAATTGTATTTAAGAATAGGATGATTTTGAGATTTCATTGATACAGTTGTCCTATATAGAAGATACCTGGTCTTCTGCCTCTTACAATCTTTCTCCCCAGATTTTGCTGTTCCCTGAAACATAGTGTAGGCAATTGTATTGTAAATGTGTCACTTGGTGTTGAGCACCCCAGAGTGCTGAACATTGCATATCCAGGTGTCAAAATGTTATTGGGGAGCTTTTTTCTATTCTATCTGCACATTGTTGTTTTGTATAATATTGAGTACTTTCCAACTAGACTTTGCTTTGGAGAATATATCAGCTGATTTTTTTTAGGAATAATACCATTATTTCTTTTTCATAAACACATATTTGCATTATTTTTTTTGGTTTTACGAGACAGTGTTTCTCTTTATTGTTTTGGAGGCTGTCGGTCCAGCCCGGCCTCGAACTCACAGAGATCCGCCTGCCTCTGCCTCCCGAGTGCTGGGATTAAAGGCGTGTGCCACCACCGTCCAGCTGCATTATTTTTATATACTAAAATTATTAATTTTCATTTATTCTCTGAAACTTATAAGTCCATCTCTGGACTAGAAAAATGAAGGAAATAGTTTTCTTTCTAGAAACTATCACCCATTCTCTTAGATCCTCTGCACACTTTATTGTTATGCCATGCAACGTAAGTCTAACATCCTTCATATCAATGACAGATTGACAAGGAAGATGTAAACCTTCCCTTTGCTTCCTTTATTTTCCCTGAAAACACCTCATGTCCAAGAAGAATTAAAGCATTTCAAAAATGATGTGAACTATTGAGTGCAGTAAAAGTAAGTGGATTAATTTTAATTAATAAACCTTGAATTATCAATGAAAAAAATTCACCTCATCCAATTATTTAACTTCTACCCACTTCAGACTCTCTGAGTTACTGAGACTGTACCTCATGCCATTTCTTGTTGTGAACTGTGCTCTATGAATGGTGATATGCTGTCTTTTATCATGTCTCTCCAATATGTTTCATTTTTTCCTGCTTATACACACTATAGTTTTCTTTATATACAGTCCAAGTACCATCTCAGTTGGTCAAAGCCCCCTTTGCTTTCTTACAATGATGTGTCTCTGCATCTCCACCAAGTATCTTCACTTTATTGTGTTCCCATCACAGACTCCTTATGTTTTAGCTGTTACTTTCTACTTCATAAGAGATTCTTTTGGTAACATGGTGCAATAAAGTTCTCCCGTCTTCATCTGCCCCACCAACCCCAGACACTCTTCTAGAACATGCCTCCCTGTCAGTCACTCTGTTTTCTTCATTGCACCCATTACCACTTATATCGTGTCTTTATGCGTGTTCTTGTCATTTCACTGCTTCTTCTACCCTGAAAACATATTCTTACCATAAGAATAAAAGTACCAACTGATTGTAGCAGTACCTAGAGAACAACTGTCCCAGTGACAGTCTCAGTAATACTTGTTGCACAGTGTCATTCAAAGTAACCCAAGAGAAATCATCCATCCTAGAGACTGGAAGAAATCTTCAACCCTTCAGTCTTTCTCTTCCTTGATATTCCCTGTCCACGTTGGGACCATAGACATGTTTCAGGATCTGCAGAGTTATTTTCAACACTCAGAGAAGATAATCTGCTATTGTTCCTCATTTGATTGTGCCTGATTCTTTTAGAAATGGATCTAATTAGAATATGGCTCATTTTACAGACTGAGTTAGAGTGAAATATTATTAGCTATATTTAAGTGATGTATATTTTCATTTGCTGGCATACCCCTGTAATGTCAGCATTGAGGAGGTGGAGGCAGGTGGATACAAAATTATAAGTGTCCTTAAATAAATCCTTGGTTAATTCAAAGTCAACCAGAGATACATTTTTCACTATATTTCAAAAATTAGACATATGTTACTGTACAAGTATAATTTATGTGGCTTTGCAAACTATGTAAACTTCAGAAAGTATACTTAAGTGGTATTAGGCAAGTCCAAATACTCAGTCTAACTTTAACAGTTGTAGAAGAATATTATGTAGAATAATATTGACCAGTTTAGTATTTTATTACGCTAATGGGACAACACTCATGATTTCCCTCCAAATTAAAGAACATTCACCAAAAGCAGAGTGCTATCATTTAAATGATGGTCAAGTGGTCCTCACCCATCAAATTCTAACTAGAACAGCATGAGTATTACCTTACCCATAGGACTGTGTTCTCAGGTGGAAATTTTGCATATTTGGCATGTTATTTCACTGGATTTGTTTGAACAGCTCATTCAAATCTGATCCAGTAGAAGACCAGCATTGGAATGAGTAGGATTATGCTTCAAATTAGTAAACTACAAAGGAATTAGAAAGATTGCACATTAAGTACTTTCCTGTAAAGAGTCTGAAAATCAAAATGCAGAATAACAAAACTAAGCAGCAAGTAATTCCAGCCCCCAGTGTTTCAGGCACTCAACCCCTTGAAATACACAACTCACACTCCAAGCTCAAAACTCCTCTACACTTCTTTTTAAGTATGCACATTTTATAATAAGCAGACTTAGATCATAGAAAATGAATTGAAGAAACAAAATAATTTTTAACCTCTTGATTTCATGAACTAGATTAAAGAACAAGTAACTCAATATATTACAGAGCCAGAAAGAAAGACAGACAGAGGCAAAAACACACAAAACAGTAGATATTGAGACAGAAAAAGACTAAGACAGAGAGATAGGAACAAAACTCATTACAAGATGATGCACATTAGGGTAAATAAAATAATCAGAGCCAAGAAAGAAAAATCTGAAGATCTCACTTTCATGTGAAATTTTAAAAACTGACTTTAACAGAAAGTCAGACATCCACAACCCTCTGGCCACATAAGACCCTTGTTGTCTCTGCTGAGAAAGCCTACATGAACAGATTTCTGTAACAGAGATCACAAATGCCTGTTTTGAGACAGTCAGATATGTATTTTCATTTAATAGTTCTTTTCCTTTAGAGACCTCTGACTAACACAAAACTCAAAGGATGGAATTGGTGTGTAACTACTGGACTAAAGCAAGAGTGCATTCCAGTAAGAAAAAAAGAAAACACTATAACACCACATCCAGAGTCTATGACTATAGTTTTAAAGGAATTAAATGGTTCCAGCTTTACAATCTTCAATATATACATATGGCTGATTTTATGCCCTTATTACATCTCTCCTTTGCAGATGTCTCATAGATCTGGTTATCTCCAACATCTTTGTGTTTCCAGTTTAACCCAAGATGCATTTTCAGTTTCACACTACAGCCACTCAGGATGACACCCTGCAGGGATTTCGTTGCCACATGTTACCTGGACACAGTGGTTTTCTGAATCCCTAAGAACAGCCTGTTCTTCATTCATGCTTCTAAACTCAGGAGTGCTCATAGACAATACTATCAGATTTTCAGCTGCCAGTTTCAGCTGGGCCTTAAATCACATTAGTAGCAGCCTTTGTATGCAGTTTGCTTTGTAAGAGTATTAAATGCTCTACAATCTCTTTCACAGATTGGAAGACTTGTTGGTTAGGATCTTGTCTTTGGGGAATCTTAACTCCATTATAGGGTAGAGAAGGTAGTCTCTACTTAAGCACACTAATCTTAACAATTACAGCCTTTATTTTAGCACAAGCCTTGGCTGTAACATTAAGCTCCCTCATGCTCTTTTCCTCTTAAAACTTTCCTTTTTTAATTTCTTTCGAACATATTTTTCATTGTAAACCTGCATAAGTACAGTCAATAACAACTACATAATAGATTCAACTTTATGCTGTCTTGAAATTTCCTCCAACGAAGAAATTAGCTCATTATTTTTAAATTTAGGCTCAGGCAACTTCATAGAATATGGGAAGATGATATTCAGAGCCCTGCCTACATAACACACAAAAGACCTCTAGCAGAGTTTCTAATATTTTCCCCTCTTAAAACCATAACATGGGCCCCTGTAATCTTCATTCCTCTCAGTATTACAATCATCCACCCTTCTAGAATGTCCTTAAGACTCTGATTAAATCAATTAAGTTGTCCAAATTTCCAGTGTCTCCCACATACTAGACACAAACATGCCCATGCTCTTCATAGCAGCAGCCCATCCTCTGATATAAATTCTGCATTATTTACCTGTCTGCTGCTATGATAAAACAGCAGGACCAATAGCAACTTACAGAAGAACGAGACTGTTTTGACTTAGGGTGTCCATTGTGACCAGGAGACATGGCAGCAAGCAGCAAGCACACAGACAGGAGCAGGATGCTGAGCAAACACATCTTTCTTTAAGCATAAAACAGAACAAACTAGAAGTGAAGTGAAGCTATGAACTCTTAAAGCATGCTTCCAGTGATGCACTTTCTCAAAAAAAATCCCCAAATAGTGCCAGGAACCGAAGACCAAATGTTTAGCAACCAGAGCCTAAGGGAGGCATTTCTTATTTAAACCAGTATGCTGCACTATGCTGTCTTTACACAAACAACAGTTAAAGAAGCATAACCACACAGCATAGTAAAGTAAATGTTGAAAGAGAGGAAAGCACACTGCAAATTGAAAGATTCATTGTGAAAATAAGTACAAACATCTATATGTCTTTATACCCTCCAACTGTGTGTCTTGGGACAGTATTAAATATCAAAAAGGCTTTGTTAAATATATGGTCTCTAACCAGAAGCTGACAGTACAAGGCTTTAATTTCCAGAGGTAAAGGCAGGTGAACCTCTGTAAGTTCAAGACAAGCCTGGTCCATAGAGAGAGACCCAGGACAGCCAAGGCTACACAGGCTGTCTCAAAAAATCAAAAATTTTAAAGAAAAATGTGATATCTAAATTGGTATAAAATAGAATGATGAATAAAATAAACTTCAGATTAGCAGTCATGAGCTATGTAGACAAAGATATTTATGTATGAAAAATTGAGCCATTATAGGTTTGAAGAGAAATCTGGATCTAGGGAAATGTTCAGAGATCCACAAAGATGACCACAGTTAATAATCTAGGCAGTAGTGGAGAGGGCGCCTTTGATGTCCTTCCCCTATAATGAGATTGATGACTACCTTAATTGCCATCCCAGAGTCTTCATCCAGTACCTGATGGAAGCAGAAGCAGGCACCCACAGGTAAACACTGACCCATACTCCTGGAATTCAGTTGTAGAGAGAGAGGACGGATGAGCAAAGGAGTCAAAACCATGCTGAAGAAACCTACAGAACAAGCTGACCTGACCTAGTGAGAGCACACAGACCCAGTCGTAAAGCTGGGGAACCAGCAATGGACTGAACCAAACCCTCTGAATGTGAGTGCCAATTAGGAGGCCTGGACAGCCTATGCAAACTCTAACAGTGGAACTAGTATTTATCCCTAGTGCACAAATGGACTCCAAGAGTCCATTCCCTATGGAGGGATACTATTTCAGCCCAGATACATGGAGGAGGTCCTATGCCCTCCCCCAAATGATGTAACAGACTTTGATGATTTCCCCCATGGAAGGGCTCACCATCCTTTGGTAGCAGGTGAGGGGTAAGTGGAGGATTGGTAGGGGGCATGGGAAGATGGGAGGAAGAGGGAACGGGCATTGATATGTAAAATAATTGTTTCTTTAAAAAAAGATAAAAAACCTAAACATAAGAAAAAGATTAATAACAATGATCTACACTGTGCAAAAATGAACCCCAATGCATATATGGATCTGGGGTAATAACAGTAAGTTAACATAAATCCATTGTTTCTAATGTTCAATCATGTAAAAATGTTTATAAAAAGACAGTGTGTTGAGATCAGAAGTGTGAATTGGAAGTAGGAACAGTTTATTTTCTGTTCTTTTTTGTGTAAATCTAAAGGCATACTACTAAGTAGATACCATTATTTTTTTTTGCTACCATGTATGTACTCTACACTGAGAGGCACTCCAGATCTGAAGGTAATGACTTTTTAACAAGCTTACAGAGGTAATTCTACTGAGACAACACAAAATAGGAATGTCTGCTTATAATGTATAATATTTATGGGATGGATGAAGAAAAGGGAACCTGAGAAGTCAGTAGAAGATGAACCATGAAGACTCAGACAGGGTGCTCAAAGTATGAGAGCCAAAGACAATGAGATACTAAATTAATTCATCTCTGTATATGATGTGTTCATGTTTGTTTGGATTTTTCTTTCTTCTGACATCCTTTGAGGAACTCTGAGAAATGCAAAGAGAATACTGAAGATTGAAGGATGAGTCAACTTTAAGAAAGTCCAGACGGGTCAGACCCTGGAGGTTAGCTAGAGCTGCATAATCCAAACAGAAAAGGAACATCTTGCTACCTGGAAGAGCTAAGGACATCCTCTCTGTACTAGTCATTTTCCTCTGCAATGTGACAAAAATAAAATAAAATAAACAATTTAGGAGAAGGGTTTGTGTTAGCTCACTGTTTTGTGGCAGGAAAAGGGTTGCCTCTGAGCCTGTGTCTAAGCTGTGGTGGAAGAGATTGTAGCACCACTTAATACATCTCTAAAGGGTTGAAAGCATAGGCTGAGACTAGATCAGTCATGGCATGTAAGTGCCATTCCATAACACATAAGGTTATCCAGAGGGTACTACATACCCAAGTCAGACTTCACCTTACAGTTCTTCAACCTGCTAATGGAGAGTAGGCAGCTAATGACTGTGATAAAACTTAGACAAAAACCATAAGCTTATAGTGCACACTTCTCACTCAAAGCATAGTATTTTGTAAAGCACCTATGTGTATTTTTGGACATGCTTGGTAGAAGAGAACAGATGTACACATCTGAGACTGTAAATCTGTGCCCATATCTGTCTTTCTCTCTGTGGACATTCAAAATAGAGGCCTCTATCCCCACTATTTCAATGTTGTGTGGACACTGGGAAGTAGCTGTCTCAAATTACTTGTAGTCATGCAAGTCTGTCCCAGACCTATTCAAGAATTTATTCAAATATTCAACAGAAATTAGTTCCCATGGGCTATGCTGAGGACGCCAAGATAAATACCAGAAACTCAATTTAGACATACACCATCTGGAGAAAGTGCAAACATATAAGCAAGAAATTGTGCTCTATTAATGGAAAACTAGACTGTGGTAATTTAAATGAAATGCCCACATATGTTCATGTATTTGAACATTTGGTGGCACTGTTTGAGGGATACTTTGGAATCATTGGAGGTGTGGTCTTGCTGAAGGAAGCATATCATTGAGAGTGGGCTTGAAGTGTTTGTACATGGAATAGGTGCCCTGGGCACCTATTCCTATCCTTCCCTCATTATTATGGATTCATCATTCCTCTAGAATGATAATCCAAAATAAACTCTTCTCTAAGTCACATTTGGTAATTGTGTTTTATCACAGCAACAGAAACTTAACTAAACACAGATGGAGTAAAATTCTGAGAAATTTTATCTGTTCTTGTGACAAAGAGAAGGATTCATGAAGTAACCCACAGAGCCTAAGATTGAAAATATGATTTAAAGTACCTCAGAGGAGGAATGGGTATTCAAGTAGAGAGCAGAAAAGAGATTCCTGAGACCTCATGTGTGGGCTGGTGAAAGATAGAAAAAATAGACTTAAGCCATTTGGAAACTGAATGAGAAAAGTTCCATCCTAGTTTTAGGGTCACAGAACCATTGTTAAACAAAACATCGTGGGTGTGCCTGAGTGTAGGAAGGCAGTGTGCAATGAAAGATTAAATAAAAGGAAATAACAGCTACCTCGTGACAGAAATTTTCAGAATAACTACAGGAAGACTGGAAGACAGGTCGTGTTAACATTCCATTTGGGAAGATTAAACAAGACTGAGGGATAATGAGCATGCTAGATGATGAGTCAAAAAGTACATAGCTCTATGTGTGTCTGCCTACCAAGGTGGCTGGTGATGTGTTGAGCAACATTCACAGCACTGACAGTCAATTGATTCTATAACCTTCATGTACAGTTTGACTTCAATCACATCAATGAACCTCAAATGTTTTTATCTTTTTTGATATTAAAAGGTAACATATTATATTGTCATACACGATATAATATGGGTATTCCAAAAATGCCTATATTCACAATGGAGAGACTGAGAACATAGTAGCTGCTCATTCTATGAGGATGTAGGCTTAAGCAGTCCCATCCTAATTATAAATGCCTGGAGGATTCCCAGAGAGCCAGGAGTATTCAGTCTATGTTAAATGGATGAAGATATGTTAAATGGATGATGTCACCAAAGAATTGCAGCAATAGATGAACAGGACAGATGAACTCAACAGCAAGGCATGAGTGAAGTGTAAATAACTTGACAAAGCTTTTGTCAATAGACCTCTTTTTATTGGCTGAGAATAACATATAGCTCATATTTGATGTGGATTTTTCGACACATAACCTGATCCAAAAAAAAAACATAGGTATGACCTGGGTCTTATCTCTTAGTTGACTCCAAGTCAGGTCAAGTTGACAACCAAGATTCACCATCACAGGAGGAATGTTTTTTGTCTTAAAGTTCAGTTAGTAGAACCTGGTTTACAGGTTGTATAAATTAAACAACAACAACAACAACAAAAACTAAAGTTAAAATTTTACTGAGTGAGAAACATGTCTGATCCAAATCAGTTTCTATATTTCTCAAAGTACTCAATGTCCTCAATCTTTTTGTTAAAAATAATCTTCTGTTTATGGGAGAGGCCAGAATACAAAGTCAGGCACAATATATAATTGTAGAATGAATGAATAAATGAATTATCTAGGAGTCATCTAGCCAATGTCCTCATCTCAACCTTGAACTTATGTCTGATTCCTCAGGTGCAAGCTTATTTACCCTGTTGATTTACTAGAGTCATATCTCCTTGTGAAGAATTCTGGCAAAGTTGTTACTGCTAGACAACCAGTTTGTACTTTTTGTCCTTTGATTGCAATTAATGAGATTAATTGTTTATCTGCCTCCCTATTATGCTTTGATGAGGCCCACATAAGTGCATTTCCAGGAATATAAGTATTTAGTATTAGTGTGTTGTCTTACTGGGAGAACAATGTTATTATTCTGCTTCATTAATGCCAGTACATGTGGTTCAATTAAGATTTACAAATTAAGTTTAATTAAGGTTTATAAGCTGTGAAGTGAACTCCTAGCTGTGTTCACCCTGCTGATTTCTTCCCTGTCTTCTTTTTTTCTCATATATATTCCTATTTGTGATTATAAAAATCAAGTAGGTACTGGAGCTGGGACAAGAAAGGTATTCTCTGGGTATCTGATTCCACGCACTGTCCTGGTATTTCCTGTCTAAATTATATTTAGGCCTAAGCACCAGAATTTATACCACATCTGGGAAATACCAAATAAATAATGAAAAACAAACAATAAAACAACACAAGCAAACAAAAAACAAACAAACCCACAGACATTGGTGCCAACTGCTTACAACAGCTATGTTACTTTGTGTCAAAATTTTAATGTCTCTCTATAAAGAAAAGAAGGAAGAGGGGTGAGGGAAAGCAGAAAGAGGGACAGGCAGAGAAAACATTCCAATACATTAGCGGAATAAGAACATTACTTTAAAACAGTGAGGCAGTAGCAGAATTTTTAAGTTTAAGAAATGACAGCTCTCATTAATAAGAGGAGAAAGTTTATTTTGGTTTACTGTTCCATAAGGATGAGAATCCATCACAGTAGCGAGTCATGGCCCACAAGCTGCAGGCACAGCTACAATAGCAAGAAGCTGAGAGATCACATCTTCAACTGCAAATACAAAACAAGGAAAGAGAGCAGGAAGTGGGGTTGAACTTGAACCTGCCCTTCCCCCAGTGATATGTTTACTACAGCAAGGCTTCATCTCCCCATACCTCCATAGACAGAGGCGCAAGTCTGGGATGAAGAGTCCAAATACCTGAGCAAACAATGGACATTTCTCATTGAAAGCACCACATGTTACACATAATTAAACTTTGCTACATATGTACTTAACTTTTTTAAAAAAGACAGTCTTGCTACATATCTGTGGTTGTCAGGAACTAATAACTACCTACCTATCTAAGGATTATAAAAAGACAAGGTTAAAGATTTATGTTATTGAACCTGGCTTGGTTTGTCTTAAATTTGTGTCATTAACTTATCCTCCTCCCTTAAGTTCAAAGGAATGTGGTTCATATCACCAAAATGAACACGACAACAGGAAGATGCCCAGCCATGCCCATCTAAGTGCATATCTAAGTGCTGTCCCTATCACACTAGTCTAGCGTCACAAAGACTACATACTTACATCTTGATATGAGACTACTTGGGCACACCCCTACAAAAGTTTCTTGGTGCATACATAGTGTACGGAGATGGAATTATGTATTTGATTTATATGCATTGTTTTGTCTAAATAAATGAGAATATAGTTTGAATGATACTATACTGTAGATGTTCGTCAGCATGAAAACAATAGTGAGAAAAGAAAGTACGGTTGATGAATTGTACTAAATGACAAGCAAAACAACACTGGGAATGGAATTGATTGGAAAGTACCTGGACATGGTGCTGCTATTTCATAACCTTGTGGCCTGAGAGTGCCTGTCTGTGACTCATAAATTTCTTAACTTAATAAAAAGAAATGTGGGGCTCTCTCAGTTCCCCTGGCTTGGGGACTAAAGCCAGGTCGACTTGCCACCAGGCAGACAACTTACCAACCAGGAGCCTGCAGAGAGAGCTGGTCCACTTCCATCCACCTTCAGGGCACAGGGCAGAGGTGATCACCGGGTCCCCATTTTAGACCTGAATTCCTCCTACTCACCTTCTCTCGGATCCCCTGGCTTGGGGAATGCAGCCAGGTTGACTCCCACCCAGACAGATGACCAAGCCACCAGAAGCCTGAGAGAGAGCTAGTCTACTTCCTCCCACACTCAGGGCAGAGGGCAGAGGACAGAGAGCAGAGGCCAGAGAATATTGGATTTGCTTGCACCCACCGAAAGGGAGCCCTGGATGCCTACCCACAAGGAAAGGAAGAGACTCTTTCTACACCCACTGGAAGAAGTGATGGGAAATAGGCAATATAAGAACACACTCAGCAACAGAATATCAACTATGACACAACCAGAGTCTAGAGATTCTACCCCAGTAAGACTAGAACACCCCAGTGCGGATGAAGCAGAAGGGAATGACCTTAAAAACACCTTTATGAAAATGATAGAGGCTCTCAAAGAGGATGTGAGAAAATCCCTTAAAGAAATGGAAGAAATACCAAATCAAAAAATGCAAGTAATAGAAGAAAAAAACAACAAAAAAATCCAACAAAGGCAAGAAAGGGAGGAAAACACAAAGCAAAAATTACAAAAAACAATTCAAACAGCACAAGGGTGGAAAGCTGACATGGAAATAATAAAAAGAAGTTTAAAGGAATTCTGGAAATAGAAAAACTGGGGAAATAATCAGGTACTACAGATGCAAGCATAACCAACAGAATACAAGAGATGGAAGATAGAATCTCAGGTATTGAAGACACACTAGGAAAAATAGATTCTTCAACCAAAGAAAATCTTAAGTCCAAAGAAATCCCTAACACAAAATATCCAGGAAATATGGAACACAGTGAGAAGAGCAAACCTAAGAAGATTAGGTATAGAAGAAATTGAAGAAACCCGACTAAAAGGGACAGAAAACATATTCAACAAAATCATAGAAGAAAACTTTCCCAACCTAAAGAAAGACAAGCCAATGAAGGTACAAGAAGCTTACAGAACACCAAATAGAGTGGACCACAAAAAGAAGTTCCCTCACGACATAATTATCAAAAGACCAACCATACAGAATAAAGAAAGAATATGAACAACAGCAAAGGAAAAAGCCCAAGTAACATATAAAGGCAAACCTATAAGAATTATAACTGACTTCTCCATGGAAACTCTGAAGGCCAGAAGGTCCTGAATAGACATTCAATCAACACTAAGTGAACACAGATGCCATACCCACCAAAGATTTCAATAACTATAGATGGAGAAAAAAGATATCCCATGAAAAAAAACAGATTTAAACAATACATATCCCCTAACCCAGCCCTACATAAAGTCCTGAAAGGAAAACACTAGTCCAAGGAAGTTAACTAGAACTAGAAAAACATAGGAAATAGATAATACCAATTCACCTACACCCAAAAGAGAAAAGGGGTGGAAATCCACATACAATTCCACCAAGAAAAACCATTCCAAAACAAACAAGAACAAACAATCAAAGGTCTTTGATATCCCTCAATATTAATGGTCTTAATTCACCCATAAAAAGGCACAGGCTAATAGAATGGATTTGAAGACATTCTATTGTATGCAGACCCATCCTTCTGCATACAAGAAACACACCTCAGCCTCAAAGACAATTATTACCTCAGTTAAGGGTTGGGAGAAGATTTTCCAATCAAACAGTCCCAAGAAACAAGCAGGGATAGCAATTCTAATATCTAACAAACTAGACTTTAAACTGAAATCAATCAAAAGAGATGAAGGAGGTCATTTCATATTCATTACAGGAAAAATCCACCATGATGAAGTTTCAAGTCTGAACATCTATGCCCCAAATACAAAGGCATCCGCATTCGTAAAAGAAACATTAATAAAACTCAAACCACACATAAAACCTCACACACCTATATAGAGGGAGACTTCAACAACCCACTGTCACCACTAGACAGGACTACCAGACAGAATCGTAAGAAAGAAACAAAGGAACTAACAGTAATTGTGACCCATTTGGGTTTGACAGACATCTATGGAATATTCCATCCAAACACACAAAAAAATACCTTCTTCTCAGCACCACATAGAACCCTCGTGAAAATTGACCACATATTTGGCAACATAGCAAACCTCAACAGGTACAAAAAATTGGAATAACTCCATCTATCTTATCAGACCACCATGCTTTAAAGTTAGAGTTCAACAACAACACAAATTGTAGAAACCCTAAAAAGACATAGAAATTGAATAATGCACAATTGCACCACTCCTGGGTCAAAGAAGAAATTAAAATAGAAATTAAAGACTTCCCAGAATTCAAGGAGAATGAAGACACAACATATCCAAACTCATGAGACACTTAGAAAGCAGTGCTAAGAGGAAAGTTCATAGAATTAAGTGTGCCCACATGAAGAAATTGGAGAATAGTTACAATAGAAAATTAAAAGCACAGCTGAAAGCTCTAGAACACAAAGAAGCAAACTCAACCAGGAGGATTATGTGCCAGGAAATAATCAAATTGAGGGCTGAAATAAATAAAGCAGAAACTAGGAAAACGATACAAAGAATCAATGTAACCAAGAGTTGGTTCTTTGAGAAAATCAACAAGATAGACAAACCTTTATCCAAGCTCACCAAACCGATGAATGTGAACATGCAAATTAACAAAATCAGAAATGAAAAGGACATAACAACAGACACTGAGGAAATCCAGAGAAACATCAGGTTATACTTTGAAAACCTGTACTCCACAAAAGCCAAAAATTTAAAGAAAATGGATACCTTCCTGGATAGATATCACCTGCCAATATTAAATCAAGAACAGATAAGCAATTTAAATAGACCTATAACACCTAAGGAAGTAGGAGCAGTAATTAAAAGTCTCTCAAAAAAAAAAAAAGCCCAGGGCCAGATGGCTTCAGTGCAGAATTTTAATTCAGAGAACAGCTTATACAAATTCTCCTCAAAGCATTCCATGCAATAGAAGTGTAAGGGTCTTTGCCAAACTCGTTTTACAAGGCTTCAATAACATTGATACCCAAGCCACACAAAGAAACAACTAAGAAAAAGAATTTCAGACCAATTTCCCTCATGGACACTGATGCAAAATTACTCAACAAAATGCTGGCAAACTGGATCAAAGAATATATCAGAAAACTCATCCAACATGATCAAGTAGGCTTCATTCCAGGCATGCAGGGATGGTTCAACATACAAAAATCCTTCAATGTAATCCACCATATAAACAAGCTGGGAAACAAATCACATGATCATCTCACTAGATGCTGAAAAAGCCTTTGACAAAATCCAACACCCCTTCATGATAAAGGTCTTGGAAAGATCTGGGATAACAAAAACATACCTAAACATAATAAAAACTATGTACAGCAAACCAACATCCAACATCAAAGTGAGTGGAGTGAAACTCAAGGAAATTCCTCTAAAATCAGGAACAAGAAAAGGTTGTCCCCTCTCCCTATACCTTTTCAATATTGTACTCGAAGTTCAAGCTAGATCAATAAGACAACAAAAGGAGATCAAGGGGATAAAAATTGGAAAGGAAGAGTTCAAACTTTCACTCTTTGCAGATGATATGATAGTTTACATAAGTGACCCAAAGAACTCTACCAGGGAACTCTTACAGCTGATTCAAACCTTCAGCAATGTGGCAAGATACAAGATAAACTCAAGAAAATCAGTGGCCCTACTACATACAGAAAATAAGAAGGCTGAGAAAGAAATCATAGGAACATCTCCCTTTACAATTGCCACACACAAGATAAAATACCTTGGGATAATGCTAACCAAACAAGAGAAAGGTCTGTATTGCAAGAACTTTGAGTTTGTAAAGAAAGAAATTAAAGAAGATACCAGAAAATGGAAAGAACTCTCATGCTCTTGGATAGGTAGGATCAATGTAGTAAAAATGGCCTGCTAAAAGCAATCTACAGACTCAATGCAATGCCCATCAAAATCCCAGCAACTTGAAAGAACAATTCTCAACTTTATATGGAAAAACAAAAAACTCAGGATAGCCATGATAACCCTGCTCAACTAAGCAACATCTGGAGGCATCACTATTCCTGACTTCAAGCTCCATTATAGAGCTATAGTCCTGAAAACAGCTTGGTATTGGCACAAAAAATAGACGGTAGACCAAGGGAATCGAATTGAACACTCTGAGATTAATCCATAAACCTATGAACAACTGATTTTCGACAAAGAAGCTAAAATTATTAAATGGAAAAAGATAGCATCTTCAACAAATGGTGCTGGCATAACTGGATGCTGGCATGTAGAAAAATATGGATAGATCCATGTCTATCACCATGCACAAAACTGAAGTCTAAATGGATCAAAGACCTCAACATAAATCCAGCCACACTGAACCTCTTGGAAGAGAGAGTGGAAGGTACCCTTGAATAAATTGGTACAGGAGGCTGCTTCAGTAGCACAAACACTGAGAACGACAATAAATGGGACCTCCTAAAACTGAGTAGTTTCTGTAAGGCAAAGGACACAGTCAGCAAGACAAAAAGGAAACACACAGATTGGGAAAAGATATTCACTAACCCCACATGTGACAGAGGGCTGATCTCCAAAATGTACAAAGAACACAAGAAGCTCCTCTCCAAAAATACCAAAGGACCCAATCAAAAAGTGGGGTACAGAACTAAATAGAGAATTCTCTATAGACGAGTCTAAAATGGCTGAGAGACACTTAAGTAAGTGTTCAACATCCTTAACCATCCGGGAAATGCAAATTAAAACAACCCTGAGATATCATATTACTCCTGTAAGAATGACTAAATTCAAAAACACCAATGACAGCTTATGCTGGACAGGATGTGGAGAATGGGGAACACCCCTCCATTGTAGGTGGGAGTGCCAACTTGTACAGCCACTTTGGAAATCAGTATGGAGATTCCTCAGGAAAATGGGAATCACTCTACCACAAGGCCCAGCAATTCCACTCTTAGGCATATACCCAGAAGATGCCCATTCATACAACAAGGATGTCTGTTCCACTATGTTCATAGCAGCATTATTTGTAATAGCTAGATCCTGGAAGCAACCTAGATGTCCCGCAACTGAAGAGTAGAGAAAATGTAGTACATTTACATAATGGAGTACTACTCAGCAGAAAAAAACAATGGAATCTTGAAATTTGCCGGCAAATGGATGGCACTAGAAGAAACCATCTTGAGTGAGGTAACCCAGTCACAAAAAGACAAACATGGTATGTACTCACTCATATATGGACTGGGACATGGATTAGGGGAGTGTCAGCCTACAATCCCAGGGCCACTGAGTCTGGAAAACAGGGAGGTTCCAAGTAGATATGCATTACACCCCATAGAATTGGAAAGAGGCAAGATCTCCTGAGCAGATTAGGAACATGGGGGGAGGGGAGAGGGAACCAGGAAAAAGAGAAGGGGATAAGTGGAGGGTAGAAGAAGACATGGGGGAACAAAAAGGTTGAGCCGGGGTAAGAATAGAGGAGACCAGGATAAGAGATACCATAATAGTTGGAGTCATTATAGCTTTGAGGAGAGAGCTGACACTAGTGAGATTTCCAGAGATCTGCAAAGATAACACCAATTGGAAAACTAAGTAATAATGGAGCCCCTACCTGATGATAAGATTGATGACTGCTTTATATGCCATCCTAGAACCTTCATCAAGTGACTGATGGAAGCAGAGACAGATGCTCACAGCTGAACCCTGAACTGACCCCCTGTAACCCAGTGACAGACATGGAGGAGTGATGAGCAAAGGGGTCAAGCCCGTGCTAGTGAAACCCACAAAGACAGCTGACTGGACAAGGGGGAGCTCTTGAACCCCAGACTTATTGCTAAGTGGCTAACCGGGGACTGATCCAGACTCCATGAATGTAGTGTCAGTGAGGAGGCCTCAGAAATCTCTGGGGCCTTGGGTAGTAGTAGATTAGTGTTCACCATGGCATACAAATGAACTTTGGAAGCCCCTTCCACACAGAAGGATGCTCTCAGCCTGGACACATGGGGAAGGTCCTAGGTCCTGCCCTGGATGAAATGACAGACTCTGGAGATCCCCCAAGGAGGGCCTCACCCTCCCTAGGGAATGGTGTGGGGATTGGGCTGGCGGTGGGGGGGTTGGGGGTGGGAGTGAGGCTGGTGGAGGGACAAGGTGGGGAACCTGGGATTGTCATTTGAAGCATGCATATTTCTAATTTAAATTTTAAAAAAGAAAAAAAAAGAAATGTGGGGACACTGCTTTCTGACTTGACTTCTAAACAACATTAATAAAGTCTAAGGAAACATTGAACATAGACTGTGAAAGATGGAGAAATGCCTTTTAGATTGTATATGGCTGCATAAACATAAGGAGTTATTATTATGTTGATTATCATTGATGACAGTGTGGACAAATGTGATAATTACACTCATAAAATGAAGATGCTTTACTCTGGACATTCTGGAGAGGTTTATTCTTCCAAAAAGAGTGATTATAAGCACAAAATATTCCTTTTTATTAGTGCTGCAATAACTGTTCCATGTAATATTAATAACAATAATAAAACGTTAGCTACTTCCACATTATTTTCAGGAAAAATGAACACAAGAGCTAAAAATTTGAGTGAGCAAAGCTTGTTCATTTTAATGATATCAATAAAAAAGCAAGAGATGTTCAAATGAATCTGTATCCAACACCCCTACTAAGCAATGTTTCTAGGTCATTTGTAACCTCCTTTTGATGCTGGGCACTATGGGTGACTACAATTAATGTCTTAGTAAGGATTTCTATGAAGAGCCCTGAAGCTGAAATGTTCTCTTTTATCCAACAGACAGAACTCTCCCAAATTGTCTCAGGCCTGTCCATTGGTATTTATCACTGCCTTTGGATATCATCCTCAGATAAATAACTTTGCCTGCCTATCATGTATATATCCAGCTAGTGTTGGGAAAAGAATGCTAGGAAAAATATTTGTCAGAGTTCTCTAAAGGAATAGAACTTATGGAATATACATATAAATGCATATATAATTTATATTTTTATTATAGATCATATACATATATGAAATTTATTAGAATGTTCCACAGGCTGTGATCAAGCTAGCCCAACAATGGCTAACTACCAAAAGAATTTCCAGAATCCAGTAGTTCTTAAATCTATGAGGCAGGATGTCTCAGCTGGACTTCAATACACACCAAAGTCCTGAAGCAGGCTGTAAAGCCACTGAAGGGATGAATTTGCTAATAAGAGTGAGAGAACAAGCAAGAGTGAAAAGAGCTTCTTTCTTCCATGCACTTCAAATAGACTATCAGAAGGTATGATGAAGATTAAGGGTGTATATTCCCACCTCAAATATCTGGATTAGAAGTATGTCTTTCCATTAAAATGATTTTAATTAAGAAGTCCCTTAGAGGTATGCCTGTCTGTTTGCATTTTAGTTAATTAATTCCAGATGTCATCAACCTGACAACCAAGAATAGCCATCCCAAAGAGGGAACTTATTCTTGCAGCAACCTGTCTCCAGGCTTCATTTCTGCATAGATTTCATTGAACAGACAGTGGGTTCATGGTTAGATACTATGGTACTACTTTTATTCTACCTGTTGCCTAACACCTGGCATTAACTCTTTCTGGGAGAAAGATTTATTGGGGCTCATGGTTTCACATGTCCTGTCCCTCATGGTATGGAAAACACAGTCAGATAAGATCTCATTATGGTAGGCAGACACCAGAGAGAGAACAAGGAAATGGTGACTCGGATGTGCTTCCTCCATGCCATAAAAGGGTACACTGTCTTCTATAATAGTGGCAAGAACTGAGGACCAAGTGTTCAAAGCACAGCCCTGAGGGTGATAACTCAGATGCCAACCATCAGATTATACAACACTAAAAGGGACGGTATCTCATGAAGTCTAATCAGGCCCTACCATCATTTTATCACAGAGAAAGGCTGCTTTTTTATTATCCTGATAAGAGTCCCCAACAAATCTTGAACATCAGCACCTAGTGTCAACATCCTGTACTTTTCTGTCTGCTCAGTGTTCTCCTCTGTCTGGTATTCATGACTACTTAGACAGCATCACACCTCTGTGTGCTTCTTTCTTTAGAACTTGTAGAACCCATTAACATCAGGTGGGGTTCTGGGATGTTGGCCCCTAACACCTTTGTCAAGGCTGATACTATGGTGACAGAGCAGTGGGAAGAAATGAAACTTGTGTATATGTAAATGACCATGAGTTAAATGACAAGAGGCAACAGAAAGAAAAGGCTATGAAATTTGATTGACCTTTGCTATTTTTAAGGAGAAAGAACAAATAACTTATTGATATTCTTTGCTCTCACCTGTGAGACAAGCACAATTTAATGTGCTTAGGGGATATAGTACTTGGCTTACAATAGGTGTCTATAAAGGTATATAGCAAATGGTGAATCCCAAATAAAAGACATAACTAACACCATCACTATTCATATTACTTTGCTAATATGATAATCCAGGCTTTATGTTGTTTTTTTAAAAGAAGAAATTAAAGTGAAAAGATTATTAAACTAACTCAGTGCAGTTTTCTATTATACTAGACTGAAAGTTTATCAGTCAATGCAAGTTTTTGTTGCTTGGGCTATGAAGAAACAAATCAACACAACATTAATAATTAAGGAGAGATTTTCACTTCTGCAACTACCTTCTTTGGAAAGTAAAAGATTGTAAATTACCTCTAGTTCAGTCCTTCAAGCAGCAAACATGCAGACATATTTCTACATGTGCCGTGGTTTATAAATAAAATTCTGGCTGGTTATCCTCAAGACCAGATTCAGTCCATATCATGCTTCTTCAATATTTCAGAGACTAGCAGAGCTACCTTGCATAAGAAAATTTCAAATCATGCTGAACTTAATTTTCAGCTCATAGAATCATGAAGCAAGATTTAGTCAGACCTACACTTTTAAAAACTTATCACCTCTTTCTAGGAAAGCTACATTTAAATTTTATTACAAGTTCACTTTAATGAAACAGTGTTTAGAATGTTAAAAATGCTAATTTTCAAAAGCTACCTGCCTGTGCAGAACTAAGATAAAGCCTTGAGAAATACTTTGTTCTAATTTCTTTGGGGAGTGGCGACCAATGTTCTTGCAGTTTATGCCATCAAAGTCGCATTAGTAAAATGAATTAACCTGTTTTAGGAAGAGTGTAACTTGTACATGGACAGAGCATTAATTAAAGGAGCACATAAGCTCATTGAGGTGACTTGAAGGAGGATGTTCTCCACACTTGGGTATTTGCACCCTTTGTCTTTAGGCAGTGGCACTGTTGGGAGGTTCTGCAGTCATGCTGAAAGAAGTTCCTTCTCCACTTCTGTGTGCAGTGGAAGACGTGAACTCTTAGCTTCCTGCTCATGACACTAAGCTTGCTCTTTGCTTCCATGCCTCCTTGGTAGTCTTCCAGACTGGTATCTCTCTGGAACTATAAGCCACAATAAACTTTTCTGTGGGTTGTCTTTGACTGCAGTGTTTGATCAAAGTAATAGAAAAATAAGTAAAACACATATTTTTAAAAAAACAGGTTCACTTATTTTTTACATCTATTTTATTATTAAAGTTGGGGTTAAACAAACTACTTAGGCAGTTGATGCTGTTCAGTGGATAAAGTATTTGCCTAGTATATATAATGCTATGGATTCCATGCCCAACACTGCATAAACTTGGGCAGGTACAGTGGCTTGAATCTAACATACCAGTACTTAGAATGAGGAGGGGATAAGGTAGGAAGATCAAGACTTCACGGTTACCTGCTACTAAACAGCTAGGTGAAGGTCAGTTTGTGGCAAGAGATTCTGTCTTAAAAAGTCAGATTAAATGTGATATGATGTTTAAAGACAAATTACATTGAAATTAACTTTCAAGTATATATTCTAACCAGTTGATTGCATCAAAATTGTTCCTCATCCAATTACAAATAATTCCCTTAGGGCTGAAGTTGGGGTTCAGTTTATGATAGAACAGTTGACTAGCATAAGCAAGGGCTTTAAATAATATGTAAAACTAAAACACATGCACAAATAAAATGTATTTTAAGTATGTATTTTCCCTTTTGTTTTTTATTTTATTATTTTAATTTTAAATAGCTTGCTTCACATGTCAATCCCAGTTCCCTCTCCCTCCCCTCCTCCCACACCCTCCTATCATCCCCCCCAGCCTCCCACCCTATCCCCACTTCCTTCCACATAGGGGATATCTAGAGTCTGTCATTTCACTCAGGGCAGGGTCCAGGCACTCCCCTAAGAGTCCAGGCTGAGAGAGCATCCCTCTTTGTGTTATGGACACACGAAGTCCGTTTGTATGCAAGGGATAAACACTGATCCACTGCCCAGGGCCCCATAGGTTGCCCAGGCCTCCTCACTGACTCTCACACTCAGAGTTCTGGATTAGTCTCATGCTGGCCTCCCGGCTGTCAGTCTGGGGTCCAAGAGCTCTCCCATTAAGTGTGTATTTTAACTGTCCACTTTTCATCTTATTCAAATATCTGTCTCTAGAGTTTATTTCTCCAATCACAGTTACACTACTAATTATTTTCTCACACACTAAATGAATAAAATTATTCTGAAAGTCTTTAAATCTACCACAGGTTATATCACTAGTGCTTCACTAAGGAAATCTAAGTAAGTATTCTGAGACAGAGAAACCTTGTCTTTTAGGCTATGGATGCTGGAGTTAAATTTCATTTGATACTATGCCTCATTACTTTTGTCACCTTAATCAAGAAACTAAGTCTTTGTAAATCTCATTTGTTTTCTCATTGGTGAAACTAGTCTTGAGTTGTCCTTCTCTTATTTTTTAATAAAGGATGTGTAAAATAATCCATCCAAAGTATCCAACTATGTTTGCCTGGCATGATGAATCATTAAATTAATATTGACAATTCATGATCTTTTAACTGAAATTACTACTTTGGGATGCTAAATGGAGGAGCACATCTGCTTTACCAGAGCTCTCTGGGCTATGACAGACAAGAAATATCTCAGAGGTACAAATGATACAAGGCCTAATGTAAGGAGATAAATACATACCTGTAGAGCTGAACATATTAGATCTCTCCCTACAGCTTAGAACTCTTGTTTGGATCATATAAATAGAGACTAGGGGCTGATGAGGAGGTTTAGCATTTAAGATAAATCAGCACTTAACTTAAGCCTCTAATGAGCTCTTGAGAGGATGCAGGTTCAGCTTGCAACATACACACACAGCAACTGCATCACAATAATCTGCATCTCCACTTTCCAGGGATCCAACATCCTCTTCTGGTCTCCACAGGGACTGCTCGTATGTTGTGCACATACACGTATGCAAGAAAATACTCGTACACATGAAATAATACTGAATGCTTAGCAAAGGAGGACAGAGACAAAGGAAAAGAACAAAAGCTTTCCTGACTGTTCTTTGCAATTTTCTTAAGTTGATGTGACACAAAAGAGAATGAATGAATGAAATCAACAAAGCTTCTCAAAAGAGAAACTTTGGCATGCTGAAATATATCAAGACAAATTTTATCATTGCCAATTTGTCAAGATTGATTTTATTAACTAATATTTCAAAGCATTTGTTCTATTTAATAAGACAAAGTCAGCACCGCTGCATTTTAATTTTAGTTATAATTAGTGACGGTGTTATGAAATTAATGATTTTTCCATAATCCATATGACATCACCAGTGCTAAAATGCCCTGTTTACTGCTGCGCCTCTGGCGGAAGCTAAGAGAAGCTGAATTTGAAGAGGGAAAAAATACCAGAAAAGATGAATATTTATGCCAGTCAAATTCTTGAAGTGCAGAGAATATTTGGTTCTGAGATGATCAGGCAAGCAATTTTAAACAAGAATCCAGAATTCCTAAAGGTCGGCGATCATTCACTCAGCTAAAATTAAACACTTGACTGATACTGTGTAATGACACTATCTAAATATATCACTCTAGAGTAGTTTTCCACTGGGATATGACTTCTGTTTCAGGGCTCTCATCAAAGGTATAGGGCCTGAGAAGATGAGCAAAGAAAAAAAATTAAGGAACAGTAAGGAGATAAAAATCACGTTTAAGTACTTTAATCACTCACTACCCACTGAGCCCACAAAAATAAAATGAGAAACTTTAATTCGGTACACCAGGATTCTGAGTATACAGACATCCTTCTTGCTGGCATGACAAAAATAACCAAGATTTCTTAGCTGTACACGCCTCTGGGTGTAAAAGAGCATTGAAGGCCGGGCATTGGTGGCACATGCCTTTAATCCTAGCACTCAGGAGGCAGAGGCAGGCCTCTGTGGCTTTGAGGCCTGCCTGGTCTACTGAGCAAGTGCCAGGACAGCCTCCAAAACAATACAGAGAAACCCTATCTTGAAAAACCAAAATAATAAAAAATAAAAAGATCATATGAAGAACCATCAGATAAGGGTGCTTCCTCACAGGAGCAGAATGATAATGACTAGCATTCATGAAAGGGAAAACCACCTAAAAACTGAACAACATTATTTATGCTGGTACTTATTTGAAAGATTTCATATGAATAAATGATAAATGGAGATCTTCCTAATTTGATACTGAATTTAATAAATATGGACAGTATCTTATAAATTCTTCCTCAGGGGACACAACATCAAACAACATAAATATCCCACACATGCTGAAGAATTTGAAGATCAGCATTTGCGTTTATATGCCCAACTTCTAAGGTCATGCCATCTTGTTCCTTACCTTGCTGATGGGCACAGAATATCCTTTAGGAAGACATGAAATGGAAGGAATAAATAACGCCTCAGTATGGCTGCCTCAGAGATAGTCAAATAAAAGATACCTTTAAAGAAAACCAAACAATGTGTCCTCCCTGTTAAGTCACAAACTGAGCTCCCAAGTGGAAGCAAGGGTGCTAATGTTTTAAGATGATGGCCTTGGATGGGGTTTTTCTAGGCAACTGAAACCAAGACCTTTTCCCAGAAAACCCTTAATGGCTAGCTGAATGTTCCGAGCTGTAACTGTCAGAACCACCTGTCTGAGAGAGTTGCCATGCAAGCCACCTGGACATTCCAGCTCCTACCCAGCTAAAACCGAACAAGCTTTTGCAGCTGGTTGGTATTCTCTGCTCTCTGAGGCAGCCCAGGAGTCTGCCCCAATAAACTGCTTTAATCCCTACAGAGTGTCCTTCATCAGTAGCTTTTTGCTGTGCTTGCTTTCACTCCCTTAGGCAGATCATGTTTTTTGCCTGGCGTTTTCTGTTTGTTTTTTGGTTTGGTTTGTTTTTGTTTTTGCCTAGATCCAGGAACTGACTTGATTTATCTTGCTGACATAATAGACACCCCTCCAATCACTACTTTGACTGAGTCAAGTTCTAAATCATACTTTAGTTAGGCCCTTTCAATTGTAAGCACCAAGCAAACATGATTTGCTGAGAAAGAGTGACTGTTCACTTCATTCACATATCACCAGTCACTGGATGTCCCTATTTTACTATAGAGACACTACCATACACGTATAGATGTATAAAAACTACTAAAAATTAGAGTTTTTACTATTCTAAATGATCCCCATGAAGTAAATAAAGTTCTTGAGAACCTTAACTAACTACCAGTACACTGACTTAAAATATCCATGCTTTCAAATAATTCATGATGGCATGTGAAATTTTGCAGAGACCTCCTGCCTAACAAATACAATAAGAGTGATAAAGTCATCACTGTATCCGGATTAGCAGACTATAACCAGAAGTCTGATAAATGAGTTGCATTTTAAGTAATATATCAATTGAGTAATAGAAATTGGGTTATGAGATAAGAAATGTTTGAAGCAATTGTTTTCCGTTCTTCTTATCTAACAGTTTTATACCATTCTGTAATCCATAATAACAGAACTTTACTTTTCTAGTTCATTATCATCTGTATAAGTGGAAGTCTAGATACAAAGTGTGATGGTTTGAATGTAGTTGGCCACCAGAATCTCATAGGGATTGTCACTTTCAGGAAGTGCAGCTTTTCTGGAGTAGGCATGGGTTTGTTAGAGGAAATGTGTTACTGTGGGGGCATGCTTTAGATTTTCTATTCTCAGGATACCACCAGTATCTAGTCCACTTCCTATGGCCTGAAAGATGTAGAAATCTCAACTATTCCTCCAGCACCATATCAGCCTGCATGCCATTATTCTCCGTGCAATGATGATAATGGACTGAACCTCTGAAACTGTAAGTGAGCCCCCTCAATTAAATATTTTCCTTGAAAGAGTTGCTGTTGTCATGGTGTCTCTTCCCAGCAATAGTAACCCTATCTAAGATACACAGTAAACAAATAATAATTCTGAAGAATCAAATAAACTATATGTATATGTCTGTAACATTAAAAATATATATAATATTTACAATACAGATACCCTTAAAATAACAGTAACAAAAAACAATATAAATAAAATTTCGAAGACAAGTTGTTTTCTTACTCAGATTAATTACAAAAGAAAACTGCAATTCTGTTGACAAGAAGAGAAAATAGTTTATTGGTCCCAAAGACTCCATATTTTTGATAGGCAGAGGAGAGTAATAATTTATGTTCTGATTCCAAGAATAAAAGATATTTCTACTTCTTCCTTCTCCTCTTCTCCTTTTCATTGTCCTGCTTCTCTGTTTCCTCTTCTCTTCCTACTCTTCCCTTTCTCTTTCTGTTTCTCATAAGGCAAGGGAATAACAAACTCCAAAATGAATATATATAGCTGCAATCCTCCAGTGAGAAAAGACAAGACACATAAAACATTAACAAGAAAATTATTATGGATATTCTTTATGAAAATAAAGAGTGGATGCTGCTAACTGACTATCACTGTAGGATCTGAGGACATACTTGTCACAACACACATACTGCCATCAGCACTTATCACTCAAGGACCTTAAGATATATCTATCATGATCTATACACTGGTGTTTCTCCTGTAACCACCAAAGGCACACAGTATCAGTTGCAGGATTCTAAGCAAGGTCCAATGTCGTGTCCCTCATATCCACATATCCAAGCATGTTAACACATCAATAGCATGACACTTGTTGCTGGGATGTCCTGAATTCAATATTTGCCTCTAAAAATCTTAAGGACGTTTCAATCATGTGTCATTCCCTAGCACTGCTACTTATTTATAAGTAGTTGTCAATAGCAGAGATCATCTTAGCAGGGGAATGTAAGCATTCAGCATGAGTCATACCCCCTTTAGTGCAGCTACTCCCTGAGCTAGTACAATTGTAGAGTAGGTTTTTTGACCCTGTCAAGGTATATGTAATGTCTATCTGTTGAGAGTGACTTCTTGCTTATGTTGTCTTTGAAGGTAAAAGGGTTTTCCAAACATGTAACCACATGCACTCCTCCTGAAGACAATTGCATCTACAGAAAGTTGTATGGAGACTTCACCAGCCTAGTGTATTTTATCACAAGAAGACCTAAAGTGTCAGCTAGAGGAGAAAGCTCTGTGGTGGTTTGAAAGAAAATGCCCCTCACAGAGAGTGGCACTATTAGCAGGTGTGGCTTTGTTGGAATAGATACACCTTTGTTAGAGGAATTTTGTCACTGTGGGGATGGCATTTGAAATCACTTTCAGTTGCTGGTGGGTCAAAATGTAGGACTCTCAGCTTCTTATCCAGGACCATGTCTACCTGCATATCACCATGTCCCACCATAATGATAATGGACTAAACCTCTGAAAATATGTTATCCCAATAAATGTTTTCCTTTACAAGAATTGCTCTATAGAGCCAGGTGGTTGTGGTAAATATCTTTAATCCCAGCACTCAAGGGGCAGAGGCAGGTGAATCTCTCTAAGTTCAAGGTGATCCTGGTCTACAAAGATGCACAGAGAAATCATGTATCAAAAGAAACAAACAAACAAAGCAAAAAAGATTTGCTGTATTCATGGTGCCTCTTGACAATATAATCTGTAAGACAAGTGGTCCTGAAGGTATGTACTTTGAAAAACAGGTAGGCAAGAAATGTATCAAAATAAAATAAACAAATAAAAAATAAGGTGTATGACTACTCCAAAAAACAGACACAGAAGAGAAACTTGCTAGTATCTTACCCTCATAAAAAGAAAATTGCAATGTACATCATAAATGTTTCAGATTGATGATTCTGTAGAAATAAAACGAGACACAAGTAAATCTAGGAAATTCTTTGAAATTGGGTAAATAATAAATGGTATAAATAACAGACTCATAGAAGAAAAATGAGTTCATGAAAAGTACCCAAAAAGAAATATTGAACTGAAGACCCTAATAAAACAAATAAATATTACACAAGAAATCTTCAACAACAGAATGGATTAGTCAGAATGTATCTCTGACCTTGAAGATAAGTCTTTTTGCATATTCTATTTAGTCAAGAAATGAACAAAAAAGAGAGGAAAAAATAAAAATAAACACTAGATTCATGGCATTCTATGCAAAATCTAATATGTGCCTGACAAAGACTGTTGCAGAAATGAAAAGATATAATTAAAAGCAGTGATCAGTAATAACTAATGTTAACAAAGACATGGATATGTGGGCCCAGGATCCCACAGAACCTCCAATCTAAATAGAATTGAATATGTATGATTATTTGTTTTGTAGATTATAACCAAATTATAAAAGTTTCAATGAAGAAAGAACTTTAATGGTGGTGATGGCAACAACACCAAGCTACATTTATAGAAACACCTCAGCAGAAATTAAAAGGGTAGGGCTGGTGGTTAGATATGTTCACTGTTTTAAAAGAAATGAAGGAGAACTTGTTATGCTAAAATATTACAGCCTTTTAAAAGAAGGAAAAAATGTTTCTAGGAAAGCTCAAACTAAGGAGAGTCACCATTGCCAGACCAACTATATAAGATACACCTAGACAGTCCTCCACCTGCAGGTGAAAGGACGGGAGTGATGGTGTTTATAAAACATGGGAAAACAAAAGTAGATGATAATCTATATGCACGCATACAAAGGAAACATGGATGATGCCTCTAAAGACCACAAATCCAAACTATCAAATACAAAGACATAGAAGATGGTAAACAGAAATCAACTAATAGGATGTAAACAGAAAATTCTTCCTTAAAAATGATAACCTTGAATCCATACCATAGTATTGAACAAAGAGCTACAAAGAGGACAATTGAGTCAAAAGTGTAAGACATAACTGCATTCAAAACAAAAGAAACTCATTTCAGTAATTAAAAGACATACAGGCTAAAACAACAGTGTTGAAAAAAGATATTCCACACAAGTAGAAACAAAAGGCATTCAAGAAATATTATTATTGCACGAGAAAAGAAAGACTTTAGTTATGAATATATAAAAAACAAAAAGCCAGTTTTCTTTTTTCCCTTTTATTTAATTTAAATTAGAAACAGCTTGTTTTGCATTTCAATCCCAGGTTCCTCTCCCTTCTCTCCTCCCCTGCCCCCCACTGACTCCTTATCCCATCCCCTTTCTGCTCCCCATAAAGGGTGAGGCCTTCCATGAGGAATCTTCAAAGTCTATCATATGGTTGAAGCAGGGCCTAGACCCTCCCCCATTTGCCTAGGCTGAGAGAGTTTCCCTCTTTGTGGAGTGGGCTCCCAAAATCCATTAGTGTAGTAGGGATAAATACTGATCCACTACAAAAGGCCCCATAGATTGCCCAGACCTCCAAATTGACATCCACATACAGGGGGTCTGGAACACACCTATGCTGGTTTCTCAGGTATCAGACTGGTCTCCAGGAGCTCACCCTTGTTCAAGTCAGCTGTTTTTGGGTGTTTCTCCAACCTGATCTTGACTGATTTGCTCATCACTCCTCCCTCTCTGCAACTGTATTCAAGAGTTCAGCAAAGTGTTTAGCTGTGGGTCTCTGCTTCTGATTCCATCAGCTACAGGATGGAGGTTCTAATGTGGCATACAAGGCAGTCATCAATCATATTATAGGGGAAGGGCATTTAAGGTAGCCTCTCTATTGCTTGCATTGTTAGTTGGTGTCAACCTTATAGATCTCTGGACATTTCCATAGTGCCAGATTTCTCTTTAATCCAATAATGGCTCCATCTGTTATAATATCTCTTGTCTTGCTCTCCTCTATTCTTGCCACGACTCAATCTTTCTACTCCCTCATGTCCTCCTCTCCTTTCCTCTTCTCCCCTTATCTTTCTCCTAACTACCTCTCCCTTCTCCCATGCTCCCAATTAGCTCAGGGAATCTTGTCCCTTTCCCATTCTCCAGGGGACAATGTATGTCTCTATTAGTGTCCTCCTTGTTTCCTAGCTTCTCTGTAGATTGTAGACTGGTAATCCTTTGACCTATGTCTAAAATCCATATATGAGTAAGTTCATACCATGTTTGTCTTTTTGTGACTGGGTTACCTCTCTCAGGATGGTTTCTTCTAGTGCCGTCCATTTGCCTGCAAATTTCAAGATTCCAAAGTTATTTTCTGCTGAGTAATACTCCATTGTGTAAATTACCATGCCTTCTCCATTCATTCTTTAATTGAGGTGCATCCAGGTTGCTTCCAGGTTCTGGATATTGCAAATAATGCTGCTATGAACATGGTTAAACTCATGTCCTTGTGGTATGAATGTGCATATTTTAGGTATATACCTAAGAGTGGAATAGCTGGACCTTGTGGTAAACTGATTCCCATTTTCTTGAGGAACTGCCATACTGATTTCCAAAGTGATTGTACTAGTTTGCACTCCCACCAGCAGTGGAGGAATGTTCCCCATTCTCCACATCCTCTCCAGCATAAACTGTCTTTGCTGTTTTTGATATTAGCCATTCTGAAAGGAGTAAGATGTTTTTATTTGCATTTTCCTGATGGCTAAGGATGTTGAGCACTTTGTTATGTGTCTTTCAGCCATTTTACTACTTCCTTTATTGAGAATTCTCTATTTAGTTCTGTACCCCACGTTTTAACTGGCTTATTTGGTCTCTTGGCGACTAGCATTTTGAGTTCTTTGTGTATTTTGGAAATCAGCCCTCTGTCAAATGTGGGGTTGGTGCATAGAATTCCCCATGCTGTGGGCTGCCATTTTGTTATGTTGACTGTGTCCTTTGCCTTACTTCTCAGTTTCAGGAAGTTCCATTTATTAATTGTCAATCTCAGTGTCTATGCTACTGGTAATGTGTTCAGGAAGCAATCTCCTTTACCACCTCCTTCATCTTCCAAGGGGTTCCATGTGAGTGGATTTATGTTGAGATCTTTAATTCATTTGGACTTACATTTTGTGATTGTTGTTAGACAAGAATCTATCTGCAATCTTCTACATGCAAGCATCCAATTATATCAGCACATTTTGTTGAAGATACTTTCTTTTTTCCATTGTATAATTTTAGGTTCTTCATCAAAAATCAGGTATTCTTAGGTGTGTGGGTTCATATCAAGGTTTTCAATATGATTCCATTGGTCTATTATAGCCCTATAATAGTGTTTGAAATCAGGGATGGTGATGCCGCCGGAAGTTCCCTTATCGCACAGGGTTGTTTGGACTATCCTGAAATTTTCTTTTTCCATATAAAATTGAAAATTGTTCTTTCAAGATCTGTGAAGAATTGTGCTGTGATTTTGATGGAGACTGCATTGAATATGTGGATTGCATTTGGCAAAATTGCCATTATCACTACATTGATTCTACCTATCCAAGAACATGTATTACCCCAAGGTATTTTATGTTGTTTGTGGCAATTGCAAAGGGTGATGTTTCTCTGATTTCTTCCTGAGCCCATGTATTTTCTGTATATATTAGAGGTACTGAGTTTTTTTTGAGTTTTCTTATATCCTGCCAATTTGCTGAAGGTGTTATCAGCTGTAGGTGTTCCCTGATAGAGTTTTTTGTATCACTTATGTACACTATCATAACATCTTCAAATTATGAAAGTTTGACCTCTTTTCCAATTTGTATCCCCCTTGATCTCTTTTTTTGTCTTATTACTGTAGCTAGAACTTCAAGTAAAATATTGAAGAGGTATAGAGAGAGTGGAAAGCCTTGTCATGCTCCTGATTTTAGAGGAATCACATTGAATTTCTCTCCATGTAGTTTGAAGGTGGCTGTTGGTTTGGTGTATATTGCTTTTATAATGTTTAGGTATGTTTTTGTTATCCCTGATCTCTCCAAGACCTTTATCATGAAGGGGTGCTGCATTTTGTCAAAGGGTTTTCAGCATCTAGTGAGATAATGGGATTTTTTTCTCAGTTTGTTCATATTGTGGATTACATTGATGGATTCTCATATGTTTAACCATCCCTGCAGCCCAGGAATGGAGCCTACTTGATCATGGTGGATGATTTTTCTGATGAGTTCTTGGATTCGATTTGCCAGTATTTTATTGAGTATTTTTCCATCAATGCAAAATTGAACCATTCCTGGATGAAGGAAGAAATAAAAAAGAAATTAAAGAATTCCAAGAATTCAGTGATAACATACCCAAACTTAGGGAACACTTTGACAGCAGTGCTTAGAGGAATGTTCATAGCACTAAGTGCCCACATGAAGAAGCTAGAGAACAGTCACACTAGAGAATTAACAGCATAACTGATAGCTGTAGAAGAAAAAGAAGAAAACTCACCCTGGAGGAGTAGATGCCAGAAAATAAAGAAAACTGAGGGCTGAAATCAATAATGGAGAAACTAGGAAAACAATACAATGAATCAATGTAATGAAGAGTTGGTTCTTCAAGAAAATCAACAAGATAGACAAACATTTATTCAAACCTACCAAATGGCAGAGAGTTAACATGCAAATTAACAAAATCAGAAATGAAAATGGAGACAAAACAATGGACACCGAGGAAACCCAGATAATCATCAGGTCATACTTTGGAAACCTATACTCCTGAATTTAGAAAACCTAAAGAAAATGGACAATTTTCTAGATAGACATCACTTACTAAAATTAAATCAAGAATGGATAAGCAATTTAACCCCTATTGAAATAGAATCAGTCTTCAAAAGTCTCCCAACAAAAGAAAGACCAAGGCCAGATGGTTTCAGTGCAGAATTCTACCAGAAATTCACAGTACAGCTAATACCAATTGTCCTCAAAGTATTCCACACAATAGAAGCAGAGGGGTCATTGCCAAAAGCCAGTTTTGTTAAAAGCAGTATAAACAGACATTTTGAATACACAGTAGGCTAGCAGTCTTAAGTCTTAAGTTACCTCAGGGTATATTTTTTTTAGGATTTCTTTTTTTCTCACTTTTTAAAAAAATTTAAATAGCGAGTTTTACATGTCAATCCCAATTCCCTCACCCTCCCCTCCTCCCGCACCCCCCCACCATCCCACTCATCCCTCCAGGCTACTGTCAACTCCTTCCACATAGGGGACATCCAGAGTCCATCACTTCACTCAGGGTAGGGCCCAAGCACTCCCCTAAGAGTCCAGGCTGAGAGAGCATTCCTCCCCATGTCATGGACACACTATGTCCATCAGTATTAGAGGGATAAACACTGATCCACTGCTCAGGACACCATAGGTTGCCCAGGCCTCCTCACTGACTCTCACATTCAGTGAGTCTGGATCAGTCCCATGCTGGCCTCCCAGCTGTCGGTCTGGGGTCCAAGAGCTCTTCCCTGTTTGAATCAGCTATCTCTGCTGTTTTTGATAGCCCATTCTCTGCCAATTTGCTCATCGCACCTCTCTCTCTGTCGCTGGGTTCCTTGGGTTCAGTTCAGTGTTTAACTGTGGGTGTTTGCCTCTGCTTCCATCAGTCACTGGATGAAGGCTCCAGGATAGTCATAGACATCAAGTTCATTATCAGGAATGGGAATTCAGGGTGGTCTCTACACTATTGCTTAGCTTGCCAATTGGTGTCATCCCTTTAGATCACTAGAGGTCACAATGGTGCCTGATCTGTCTTCTAACCTATGATTCCCTTTTCCCCCATCCTACCCCCCCAGTCAACATTCCTGTTCCACCATGACCTACTCTCTCTTCTTCTTCTCCCCCTCTCTATTTCCCAGTTCCCCCTCCCCTCTACCCCTCACTGTGTTCCCCATCTGTTCAGAGGATCTTGCCTCATTTCTCTTCTATGGGTACCATGCATATCTTTTATGTTTTTTCTTGTTTCCCAGACTCTCTGTCATTGTAAGTACAGACTGGCACTCTCCTGATCTGATGGGAGAAGTCCTGTACATTTGTTAATAAAGCACTGTTGGCCAATAGGAATCTAGATAGGTGGGACTAGGAGTCCAGGAGGATTCTGGGAAGGAGAAACACAAGGAGAGTTCGAGATGTAACCGCCATGGGGTAGGAAACCCGGAACTATTCTCTGGTAAGAAACATACTTAGATTAACAATTATGGGGTAATTATTTAAGTCAGAGCTAGCCAGTAAGAAACAAGCAAAGGCCAACAGATTCATAATTAATACAGCATCTTGTGTGTTATTTGGGGACTACAATGTGGAAGAGCCCAGGCAACTGGCAGGTCATATACCAAAGCGGCTAGCAAGGAAAAGCTTCTCTTAACAGAATGGTTGTCAGGAGTGGGATTGAATTTCCACGCAAAACAACAAAAGCTTTAAAGGAATTTTAGAAACAGAAGAGCAGAGAGAAGCACAGATTTTGGTAGCAGCATTTTTCTCAGGTGGGCTCTGTTTTGCTAGCAACAAGCCGAGATTCACATGGCTCGCTTACTGGAGTCTTCCTGACTGGGCATAAAAAAAAAAAAAAAAACAGCCAGAAAGGTTGTTTTAAGAGACTCTGCTAATGATTAAAAGGTGTGTACATACAGCTGGAAATGGCAGCATTTGCTGGATGTCAGCATGGACTGAGGCAGTAAGGTGGAATCACGCTTAAGCCCACCATCTTGAAAACGGCAGTTTAAAACAGCCGTGGTTTTACAGATAAGACACGTGGCCAGAAAAACGTAAAGATTTACAGTAAAGTCAGACTTGGATAAACAAAACCTCTAAAGGTTTACAGTGTGTTTAAAAATATACGTGAGATTGAGAGAGAAAATGAAACGACAAAGTGGTAAATAGAAAAGCCGGCGTTGTGGTGGCACACGCCAGAGGCAGAGGCAGGCAGATTTCCAAAGAGAAACCCTGTCTCAGAGAAAAATAAATAAAAGTAAAAGAAATAAAGTAATAATAATAATAGATAAATAAATAAGCCACGTAAAGATGGAAAATACGCAGAGAGTCTGGATACTGTACGCTATTAAGTTTTTCAGTTTTTTCTTTGCTAAGGAAGGAACTGCTAAAGTACACTTGATTATAAATGCTGCTGAATTAATCCAACTTCTATCTTTTCAAAATGCCTTGACTTCAAAATTTAAGTATAAGGATATATTACTCGGAAAAGGAGATTTTATTTATGTTTCTACAGAAAATGAAAAGCTGAGGGTTCCTTCCAGGCTTCTGTGGTTTGACGAACCAAGACCCCTGGAAGCAGTGGACCAGGTGTTCCAACAACTGAAACAGCTAAGATGATGGAGCTTTACAGACCACGAAAATAAGGTCTTATACAGGTTTCTGAGTTTTTTCATGATCCCCATGGTATGAACAGCACCCCCTTCCAGCATGAAGCAGTTTGGAATGAGCGACATCCTAATTCCCATATTGTTTATAAATCTTTGTTTTCATTTAAATGGGATTGTTTATAATTGGTTAATGATCACAACCAATCTCTTCTTAAAGAAAAAAGGGAATTATGGTATGGGTATTGTTTTTCATTTATTGATACAAATTCAAGGTCAATTTTGTGATATGTATATTTCTCCTCTTGATTAAGTATTGTGCTTATACTGATCTTTTAAAATGTAATGCGTAATCAAATACAGATTATAGATAGTTACTTATAATAGTCAGAATTTATAGTTGGGTAAGTTAGGTTTTCTAGATATACAGAAATATATTTGAGATAGATAGTCTTCAAACCTTTCAAAGACCTTCAGAAAATGGCATTTAAAATGGTTTAGGGTTTTTCTTGACAATGAGAAATGTCTGCTCCTGGCAGCACCAATTATGTTTGAGAGGAAGATGAGCATCGAAGAAACTTCTTATGGAGTTTGCTTTCAACATGGCAAGATTAGCCATTTGGGAAAGAAACTGCTCTTGCCTAGACTGCTTGACTGTTGTTGTAAAATCTGGACATGCAGGACCCACAGGAAATTGACTGCTGAGCTCAGTCTTACAGGGTTCCTGATTCATGGAAGAGTCTACCAGACTTTCTGCAGGACACAGAAAAATGACTGACAGACTGCCAATGCAGATGGACAGTTTGAAATTTCCTGCTTGGCTGAGAAGTGGCCTATGGGCTGAAGATGGATGCCCCAACATTACAGAGGAACTATGGGTGACTGTCCAGGCAGTAAGATATCTCTGTCAATTCTAGTGTTTACATATTATCCTTCTGTGGTCTTTGATGGAGTTGAAGACAGATAGTTATAATTATAGTTTTCCTTAGTTATGATAAAAGATGAGCTAAATATAGAACTTTGGACTCACAAGGATGGGATGGATGATATTTTCTTTAAATCTTGCTAAAATATTGTAACTATGTTCTTACTTGATAGCTGTTCTGTTATATATAATTTGACTATATTAAAGTTAAGACCTTTCTTATTGTTTAAACAGAAAAGAGGAGATGATGGGGGAAGTCCTGTACATTTGTTAATAAAGCACTGTTGGCCAATAGGAATCTAGATAGGTGGGACTAGGAGTCCAGGAGGATTCTGAGAAGGAGAAACAAAAGGAGAGTTCGAGATGTAACCACCATGGGGTAGGAAACCCGGAACTATTCTCTGGTAAGAAACATACTTAGATTAACATTTATGGGGTAATTACTTAAGTCAGAGCTAGCCAGTAAGAAACAAGCAAAGGCCAACAGCTTCATAATTAATACAGCATCTTGTGTGTTATTTGGGGACTACAATGTGGCAGAGCCCAGGCGACTGGCGGGTCATATACCAAAGTGGCTAGCAAGGAAAAGCTTCTCTTAACACTGATCCATGTCTAAAATCCATAAATGAGTGAATACATACCATGTTTGTCTTTTTGTGACTGGGTTACCTCACTCAGGATGGTTTCTTCCAGTGCTATCCATTTCCCTGCGAATTCCAAGATTCCATTGTTTTTTTTCTGCTGAGTAATACTCCATTGTGTAAATGTACCATATTTTCTCTATCCACTTTTCAGCTGGGGGCATCTAGGCTGCTTCCAGGTTCTGGCTATTACAAATAAGGCTGCTATGAACATAGTGGAGCAGATGCCCTTGTTGTATGAATTTGCCTCTTTTGTATATATGCCTAAGAGTAGAATTGCTGGGTCTTGTGGTAGATTGACTCCCATTTACCTGAGGACTCTCCATACTGATTTCCAAAGTGGCTGTACAAGTTGGCATTCCCACTAGCAGTGGAGGAGTGTTCTCCTCTCTCCATATCCTCTCCAGCATAAATTGTCTTCGGTGTTTTTGATTTTAGCCATTCTGACAAGAGTAAGATGGTATCTCAAAGTTGTTTTGATTTGCATTTCCCTGATGGCTAAGGATGTTGAACACTTTCTTAAGTATCTCTTGGCCATTTTAGCCTCCTCTATTGAGAATTCTCTGTTTCGTTCTGTACCCCACCTTTTAATTGGATCCTTTGGTGTTGGAGACTCGCTTCTTGAGTTCTTTGTATATTATGGAGATTACCCCTCTGTCAGATGTAGGGTTAGTGAATATCTTTTAACATTCTGTGTACTGCCATTTTGTCTTGTTGACTGTGTCCTTTGCCTTACAGAAGCTTTTTTAGTTTCATGGGGTCCCATTTGTTAGTTGTCGATCTCAGTGTCTGTGCCACTGGTGCTATGTTCAGGAAGTTGTCTCCTATACCAACTCGTTGAAGAGTATCTCCCAATTTCTCTTCTAAAAGTTTCAGTGTGGCTGGATTTATGTTGAGATCTTTGATCCATTTGGGCTTAAGTTTTGTACAAGGCAATAAACATGGATCTATCTGCAGTCTTCTGCACACCAGTACCCAGTTATGCCAGCACCATTTGTTGCAGATGCTTTCTTTTTTCCATTGTACAGTTTTAGCTTCTTTGTCAAAAATCAAGTGTTCATAGGTGTGTGTGTGTTAAAATCAGGGTTTTTAATTTGGTTCCATTGGTCAACCTGCCTATTTTTGTGCCAATACCAAACTGTTTTCAGGACTATAGCTCTATAATAGAGCTTGAAGTCAGGTATGGTGATGCCTCCTGAAGTTCCTTTATTGTATAGGGTTGTTTTGGCTATCCTGAGCCTTTTGTTTTTCCATATAAAGTTGATTAATTTTCTTTCCAGGTCTGTGAAGAATTGTGCCGAAATTTTGATAGGGATTTCATTGAATCTGTAGACTGCTTTTGGCAAGATTGCCATTTTTATTACATTGATCCTACCAATCTAAGAGCATGGGAGATCTTTCCATTTTCTGGTATCTTCTTTGATTTCTTTCTTTAAAGACTCAAAGTTCTTGATATACAGGTCTTTCATTTCCTTGGTTAACATTCTCCCCAGATATTTGATGCTGTTTATGGCTATTGTAAAGGGTGAGGTTTCTCTGATTTCTTTCTCAGTCACTTCATCGTCTGTATATAATAGGGCCACTGATTTTTTTGAGTTTACCTTGAATCCTGTCACTTTGCTGAAGGTGTTTATCAGCTCTAAGAGTTCCCTTGCGGAGTTTTTGGGTCACTTATATAAACTATCATATCATCTGCAAATAGTGAAAGCTTGACTTCTTCTTTTCCTATTTGTATCCCCTTGATCTCCTTTTGTTGTCTTATTGCTGTAGGTAGAACTTCAAGTACAATATTGAAGAGATATGGAGAGAGAGGACAGCCTTGTCTTGTTCCTGATTTTAGAGGAATTGCATTGAGTTTCCCTCCATTTAGTTTGATAGTTGTTGTTGGTTTACTCTATATTGCTTTTATTATTTTCAGGTATGTTCCTGTTATCCCTGATCTCTCTAGGACCTTTATCATGAAGGGTGCTGGATTTTGTGAAAGGCTTTTTCAACATCATGTGGGTTTTTCTTTCACAGTTTGTTTATATGGTGGATTACACTGATAGATTTTCTAATATTGTACCATCCTTGCATTCCTGCAATGAAGCCTACTTGATCATGTTGGATGATTTTTCTGATGTGTTCTTGCATTCGGTTTGCTAGTATTTTATTGAGCATTTTTTCATTGATGTTCATGAGGGAAATTGGTCTATAGTTCTCTTTCTTAGTTGTGTCTTTGTGTGGCTTGAGTATCAAGGTAATTGTAGCCTTGTAAAAAGAGTTTGACAGTGAGCCTCCTGCTTCTATTGTGTGGAATAGTTTGAGGAGTATAGGAATCAGCTCTTCTTTGAATTTCTGGTAGAATTCTGCACTGAAGCCATCTGGGCCTGGGCTTTTTTTGTTTGGGAGACTTTTGATGACTGCTTCTATTTCATTAAGGGTTATAGGTCTGTTTAGATTGTTTATCTGCTCTTGATTTAGTTTTGGTAAGTGATATCTATCCAGGAAATTGTCCATTTCCTTTAAATTTTTAAATTTTGTGGAGTACAGATTTTCAAAATATGCCCTGATGATTCTCTGGATTTCCTCAGAGTCCGTTGTTATGTCCCCTTTTTCATTTCTGATTTTGTTAATTAGCATGCTCTCTCTCTGTCTTTTGGTTAGGTTGGACAGAGGTTTGCCTATCTTGTTGATTTTCTCAAAGAACCAACTCTTTGTTTCATTGATTTTTCTCAATGTTCTCCTGATTTCTACTTGATTGATTTCAGCCCTCCATTGGATTATTTCCTGGCATCTGCTCCTCCTGGGTGAGTTTGCTTCTTTTTGTGATAGAACATTCAGCTGTGCTATTAATTTTCTAGTATGACAGTTCTCCAGTTTCTTCATATGGGCACTTAGTGCTATGAACTTTCCTCTCAGCACTGCTTTCAATGTGTCCCATAAGTTGTGTCTTCATTCTCATTGAATTCCAGGAAGTCTTTAATTTCTTTTTTTATTTCTTCCTTTACCCAGGGATTGTGCATTGTTCAATATTCATGAGTTTGTAGGGTTTCTGCGATTGTGTTATTTTAATTCATGGTGATCTGCTAAGATAAAGGGGGTTATTCCAATTATTGTATCTGTGGAGATTTTCTATGTTTCCTATTATGTGGTCAATTTTAGAGAAGTTTCCATGTGGTGCCGAGAAGAAGGTGTATCCCTTTGTGTTTGGGTGGAATGTTCTATAGATGTCTGTTAAACCCAGTTAGGTCATAACTTCTATTAGTTCTTTTGTTTCTTTGTTAAGTTTCTGTCTGGAGATCCTGTCTAGTGGTGAGAGCGGAGTGTTGAAGTCTCCTACTATTAGTGTGTGAGATTTTATGTGCAATTTGAGCTTTAGTAATGTTTCTTTCACAAATGTAGGTGCCTTTGTATTTAGGGCATAGATGTTTAAAATTGAGACTTCATCTTGATGGACTTTTCCTTTGATGAATATGAAATGTCCTTCTTCATCTCTTTTGATTGATTTTAATTTGAAGTCTAGTTTGTTAGATATTAGCATTGCTACACCCGCTTGTTTCTTGGGTCCTTTTGATTGGAAAATCTTTTCCCAACCCTTTACTTTGAGATACCGTCTGTCTTTGATGCTGAGATGTGTTTCTTGTATGCAGCAGAAGGATAGGTTCTGTCTTCATATCCCTTCTGCTAGTCTGTCTTTTTATAGGCAAGTTGAGGCCGTTGACATTGAGGGATATCAATGACCATTGATTGATGATTCTTATTTGTTTTGATTTATTGGTAGTGAAGTTATTTTGTGGAATTTCTCCTGCCTTTTTCTTTTGGTGTTTTGTAAAGTGGTATTATATATTGCCTGTGTCTTTGTGAGTGTAGTTGTCTTCCTTGGATCTAGGTTTTCCTTCTAGCACTTTCTGTAGAGCTGGATTCATGAATACGTATTGTTTAAATCTGGCTTTGTTATGGAATATTTTGTTTTCTCCATCTATGGTAATTGAAAGCTTTGCTGGATATAGTAGTCTGGGCTGGCATCCTTGTTCCCTCAGCATTTGTAGGCCATCTGTCCAGGATCTTCTGGCTTTCATCGTTTCCATTGAGAAGTCAGGTGTAATTCGGATAGGTCTGCCTTTATATGTTACTTGGCCTTTTTCTTTAGCTGCTCTTAATATGTTCTCTTTATTCTGTAGGTTTGATGTTTTGATTATTATATGGCAAGGTGACTTCTTTTTCTGGTCCAGCCTATTTGGTGTTCTGTAAGATTCTTGTATTTTCATAGGCATATCCTTCTTTAGGTTAGGGAAATTTTCTTCTATGAGTTTGTTGAATATGTTTTCTGTGACTTTGAGCTGTATTTCTTTGCCTTCTTCTATATCTATTATTCTCAGGTTTGGCTTCTTCACATGTCCCATATTTCCTGGATGTTTTGGTTTAGGGATTTGTTGGTTGTGAGGTTTTCTTTGTTTGACGACTGTATATCCTCTAATGCATCTTCAACACTTGAGATTCTCTCTTCTATCTCTTGCATTCTATTGGTGATACTTGCATCTGTAGTTCCTGATCGTTTACCCAGCTTTTCCATTTCCAGCATCCCCTTGTTCTGTGTTTTCTTTATTGTTTCTATTTCAGCTTTCAATCCTTCAACTGTTTGAGTTGTTTCCTTAATTTTTTGGTTGTTTTTTCTTGGTACTTTTTAGATTCTTTGAGATATTTGTTTATTTCTTGAATTTTTCCCCCATTTCATGAATTTTTTGTTTGTTTTTTTCCTCTATTTCTTTAAGGGATTTCCTCATTTCTTCTTTGAGGGTCTCTATCATCTTCATAAAATGATTTTTAAGGTCTGTCTCCTCTGCTTCATCTATATAGTGCTTTTCAGGTCTTGCTGGCATTGGTTTCCTAGATTCTGGTAGAGCCATGTTGGTCTTTTGATTGCCGAGTGAGCTTTTGTTCTTTCTTCTTCCCATCTCTTCCTCCAGTGGGTGCTGGTGGGGTCTCTCTGTCTCCACTGGTCTCCTTCCTTCCTGAAGCTGAAGCTGGGATTGCCAGAGTTTGAGGCCTGGCTGGGTTCGCTGGAGTTTGGGGCCTGGAAGGTCTGATGTCTTTCCTGTGTGGGCAGGTCTTCTGGATGCCAGGTGTGGCCCGGATGATCGAGGGGATGGGTGTCTCATGCAGGATGGGGAGTGTCTCCCCGGAGACCCAAGCTCACCTGGCTGGCTAGGTTCGCCAGAGTTTCGGACCTGGAAGGGCTGATGTCTTTCCTCCCTCAAGGTGCACTATTATCTCTGGCTCTAAGATTGTGCATTTGTTCCAGTCCCTTATAATGCAAGAAATATTTTTAGAATATAGCATTGTCACAAGGAAATCCAGGGGATTATTGAATAAATTGAGTCATTTGGAATGGTAAGGAAGGTAGGAAGATATTAGGGTGAACACAATCACAATGTGCAAAACTGACAACTTTTTAAACTTAAAAACTTTTAATAGTAATTAACAACATTTAACAATGCTTAGAAGGCTAGTAGGACCCTACAACATTTGGGTGCCTCTCGTCAGCACCAGTGGGATTGTTTTCTGAATCACATGATTATCAGTTTAGAATGCAGAGTGTAGTGGGGAATTTTAGGCTGATTTTAAAATAAATCAAGTTATTAAACAACTGTCTAATAGGCAGAGTGATGCAGTTGACATTTCTATTTAAAAAGAAGAGAAGAGGTCTTCTCAACAATGATACATCTATGAAAGACAAATTCAGTCCACAGCATGTCTAGTTTTTCACTTGAAAATGGTGGTAAAAGCTGTGAGAGTTACACTTGATTAGTTGGAGATTTTTCCATGAAAATTAAGAGGAAAATCTGGTTCTTTTTGTTATTCTATGAGGATATCAGATACAAACTCCTCATAAGCTTTTATATATGGCAGAAATTTGACATCCTTTTGTGATAATTTCTTTCTAACCTTGGACTTGTCTAACTTCCTGATGTGTCAGTTCTTACTTTCACTGAAATCATAACCATTTATAATTGGGTTCTAATTGTTGCATGTGTTTTATAAAGGAAATGAAGCAGACTATAGGAGACACTGTTGGCCAGCCTACGCAAGTCACAGTAGCCCTGCACAGGTCCCCAGGCCAGCCTGCATGAACATGCATACCAGGCACTTTCTCCCTCAGCCAAGCCTGCCTCTATACCCAGAGACTACTGACAAAGGGACACCTGACCAGAGACACCAATGAGGAAAGGGCAACACAGTAGAGTTAGCTTCCTGACCCAATGGGACCTTGAGAGGGGAAATAAAGGTAGGCCTAACTCCTTAATAAATGAGTCTGCAGCATGCTCTAGTACTCACTTACTCCCAGTTCTTGAGTCATTGGTGCTATGTCTTCTTACCTCCTCCCACAAAGGGTGTCCCAGTATGGTAACCCATAGAAGCAAACAATTCCCATTATGTGATTAGCAACCTTTTAGCTTAAAGTGTAATAAAAGTTCCCTCATTATTATTTCACAGCCACAGCATTGCAAAATTGTCATTTATTTATTTATTTGTTTTTATGAGACAGGGTTTCTCTGTATTGGTTTGGAGGCTATCAGTCCAGCCCAGCCTCGAACTCACAGAGATCCGCCTGCCTCTGCCTCCCGAGTGCTGGGATTAAAGGTGTGCACCACCACTGCCCGGCACAAAATTGTCATTTAAACTCATGCAATAGAATTAGTGTTCAGGTATGTCAGGAGGCTGTTCCAATGAGGGCACTATTCATTGACAAATACCACGAGAGGAAATTTATTTGGCAGGTAATAACAGAAATATGTCAATGTTTTTGTTCCTTTTTATATTCTAATTTCACATATTAGGTAAGCAGATAAAATGTCTTCAATATACAATCTTTGGCCTTAAGTAATTTTCACACTTCTAGCTCATGCCACAAGGTGAGGAGCTCCATGCCATGTCTGAATCTGGGAAATAGTGAAGACTAGAATTATCTGTGAATCCATAGAAGAGCCCTAGGAACACCTAACCATTACTACTAGAGTGTTGGTAACTTAACAATAGGCAGGTTGTAAGTCACTTTTCTGGGCCTGCTCACAATAGCAATGGCTCTGATACTGAAATTCATTGTTAAATCCCAATTCCTGACAGGTCCACTTTCCATCAAATTATTTTCAGCATTGAAGTAAGCTATCATAAAGCATGTCAATGACTTCATGAGAAAGTCTCAGGATCAGAGTTAGGCACATATGCAAATAATATGAAAGAGAAATAGAGTGAATATTTCTTTGAAAAAGGTGTACTGTGAATTTTGTATGAGGATCAGAATTCAGAGTTTTCTTGACCTGTATATATGATAGCTTATGAACCTTAGAATAATGAACAAAGGAATGATGTAAATGAGGTAAGTTTTCTGCCTTCTTTCATCATTCCCTCTTATCTCTCTCTGCATCTTTTAATAATTACATCTTTTTTACTCTGCATGCTCTAGACACTGTGTGTGGTATAGTACAAAGAACATGATCTTTAGAGATGCCTGGGTTTGATACCTAACCACCTGGACACTATTTTCAGTCTGTATAAATAGAGGCATTAGAAGACATATCCAAGACTTCCCTGAAAATTGTATGAGCACAAGCTTGAAGGGTATGTCACATCTTAAATGAAAACTTAAATGAAATGCCTTGCTTGATTATTTACTTCTAGTAGTTTTGTTTTTATTGTTATTTTGTGTACCTCTGGTGGAACCTTTCATTCTCTCGATACCTTTGTTCAGTTTACATTTTCTTCCTGGAACACTAACTCACAGGAATGATTTCCCTGAATTTTTTCTTGCTCTTTTCTTTGAACTAAAGCTTTTTGTTCAGGTGATTTCTAGTTTTCATTCTGTTCTTCCTTCATTCTTTGTTTCTCTTCATATTTCTTACTTCAGTATTTCTTCCCCTGAATACTTATTATCTTTCCTTTCATTTCCATGTTGTGAGGAAGTTTCTTCCTTGCTTTTGACCTTCTAATTGTGGGTCTTTATCTATTCACACCACTTTGATCCCAGACTTCAATCCTCTGCATTCTGGACACTGTTCAGTTGGCTGTTTCTGAAACCTTTCTTGTTTGACTCTCACTTTCTGCATTTTATAATCATCCTTATTTCTTTTCTCCTTAAACTTCACCCTTCCTACATTAAAATCACTATGAATCCTCAACCCACACAACAAAATGTTGTTCTGTTGTGTGAGAAACTGTACAAACTCTATCCACGTCTGGCTGACTTTGACCTTGTCTTCCCTTGGGTGATCTACAAGCTGTTTTGCCATTTGCATGAGTCAAGCCTCTGCTGATGCCATGCTAATGATCCACACCACTGCTTCTCAGTCATTGGCCTCATATTTTACTCACTGTGAGCACTGTTCCCAGAAGCTCACAATCTTTCATTGCAATACAGCAGGTGACACAAGCAGAATTTGTTATAAAACAAAGCAAACTGAGAAATAGGTCACTGCTGAATTAATAACAAAAGGTCAAAATTCTTGTGGAAGAAAGATGAAAACTTGGAGGTTTGGGAAAACAAAACCTCCTTGCATACCTTCTTGTTGGAGGTCACATTCAGTGAAATATCAACATCATTTTGTATTGGGAAAAACTAATATGTAGGTTGAAGTAGTTTGTTCAGTGTCAGTCATTGCTGATACCTGCTTGAGTCTGAATTCAAATACATAGCTTGGTACATTTGCTTCTGGTAAGGAAGAAGTAATTATGGAAGACACAACTTATCCTTCAACAAATATAGATACATATATTGACAAAATGTATCAAAATTTCAATTTTGTAGTTAATGAGAACATGTGGAGATGAATCAATATGAAAGTAATTTCAGAGTGGAAAAATACTCTTTAAAGTGAACAGATTGACTTCTGCCATTTACTTTTAATTTTCACATGTTCTTTGTTCTTTTCTTTCTTTCCTATTTTTTCACATGTGCTGATCATGTATTAACTGTTGGGTTTACCACAGCTCAATATTTAATCCAAGACAAAGCAGCCAAAAGAAGATCCACTAGTACTGTTTGTGGGCATTAGTAGTTAGATCCAAAAGTGTTCTCACTACAATCTATGGTGGCATAGCATGGGAGGCAGCAGCTGGGATGAGCATTAAGAATAAGGCACAGATGACTAGAAAAACATACTAGTTTGACACAAATCTGCCGTAAATACATGCAGCCTCTGATACTAAGAAATTTGTTCAAATGAGAACTTGAAAAAATACAGACAAGTAAGCATAAATTCAAATTTACTAAGGTATAAAATTATCAGGATTTAAGGAGTCATACAAATAGACACTCAACAAGCAATACCAGAATAGGAGTCTGGTTACATGACAGTGCTCAGATGTAGAGACATAGGAAGGCAAGAGCAGCAGAATCTAAGCCAGACCATCTGCAAAGGACAGAACGTCCATCTACAGAGACACAAAACAGCAAAAGTAAAAAAGAATTTACTTCAATTGAGCACAGATCATATGGATCATAGAGATTGAAGCAACAATCCAGGAACCCTGTATGAACCTGAGCTGGTCCTATGCTTATGTGCAATTGTTGTGTAGCTTGGAGCTTTTGTGGGCCTCCCAACAGTGGGAGTCCTGGTATCTTTGACTCTTTTGCCTACCCTTGGTACCTGTTTCTTCATACCAGGCTTCCCTGTTCAGTCTTGAGAGGAGAGGTTGTGCCCAGACTTACTTCATCTTGTCATGCCATGTTCAGTTGATAATCCTGGGAGGGCTGCTCTTTTCTGAAATAAAATGAGGGGAGTAAATATGGAAAAGAAGGGAAGTAGGGGAGGGGAGGAGAAGAGGAGATGAAGGAGAAACTGTAGTGGGGATGTAATATATGGGAGAATTAGTAAAAAATAAATAAAAACTTCATTTTAAACAATCTGAATTTATAATTCAATCTTAGCTTGGTGAAATTTCTGAACAGCCCCCAATTGTGTCTTTTTAGGGAAGAAAATTGTTGGTCTTCATGTCATGTAATTTATGACTGCACATAGATATGATTACAATTTCTAGAATTATTGTGAGTTATAGCAAGAAAGCAAGAGACTTCTGTGAGGTATACAGAATATTATCAAGGTAAAACACTTGGAAAGCAATAAAAAGGAAGCAAAGTGTAGATTTATAAATGCATGCCTACTTGTGCCTTGAGTTGAGATCATAACAGGTGCCAAGTGTGTGATGGCTGGAGGCAAAATTAAGGTCTTTCTCAACAGAAGTATATTTTCTAGGATATAATGGATGGATCATTCATGACCTTGGTTTCAGTTTGAGGCTCATTCTCAAAGTTAGGGCAGGATGAAAGGGCTGTGACAGCCAGTGGCATCTGACTGAGTATGTGAGGATCCTGTGTCTAATGGGTGCCACCAGAGGAGCTCAGGCCATAACATAGGCATAGATGTCATTAGTGGAAACAGGAAATGTAACTGAAAATCAAGGAAAATGACAAAAAGGAAGGGTGGTCAATCGGATCCACTTATCCTGTAAGGCAAAGAGAAGAATTTTAAACTAAAATAAAATTTGACAAAGGCATGTCTCCCATCTAATTTCCATCCCTGTCTAGATCGCTTTTTCCAGAATAATAATATTAACCTTTTTGTTTGTAGACTCATTATGTTGCTACTGGTGTAGATACATGTGAACATAAACACTGAGTAATAAAAGCGTATTTGTGAGATTTGCTTTCTCTACTGGGATTAGGGGCAAGGATGACTAAGTGAATATCCAATCATGCTACTTTCACTCATTATCTTTAAGACTTTAAGCTAAGGATACAATCACTTCATTGGACTGTTGTTTACTGAACTGCAACTTGGAAATAGCCTGCCTTTTCCACAGAGCTATTTGAAGATCAAAAAAGGAGAATATCTCCTAAGATAATTTGAAAAATTTATAATGAGTTTTCCAAATTAATTATTTTAAATAGCTTTCACCTGTTAAATTGCATTTAAAAACTTGTTATAGACACTGAACATTGAGTTTCTTAGATAGAAAGTTAATGTCTTATTCTTTTACACATTTCTAACATTCAAAGCAATACCATGCTGTCCATATTTATTTGATGTACTTAATTCAACCAGATCTTATGTCTAGCCTATTGTTTAGCCACTTCATTCACTTACAATGCTTGTCAAATGTGCATCATGTCATTTGAAAGATTTTTCTGGGTCTTCTAAAGGAAGGTGATGAGATGTTCCTATATTATTTTTGCATTAGCTCCTCAGTTGTCTGACACTAAAATCCATACCTTCAGCTGCTTGTAGCTGGGATGCTTGACTAGTAAAAAGCTCTAGCTTCATTGTTTTTATCATTAGCACCAAATCCAAACACCAGTGATTGAATGAGATAAAATGCAGGTTTTCAAAATATTGACACATGAACCTATTACCATTCTTTAAAAAATTACTTCTATGAGTCTTCGTTTTTGTCATCCTGTTTCCTAGTCTCAACTCTATTATATACTAACTTTAATTTGTATGAGATAGATATAAACAATTTGATATTTTATGTTGAAGTTGGGATACTAACACCTTAAATGTGTGGCTGGAACTCCTTCTTTGTGATAATGTTAAGATATAAAACAGCAATCAAAGTTTGATTTTTTATGTTTTCATTTTTCTATTCACCATGCCATGTCTATGTGTGTGCCACCCTATTTGCAAAGACTTAATGCATAATATTATATTTAATCATCCTAATAACTCCATAAGAAAATATCAAGATACACTGTCACCACCCATGATCACCACCAGCATCATTTTAAGTGCTAAATTGAGAAAGAAATTTAAACGTTTCTAGTATTATAAGCCATCCGCAAGACTGAGAGAAGTTCAAAGCCAGAAACACCTACACATAACTTGGATATGATTTGAACATGACTTATAGACAGTTGCTTATAATCTCTATTATCATATTACTTGACAGAGACCTCATTTTAGCTCTACCTTGAATTTACATATTTGTCCAGTAAAAAAACATTGGAATAGGCATGCCTCCAATTATTATCCTTTCACGTGGCTCCTGTAGACACTTACCACAATCCCAGACATACTTGAATTTCTCTATTTTCTGTGTGCAGGCCCAAGAAAATGAAAAAAAAGCAATTATAGTGGGCCATTATGTCAAAAATAGATTGAAGATCTGAGTCAAGTTCCATCAATTACTGGATGAAGACTCTATGATAATAGTTGGGATATGCATCAATCTGATTACAGGGGTAAGCCAGTTCAGGCATTCTCTCTACTATTGCTAGAAATCTTAGCTGGGGTCATCCGTAAGGATTCTTGAGAGTAACTCTAGCACCAGGTTTCTTCCTGAGCCCATATGTGGGAGACATTTGTGAAGTTTGGACTATCTGAGAAGCCCCTAGCAATAGGATCATGATACAAACTTGGTACATGAGCTACCTTATCAGAGTCCATTCCTTAGGGTGGGATGCCATGCTCAGTGGCAAAAGGAGCATAATATAATCCCAGCACATGAACTAGTTTGTTGGAGCCCACTCCCCATGGTGGGATGCCATGCTCAGTCTTAATGCATGGGACAGGGGCCTGACACTGTCCCAACCTATTATGCCAGACTATGTTGATTCATCGTGAGAGCCCTTACCTGTGAGGTAGAGTAGACTTGGGGCAGGCTAGGGGATAGATGAGGGGGTGGGAGGAGGTAAGGGGGGTGAAAGGGTGGATGGGAGGAGAACTGTGGTTGGAATGTGCAATGAAATCAAACAATTAAGAATGGGAAAAAATAGTACGTGTTAAAATAACACACAAAAAATGGAAAGAACAAAAACGTTCACTTTCCCTAGTTTTCCTAGAGAAATCACTAGGAAGAAAAAAATACATCATAGATGCCATATATCATGAAAATTACACAAAATAATGTTAACATAAACTCTTTTGAAGGAGAGTCTAATGACACAGAGAATTCGTGAAGGTCAGAAATCAACTTGGAGAATTTGGTTCTCTTCTTCAAACATGTCGATTCTGACGATCAAACTCAGCTCCTCAGGCTTGTTGGCAAGTATCTTCCATGCCAAAACATCACTCTAGCCATGGAGTTTTGTATTTTATAGGCCTAGATTACTTGGGAACAGTCTACTCTCGCTTCCTATGTGACAAGGGAGTTTTGTTATTATGTCCTTTTAAAATCTGAAACTGTCCCTTTCCTGAGACTTTCCACTCAATTTAGATACTTAGAATACAAATAAAGGAAAGGAAATAAGTAATGAATAATAATACTAACCAGTAGGAGTTGGAAGTAGAGGGAGTGGCTTGATTAATCAGATGTCACATTTGGCCACTAAAATATTTGTATCAGCACATGAAGATTTTATTCAGGATCCAATAAATGAAACTCATAAATTTTTAATCCACAATGAAAAAAGTGCTTGATTTGAATTGGTAAGGAAATTCTTTTGCCAAGTACAGCAGTCTCTAGACATTCATAGATAAATTTGTAGTTAGGAGTTTTGAATTTCATAAATTCCCATGTAATTTCTAAGCCATTTTAATATAATGATACTATCATTTCACATCGTCATTTGCCAAACTAAACAAAGGTGCTACTTCCCAGTGCCAACCACATATCTGATTAGTGACATGCCTTCTACAATGTTTCTGATCTCCCGGTATGAAATTATTTCATAATTTATGTGTGAATATATGAAAGTATTTTGAAGTACTATAAGGACAGGCTTGCCAAGCTTTCTCTGCAAGGAAACATATCACCTTACTGTTCCTACTTCAATCTTCTGTTTTTCTGTCTACAGTATAGGATGCATATACACAGATATGAATGCAAATGAATAAGTGTTCAATGTAAACACACATGAGGGAAATACAATTTTTGATACCTACTATTTGTGTGTCAGTGTGGGAGGGAATTAGAATTTCTTTTATGAATATTGTTCCTTCTGTCACTGACACCAGCTTTGCCTCAACACTCACAGGATATTCTTAGATTACTCGATTGCTTTGCAATCTAGAAGTTATATTTCACAATGTCAAATATAAAGCATAAATTCATGAATCAAAGGTCAGGATGTCATTTAGTATTTCTGTCAAGACTTGAACCTGCCTTTATTTAACACAAGGGCCACTCTTACCTCATCCCTCTGTGTGTACACTTTTCCTACCATGAACGGTCTTTAGCTCCTTCTGAATTCCTTTCCAGGTGTTTGTTTTCAACATGACAATGGGGAAAAATAACAAAATTCCATCATGTCTAGAAAACACCCAGTCTTGTGATAATCTTGCAGTTTGTTTTCTTTGTTTCAGATATGTGTCTATAGCAAAGAGGTTCTGGGCGCCTGGAATGGATTGAAAGTAGATTTTTATTTGTTTAAAATTACTACACCAGCCTTCCTTGACATTTGCTGTTAATTATTCACTGGGAAATACAGAAATGTGTCAACACAATGTTTGTCATTGGTTATTTAGAGGCTCAGGTTGACAGATCTTGGCAGAATCTTTGAAAGATGTATCTGCTATGGCTGCTTTCAACCACCTTATTTATTTTGTATTCTCATGTGTGTAAAATAAAATAAAGCCTTCTGATGAGGATATACTTAACAGCAAAGAAAATTATTTCTTATGGAGTTAGCAGTCCTGCAACCCTGATTGAAAGGTGGGTGTAAATCCTTCCTTGCCCTGCACTGTCCAGGAAAAAGTGATACAGAAAGAGGGAGACAAAGGCAGTTTATCCATGAGGAGAGCACGGTAAGGCCAGCCAGACTCTAATAACCCCAGTGATTAACACAAGGAGAACCTTCTCTATACACTCTAAATGCTGCATCAAGCCACGGCCTTAAAATAAAACCATAAAAGTACAAGTCATAAGCCCTGCTCAGGCATAACCTATGTCCTGATGTGAATGTCTCACTATATCAGATGTGTGTCCTATCAAGATTCTATTTCTAAAGAATCTTCAGATGATGCTCTGCAGTTCCAGATGACCCTCTTGGAAGAGATGCCTAACTGACTGAGTCAGCTACGTAAACTCACCTAAGTTCACAGAATCACTTTCATCATTTCTTCATTTTTAATTACAAAATGAACATTTTCTCCAATTTGACCAAAAGACTTTTCTCTTCTCATTCTCTTTTCCTAACCACACAGGTTTCCATGAAATTTCTGGAAGCACCACACATAGTTTACCCCCAAGATACTTTTCTGGCTTTGTGTTCCTGAGTTCTCTTTCCTCGTACAGCCATATTGCTTCCTCTACTCTTCCTCAGTGAAAGTCTGTTCCATCATCACGCAGTGAAGAACCTTCCCTACCCATTCCATTTAAATTGTCTCATCTCCATGCCTTGTCGTCCTTACCAACCTTAACCCTTGCCAGGATAAAGTCCACAGCATCAGAGTCATTCTAACTGCAGATGTATAGGGGAGAAGATGATCTGAATTGTAGCCTTCTTATGGTGAGTTTGCCAAGGTCCAGAGGAAGACTAAGGTAATTTTTCCAGATCCTCATTTATCATGATGATACATGTAACTTTTATCCTGACTCAATTGAAAATTTATTGGAGACTATTGAGAAATAACAGTGAAAGAATATAATTCACATATTTAACAGATTATTCTGGTGTTTGATGGAAAAGGGATAAGGAGGTGAAATGAAAAAACCAAAACCACTGTGCTAAATCTCTGAGAAGATTGGGTATTTTCAGTGTGCCTACACTCCCTTGATGTCACATCCTCTCAAGGGGTAAATTATGCAACCATTTCAATTTAAACAACTAAACATTAGGGGCAGTAAGTGATGAATCTAATAAGTTAGAAAGAAATAAATTGACTAAAACTTCACCCTAGACAAATTTTAACATATTTATAATAAATTTTCTTTTTCTATATATTTTATTAAACTTTTTATGCATGTCACTTTCAGTTTCCTCTCCCTCCCCTCCTCCCCCCACTCCCCAATCCTCCCAGTCCACCACCCCTACTCCACCCCCCCTCTGCTCCCCAGGGAGGGCATGGGCCTCCATGAGGGATTTTCAGGGTCTATCACATCATCCCTAGAAGGGCCCAGGTTCTTCCTCATGTGTCCAGGCTGAGAGAGCATCCCTCCACATGGTATGGGTTCCCAGAGTCCTTCTATATGCCAGGAATAAATACTGCTCCACTCTTCCAGGTCCCACAGATTGCCAAGACCCCCTCTCTGTCACCCACGTTTGGTAGGAGGGTGTCTGGATCAGTCCCATGCTGGACCCCCAGTCATCAGTCTGGGGTCCATGTGTTCCCCCTTGTTTAGGTCAGCTGCCTCTGTGGGTTTGCCAATCCAATCTTGATTCCTTTGGTAATCACTCTTCTTTGCAACTGGGTTCCAGGAGTTCAATTCAGGTCACAGCTCCTTTCTTAAGGGACACTGGAAACTATATAGGTGGCATATCCTACATGGTCAATGACAGAATTCAGTATCAACTTCAACAATACAAAAAAATTTCAGGATAATTTATCCATATAAGAGACATTCTGCTTCCAAGACAACATTCCACAGGTCATGAAATAAAAGTTAATGCTTACTTGAGATTTATTTAAGACCAAGAAAAGTGGAAGAATAAATCATAGAAGATATTAAAGGAGTTTGTTATTGTAAAAGTAGTTCAGGAAGCAAAAAGAAATTTTGATTAAACCAGCATCATTAAGAATTTGGTTGCAAGTACTTTTACTTGACCCAGGACAGGTATTTGAGAGAATGAAACAGAATATGTTTTAAGTTCTTTCTATTTTTACATTGTGATTTTGTGCTTGAGTCAAGGCATGAAAGACTATTCTGTGAACCCTGCTGGTCTTCTGGAGTTCCTCAGAGCTTCAGCCAGAACATGATGTTACACATGAAGTCAGTATGGGAGAAAAGCGTGATACTTGTTTTTCATTAGAGACAGGGACTTGAGTAACCCAGAACCCCATGTCCACGGCTCCAGTTCTGCTTTGTCTTGCATTAAAAACACCTTTGTGTAGCTGGTCGGTGGTAGACATGCCTTTAATCTCAGCACTCAGGAGGCAGAGGCAGGTGGATCTCTTTGAATTCGAGGCCAGAATAGTCTACAGAGTGAGTGCCAAGACAGGCTCCAAAGCTACACAGAGAAACCCTGTCTCAGAAAATGAATAAATAAATAAACACCTTTGTACTTTTATGAGTAGACTCATTTAGTGTGATCCCTGTGGAACAGAAAGAGGTGTAGAGGTGAATGTTAGCATCTCCCTGTCTCTGTGATTTTCAGAAAACTGAGTAGTCTGTATATAATATGGCAGATGATATTATATTACAAGGTTTATAGGTTAGAATTAATTATGCTTAAGACAAACTTGTGACCTTCATTTTGTGTATTTCTCCATGATATAACTCATTCACTTTATTGTTCAACCAATATTGCTGGAGGCCTTTTCTTCATCTGTTAACCCTGAGTAGCAAAGGTGGCTTAAGTGTCAAAAATGTATGTCACTAAATTCTGGAGGCTAAAAAGTCCAATATCAAGGGACTGGCAGAATTGTCGTCTGCTGAGCTCTTTTCTTTTGCCTTTGTAAGTGGAAATCTCAGTTTGCTCATGTTTACCTTTTCTGGTTTATAGTCTTAGATACTGAAAGAGTGGGTTAGGGTGGGAAGAGAAGAGAGAAATGAAGGTGTCCATATGTCTTGTTGCTCTTTCAGTGCTTGGAATAAAACTTAGGTCCACAAACCACAGAGAAAAGTGCTCTCTTGATGACTTTTATGAATCCTTTATGAATAAAGGATATTGATTCCATGTTGGAGTCCCTCCTTCATGATCTAATAAAGTAGTTTCTGATGTTAAGGTTCTTGAGGAAGCTGTATAGAAATCAATCAAAGTTGGGATTATTAAAATTAAGATTTTAAGGCATGATAGCTGGGAAGCCAGCATAGGACTATTCCAGACTCCATGAACATGGATGTTTGTCATTTAGGAGGCCTGGGCAATCTATGGGGTTTCTGGTAGTGGGTCAGTATTTATCCCTAGTATCTGAATGGACTTTGGGAGTTAATTCCACATAGAGGGATACTCTCTCAGCCTAGACACATGGGGAGTTTCTAGGCCCTGCTCCAAATGGTATGACAGACTTTGAACATCCCCCATGGAAGGCCTCATCCTCCCTGGGGAGCAGAAAGAGGATGGAATAGAGAGTCTGTCTGGTGGGGAGGTCAGAGGAGGATGGGAGGGAGAGGGAACTAGGATTAAAATGTAAAACAAGATTGTTTCTAATTTAAATTTAAAAAGAATAAAAGATTATAAGGCATGAACATTTTGGTAATACAGTCATTTCATAGAAATAAATGAAAGGTGAGGAAAGTAGTGGAAAAGTGACAGAATGATTTTGAAATTATTTTATGTGGCTAAGCAAAAGTCCTTCATGAGAATCCTGAAAATTGTCTTGGAAGCAGTGACAGAACATGACAAGATGCTTAATGAAACACCATTGTCCAACACTCTTTGAGCGCTGACCTGCAGAACTTAGAAAAGAGAACATAGAGGAAAGTCTTGAACACAAGGATAAGGTAGTCTACTTAAGTCCTAGAATAAATAAATTTCTGATGTGGAAAGATTATATGCAAAATGAACCCTACAAATGAATCAAAATGGCCCATAGAAAATTGTGTTATATTGTTCTTCGTCTTTTGATAAGGTCATGATGCTTTCAGAATACTACATGACTACAGGTATCTCTGAGACTGGAGTGTGAATACTGATACAGATTTTGGCAATATACTTCAGGACTAATATGTTAATATTTTCTAAAATAGGCTTATGGTCAATAATAAAATTAAAGAATAAATTAATTAACAGAACATGTTTAATGATTAGTAATTATAATGTCTTTTCTGAATACAGTATTTGAATATGTCTCCTTATTCTCAAGTAGTTGGTGTAACTTGCACAGCCAAGATTTGTACATACTTGTACACATCTGTACAAATGCCACCAACTCTTAGCAGTGAATGTGAAACAAATATATATCCATATATTTGTTTTTTTAATTTTTTGGTTTTTTTTTTTGCGAGACAAGATTTCTCTGTATTGTTTTGGAGGCTGTCGGTCCAGCCTGGCCTCGAACTCACAGAGATCCGCCTGCCTCTGCCTCCCGAGTGCTGGGATTAAAGGCGTGCGCCCCCACCGCCCGGCTGTTTTTTAATTTTTATAAATTTTATACATGCATATAATGAAATAAATAAATAAATGAAATATGTTCATATCTTATACCTCCAACTCCTCCCATAACTGCCACCACATGTATTACTACAAGCTTGAAGTCTTATAATTCACTAAACCTAGTAAGTGGTAGCCATATGTTCACATATATAGAGCATCTGCTGGAGCACATGAAATGATCAGTGACTGCATCATCAGCAAGTATAATTCTCTTTCCTACATCATCTCTTTCCATAGTCAGCAGTTCATCAGAAAGGGATTGGGTTAGAGATCATCTATCCTATCTATGCTGGAATTCTGGCTGGCTTGGTCTTGGATAGGGCTTGTACAGGTAACTGTAGTTGCTAGGAATTCACAATAGTAATAGGCATGTTGTATGTAGAAGACATTATTTAAATTTTTCCTTCCTATAACTTACATTCTTTCTGCATCCCCTCCCATTACATCCTATGAGCTTCAGAGGTGATAAAGTTAATATAGATGTCTGATGTATAGATTAGAAACCAGGTTCTTATTCATAGCACTTTTGTTTTTGTTCACCAAAATGGGACACTCAGTATATATCATGCCTCTATTTAGCAATGAAAACAAACTAAATAAATTTGCTGCATAGACACAGGATCCTCAACTCTGTGGCTGTTTCTTACCTATGCATTTACTTTGATACAAATAGACTTCACCAATTGGGAACTAAGCCCTTTGTTCACTAATTCCGAGAACTCTACACATTGCATTGAATGATATTGAAACTTAAACAGCTTTGATCAACAGAACTTTTATTCATGACTCAGAAACTGAGGAAGAACAGTTGTCTACTGAGGTTCAAAAGGGCCATGAGTATACATGCAGGATTTTCAAATTTTAAAAAGTTAATTTATACTTTAATTTTAAGCATTTCATGTGAGTGGTGGCTGTCATATGAACCATAACAGTAACAAAATCTGAGTCTCTTGGGTCTCAAAACATAACATGTATCATCTCTATTTTAAGAGGGAAGAAACCACAGAAGCATCAGATGCAGAAAAACTGATGCAGTTACTATATAAATTGCTCCCAGGGAGTCCCCTTCCTTGCACTTGTCTCTGTCCCTTTCAGTGCTGTTGCAAATGTAGTGTAAAGCTATGAGAGCCTTGAGAACTATAGAGACTTTTCTTCTTGTCCATGGTAAGCAGTTTCTATAAGAAATTAATCTGAGGAGGGATCTATCTGCCTTGAAGTCATTGTCTTCTATTTTCTCTTTACCCTCTTTCTACCTCCAAGAATTCAGCTGAGATGATAATGTACTTTTGTATTTGCTTGCATTTTAACCTTAGGAAGAAGCATAAAGAAAGCATAGCTAAGCAATAAGATTGAAAATCAGTTGTTTTATTTGTCACCTGAGTAAATTGTTTTAAATATTTTGGTTATCTATAAATTGGGAAACACCCACTTTTATGAAGTCTAAGGTTCAAAGATGTTTCCTAATGAGGCACCTGTAAATACTTAGAGGTATAAGTTATTGCTTGTCCAATAATAAGATGAAGTAAATAGAAAATACTTGGATTAGAAGTCAACTTTTAGAAACTAAATTTGGATCTAACTGTGAAAACCCATCAGTCCCAATATTTAAGGTGGGGATAATGATCTTCAAAGACATAACATTTTTTTCAGCATTCTCAATTCTCATCTTTTATAAAAAAAACCATCACTTGGCCAGGTATATGATGTTAAGCTCAAATGTCAGAATTTTGCACGTATAGAAAGGTCAGGTGAAGTCAATGAAACCTGTCACTGATACAGGAGCTCTCTGAAAATTATGAAGTGTTGGTCTTATCAAATGAAGCATTCAAGACGAAAATGTCAGTTTTAGTAGATGACAGCTTCTGTTTTGATGGGAGTGGCAAAAGGTATGAGTTTCATAAAGATCGAATTAAATTACATTAATTTAAATGTTTTTATTTTAAGTTCACCACAGTCTATTAGAAATAGAAATATCTTTACTTCAGGAAGAAAGGAGTTAAAAGAATTTTACTTTACTTTGTTAAGAAATCTTACTATATTTTCAGTGCAAGTTCTGCAGATTGACATGTTTATGGTATACAGTCCCTGTTTTTAGAGAATTGCTACAGTGGTAGTTCTCAACCTTCCTAATGCTGTGACACTTTAATACAATTCCTCATGTAATAATAACCCCTACCATAAAATTATTTTTGTTGCTAATTCATAACCATAATTTTGCTACTATTATAAATCATAATGTAAATGCCTGATATGCAAGGTATCAGATATGCAATCACTTTGAAAGGAATCATGACCCAGAAGTTGAGAACCACTATGCTAGAGTAATATAGAGAGTCAAATATGAAAATGACTGTACATGATGAGTACAAGAAATGTGGACACCCAGAAGACATAGTCAGATTTGGGGGAAAGTGAATAAAGACTCAACGCCTAAAATCACATACATAAAGGCAACGCTAAATGTACTTTTCAGCTCTAATTATACATTATGCATTTATTATGTATTATATAAATATATTATATATTATGTGTGTGAGTGTGGATGTGTGTGAATGTATATGTGGGGGGTGCAAAGATAGCTATTAGTGGAAACAGGTCATAATTACTAGAGAGGCAAAGGGAGATTGGAGAAAGGAAAGAAAAGAAAATGATAGCATATTTTCATTTTAAAATTAATTGAAATATATTTTATTTTAAACAGAAAAAGAAATTAAATGAACTTTGTCTTGCCTGAGCTCAGATAGCTAATATGAGGAAAACTCTTTGCAAAGAACAATACTTCCAACTGACCCTTTGCAAGGCTGAGAAACTGATTACAACTCCAATTCAGGGAGGTTAGGATATTGCATCCCTAAAGTCAAACTAACTCGGCACTTCCTTAACCCTTTTACTAGCCATTTAGTTTCTTCTTCTTTACCTAGTATAAAATATTGGTGACCATTAGGTAAATCTTTTAAAGTGTAGGAGCAGACATCTATTTTCCAGCCATCCAAAAAGACTAGGAATGCTGCCAGATAGCACCTAGGATCTGGAGCAGAGGTGTTCCTACTTTGCTGTAACCCATCTACTGAAAGTTTTCAAGGATGTATATGAAAGGCATCTTAATTCATAAATTTCTTTGTTCTGTTATTATAAACAAATAACTTTATCAAACTGTTACCATGTTAGAAAGAATTTGGGTTAACCTAAGTCTTCATTCTGGGGCCATGGTTACTCATATTTGGTGTTACATAAACTATCTTATATCCACTTTGAAAAGTGTGGTCTTAGGTTGACACTAGTAAGTTGTAGAACATTATTGGGAATGCAGCTTTCTGTGTTATTTCTTTTTCTATTGTACAGGTTTTATGATGTATGCTAAAACACCCGAGAGTCTAACACTAACCACCTCAGTGTCAGTGACAAAGGCAGGCCAGTTGATACAGAACCTTAATGCGGATGAAGTTACAATGTTGCCTAACTGTGCTAGCATGTACTTTGGAAGAAATCAACATGGAAAGAGGTCACCAAAGCTTCATGAAGGAAGATGAAAAGAACTATGTCTATGTTGTAGAGTATAGGTAAGAATGCTATACTATAGCCAGGACCAGTAGGGAAATTTAGCTCAGACTTGCTTCATTATACATTTTAAGGTTTTGAATACCACCTGTATTTATAGTTCCTTATTCCTTGCTTCCCCATGGTGTTATACAAGTCCTTATCAGTTCAAATGAGTATAGAAAATAAGTCGATATGTGACAATTGACAGAAGACTACAGCAAGTAGCAGAAAAGCAAGTTTTCAAACTATCTTCAACCAAATCTCCACAAGATGTAGCTTTGAGGTAAAATGTAGGATGGTTTTGAAGGCATCTGGTATGAAATATGAAGACTGATGCTTTTTTGTACAGTTATCAACCAGGTGCAAGCACAGGGAAAGAACTTTTATCTCCTGTTCTCCTAATACCAGTGTTTACCATATTCTACTCTGCTGTTAAAGCCACATGCAGTAATCATTGCATATCTGCTATGTGAGTGTGCCTACACATGTGTACATATTTCTCTTTTATCTGGAAATTAGACTAACTCGGACTTTGTTTTAAATTATCACACACACACACACACATTATTTTTAAAAATGGTAAAGTATGAGACTCAAATCTGTGTCAAGGACTGACTGCCAAGCTTGGTAATCATAAGATATAATTATAAATCAGTCATTATTTTGCATTATTTACATGTTTTAAGAAATTTCCAAGTAGGTTTATTGTGGGTTTGGCCAAGACTCAACCTATAGTCAGCAATCTGTTTCCCTAGTTTTATCTTAATAATACAATTCTGTATCTCCAGAAACACCATTCTAGTTTTTGTGAAATTAATTCATTTCCTATTATATGGCAAGGGATAATAAACATGCCATTTTCTTGTAGTTTGTTGGGAGTTCAAATGGACAAAAAAAGTTTTCAAAATTTTTTCTTTCATCTTCTCTAAGCAAAATGAACTTCAAAATGTGCCTTAAACACATTCCCCAAAAAACACATCACAAAACAGACATCCGGGGGCACCTCATTTTGGTGAAAATTGATATGGTCCACATTTCTAGGTTAAAAAGAAGAAAATTCCTTTGTCCAAATTTCTGAATTTCCCAAATACAGTTGGGAATATTTTATTATTCAGGACAAAAATAATTTTAAAATGTTCTGTCTCACCATCCTTGGTAACAGTCATAGTATGCGGACATTCTAGGATTCCATATGTCTGTGCTGAACTCAGACGTAGCTAAATTCAACTTACAACAAATAAGAAGTTTCCTCTTCCTGCCATTCTGTCTACTACAAAGCCCCAATTTCATGCCAAATATCACAACCAGGAAGTAATGTTGCATATCAAATATTATCACTGGGAAAGAACAGTTCCATACAGCAGTGTCCAGGGCACCTGCAAACTTCCCAACAAAGCCTGCTCAACTTGGCAATATCCCCCACCCAATTCCTGTCACCAATACTTGTGAAAACTGCTGCATTTTTCTATAATAATATGTCATCATTAACCATATGTCGTTCTTCCACCACTTTTTTCTTTCTTTAGCAATTCTCCACCATTAATTTTTAGTGCAGTTTCCAGAAGACAGTTGGCTCCCATCCAAATGTAATGAGGTTGAGATTCGTAAGCTCAATAATTGTCAGGGGAAGAATATAAATGCAATAAAATGTGAGTTTCTTTTTTGAGCATGCCTTTCAGAAATCATAGATGGACTAAGGCTTCCCTATCTGGACACTCCATTTGAATAAGGATTGCTGGGGTCATAAGGAGGCTCCAGCTCAATACTAGTTAACTAGCAACCACCATTGATAAATGTCAGGAATATAGTAATAAAGATTAAGACATTATCATCAATTTTCACAGAATGCATTATATCTTCAGTTTCATTATTTAATTTAAATTGGCAATATATTGAATACCTGAATATGATGAACACAATGCTAAAATCCATGAAAATGAAATGGTAAATTAGGGTGTCTGTTTTGAAGTATGTCCCATCCATCCCCATTCTGCTGGGGAAGAGGGGTATGAAATGCTATTATTGTTGGTAGCATAGGAATTGCCACAACAGGCTATGGAAGTAAAAAGGGGCTTCTTTCATTTTAAGGTAGGATCCACTGGGGTTATTTTTGAAGCTTCAGCTTTGGAAGCAGTAGTCTAGAGCATCTCTGACCACTGACATGTGACAAAGGCAATGGAATAAAAATTCCACTTTTATTTAATTTGAATTAAATTCATTTACATTTATTTTTAAAACCTGATAGTTTATTATTGGAGACATTTATTTGTGCTCATGACTCTTTGGGCATGGGGATCTTCTGTAAGTTCTAAAAAAAAATCTAAAAACAGACTATAACTCTTCTAAAAATATCATCACTGACCCAAGATATGCTCATTCTATGTATAGAACACATGTTAGGTTACAAGACTCACACAAAAGCAATGCATGTAATCTCTCCAAGAATGATTTTGTTGAGCACAATTTAAAAATGATGGTATTTTAGATGTTTCAGCTATCTGAACACAGAATGAAAGTTGATTTTCTTATTTCACATTTAAACATTATGGTTACTAGAAAACCCCCCATTACATATGTGGCTCCGTTGTATTGATATCACAAATACTGGTAATGAAGTCCATGCCCCGGATTCCTGGTCATGTTCCATATCTGGCCAAAGTCATTATTCTGGCTGTGTCATCAAGTTTTCCTCACACCACAAATCTCAAAGTCTAGTGTTTGAGTCCAGAGCCAAAGAGATGTGCAGTGCTTAAGATATGCACCCTCCCTGTGACTTAGATACCACTTAGCAAAAATATATTTTAAAGACCTCACATTTCTCTATTTTGGACTTTAAAATTATTTGTCTTACTTTTGTGTCTATAATATCTTCCCCCTTTCCTTTATCTCCCTCTAAATCCTCTCATATAACCTACCTTGTTCTCTTTCAAATTCATAGGCTCTTAAAAATTGTTGTTGCATACATAAATGCAGTCAAGATTTCTAAACATAAATATAACTGTCTCATTCTGTATAATGTTACTTGCATGTTTGTTTTCAGGACTGGCCATGTGGTATTGGATAACCAGTTGGTGTGCTCTTTCCTGGGAAATAGTATTTCTCCTTAGTTTCCTATAGTTCTTTGTGTAGGGCCAAATCCTCATAGTCTTTCCCCCATCCACTTTGGTACATTTATTGTCACTGTTTTTGTTCAACTCCTGTTTGGGTGACCATGTTGGTGAGCCATTGTGGGTGTAGCTTCTAATATTACAGAGGCTTACAGCAAACTTTCTAATCCTTTGGCTGCTGCAATCTTTTCACCCCTTCCTCCTCAGTGTTCTGTAACATGAACAATAAAAACCCAGAGGCAGATTTTGGGGTTCAAGCTGAAAATCAAAGAAGCAAAACACCCAGCTCCTGGTTCCTACCTCTACCTCAGACTGAAAGGGTGATCCTGTCTCCAGGAATCCTCAGCATGGATGGATACTGAATGCCAAAGACTGAATACTGAATACCTACATGACTCCCTGAACTGTCTTATATGCCTCTCTAGTATTGGGACTAAAGGTGTACAACACCACTGACCAGCCTCTGTGGCTAACTAGTGTGACTTCTGGGATTGAAGGTGTGTAACACCGCTTCCTGGTCTCTATGGCCGTGACTAGCTTTGCATTCTGATCTTCGGGAAAGCTATATTAGATCATAATCAATGTATCATCCCAATGCTCCTAGAGCTTTGGGTACTGTAGTTGTTTTGCAGATGTATCCAGTAGGTCTGGGCTCCGCAACTCTGCATTTTGATTGGTTAAGATTTTCTGCAATAGTGTCTGTCTATTACAAACAGAAGTTTCCTTTATGTGGAATGAGGACTATACTTACCTTTGGGTATAAGGACAAATATTTAGTATATGGTTGGGGGTTATGAAGTTTTGACAAAGTTGTAGTTTAAAGAGGACCACTTCCAGGATAAGGGAGCAAAAAATGGAATATATGGCTATAAGTGATCTGATCTGGAAAATGGAAAAGAGTGTAGGCTCTAGTTAGGAAGAGGGTGGGGTTAAGAACAGAATAAATCGAGAGGAATGTAAAATAACAGCATGTCTGAAAAAGTTATAAGGAGTCACACTATCGCATATCTCCTAACCCCCAAAAATGAAATACATGTAACTCTGTGTGTGAATATACATGTATAGTTCAAATAAACTTTTCTTATCTAGGGTTGACCATGCTCTCTCCAAGAGCCAAAGACCACCTACCTAAGAAAAGCCTTGATACAAGACATGAGAAACCTCTTGAGCTCTTCAGGGATGCCCAAGAGACTATGAAAATTTTAGACAATTGTTATTGCCCTTGATTGCCCCCTAGAGGTAAAAAATAATTCCATATTGCTTAAGATACCATGTATTTCATGCACAGAGGATACTGAGCTGGAATTAGCCCAAATACCTCCACCCTGGGGACTGGATTTCATAGTATTGGAAAGTAACATCCAAATAAGTTTCCAAATGAGGGAACAACCAACAGTCACATCAACTACGATGCCTATGAACTACAAGGACAACCAACATAGCATGATAACCCTAAGTGTGTAGTATTAGCATGCATATCTTGGTGGTTATCACCAGCTTTGCAATTGATATTAGAACATATTTAACAGAGGGAAAATGTGATTGGTACTGAAACGTAGCCAGCTGTCCAGGGTTTGCGGAATTTGGAAGAGAATTTATAACACCTCACTTTTAATTATAAAGATGCTGAAAGGAGACATATACTACTTTGTTTAGGATTATAATATTAGTGACAACATAAAAGCAATAAGGCTGATGTCAGATAACAAACTGAATAAAATAATTGAATATTACCTGACAAGAACAACTACTGATATTTTTGCTAAGGACAAAACTCATAAGAACCCACATATACTATATGGGTAAGGACAGATATTCTTATGACTAATAGTCCCTGGAAGACTCTGTTATCCTTAATAGATTTAAAATTGCTAATCAACTCACTTGCTTAGAGAAGAACTCATGTACCTGGGAGTTTTTTATGGATATTGCACTAGCACTAAAACACTGGTCGAAGAGTTCCATTGCCCAAGAATGTGAGGCAACACCTCCACCTAGTGACTACTTTGCCAAGTTGAAAACACTCTCCTAGACAGACATTAAGTGTGAACCCTGAGTATGAGCATCATTGCTCATTCATTATAGACCTCTCTCCATTTACACTACAATAATGGTCTCTCTGTCTGGGGACATATAATCTAAAGAAAGAGAGTGTTATACGAATATTTAACAATATATCTATGCTACTAGAATCATTTTTTAAATTAAAATACTACTTTTTGATTGGCAGAATTGAAAAAATGCAAAAATAAAAGAAAATAGCAAATGCTGCCTTTGCTTCCTAGAGAATGAATCTATCCTGTTGAATGTGTACAACAAACTAGAACTTATATCTGTAAACAGAGACATAAATAACCAACATCAATTACAAATAAACCAATGCTGTATGTAGGTGCTGAGTTGGTAGGAAAATCAAAGAGATGTGTAGATATTTTTTATGTTTATGAACTTTCAAGGGAAAATGAGAAACTTTTAGGAAATCACAAAAGTCTCCAGTCAGCCTGGTAAGAGGTCGGCATCCAACATTAGTCAGACACTGGTTTGCTTAAATTACACACCCTTAATATGTTATTATTTTAATTTACTGGACTACATTTCCTCATCTTCATGACTATAGAATTAGAAACATAGATCCTTTAAACTATAGGTCACGAAACTTTTTGGATCATTTATCTGTGTCACTAGGTTTGGAGAAGTCTGGAAGGGACTCCCTCTTCTTTGTGCTAGCTTCAAGGACGAAGTTGAGGGCTTTATGTATCCTAGAGAGTACCACAAATCTGTGTTCAGTGCTTCTGGGGAAGGGCATATATATTTGTATGCATGACTGTTTTGTGTCTACATATATGTGTGTAGACGTATGTATGTATGTTTAGGTGAAAGTATTGTGTGGGTGAACAGGCGTGTTTATGTGTGGTGTATATGTGGTGTGTGTGTGGTATGTGGTGTGTGTGTGTGTGGTGTGTATGTGATGTGTGTGTAATATGTATGTGGTGTATATATGGTGTGTGTATGTGATGTGTGTGTAGTATTTATATGGTGTGTGTGTGGTATGGGTGTGTGTGTGTGTGGTATGTGGTGTGTGTGTGGTGTGTATATGTGTGTGTGATGTGTGTGTGGTGTGCATATGTGTGTGTGGTGTGTATGTGGTATGTGGTGTGTATGTGTGTGTGGTGTGTGTGTGTATGTGTGTGTGTGTGTAAGAGTGTAAAACAGAGGTTGATGTCGGGTGTCTTCTGGAATTATTCTCCACTTACACATTTAGGTACATGAATGGTAATTAAAAAGCCATGGGTAGCCAGGGAAAGCAAATGGGTTCCCTGAAATGGTGGCTGTGAAGCTTTAGGCATTATGCTGGTCAGGCTGCCACCTGGCAGAATGCACTCAGGCAGTACTCTGGTCAGTACAGGGTTTCATGAGTATTAGTGTGTATGAAGGTGCAAAGAACCCCTTTAAAGAGAAAGACCCCCCCACTTATGTTCTCTCCTTCCTGCTGTTCCCCTGGGGAAGACAGGACTTTTCCTGTTACCCACTTGTCTTCTGTCCTCTCTCTATCTCTGTGTTTCTATGTTTTCTTACCTCTTTTCTCTTCCCCCCTTTCCCTTTCTAATAAAACTTTCACTAAGTTCTGTCTGCCTGCCATGTTTGTCCCGCCTCAGTTACCCTCACCCTTCATGAAATTTTCTAAGGTTCCATTGGTGATTTATCATAACAGTAGCTTCTTGACCCCTCCCCCGAGACACTGTAAGGAGAAACTAAAGAAAAGCACAGGGCTGGGTTTCTAGTCAGAACCAATAGTGGAAAAGGGTGAATCAAAGAGTTCTATAAAATACCAAGTTTAGCAACAAATGAATGATTAATGTCCAGACTTAGGCTTCACCCATGTACCATGTACATAAGGTAAAGCTATTATCCTTCCTCTGCTGCTTGATCTTCTGTCTTTTCTAGTCATTCAGACTTACCTCCTCACCAGAAAACAAGCTAAAAAGACCCCTAGATAACCATAAGCACCCTTGTTAATTTAGTGTCTTTTCCTTGAACCCAGAACTCACACACTTTGCTAATATAGCCTAGACAGCTTCCTCCCAATCTCCCAATATTTTGATTGCAGGCAGGCTACAACTCTAAATTGGGACTTACATGTGTGCTGTGGATCCAAACTCCAGTCCTCAGTGTGGCATGACAAGTGTTTTGACCTCTACACTCTGTCCTGTCCTAGGTTCCCAGTTGATATAGACCTTAAAAGCCGCTCCTCCTCTTGCTCCTCCTGCTCTTCTTTCTTCTATAGCATGTTCACAGTCACTATATAAAGGCAGAAAAAAGTGGCAGGGACTCTTTATGGATGATTTCAGTAGGAAAAGCAAAATTCAGGTCCAAGAGATGCCAAGAAGAAGATATCAATAAGAAAACAACTCCAGTCTCACAAATGCTAAGAAACTAGAGAGTATTTGAGTAACTAGCCCTCTCACAATGAAGTAGACTAGAATATACATTTACACTAATAAGATAGACCTATAGATAGAGCTATCTGTGTTTATCCCTGCACTGACCTTTTACTGTGATAATTGGTAATCGGCTTGTTATCTGTACATGGGAAAGAAATGAAGGGGGTGTTAAGGAGTAAGGATGTGGAGGAAGGATACAATACTAACAGCACAGCAGACATCTCATTCCCTCACTCATTAGAGGCATCACAACCTCTAACCTTCAGCACATTTTTTCCCATGTAAGAGTCCGAAGTCCAGAAGACTTGGATAAACTAAGATCAAAAAGCTGAAAATGTGGTTCTAGGACCTTCACAGAGATCTCACTGTGAGTGCTATCTCCCAAGTCCTGGAGCACAGGATTCAGCTTAGTAACAGTGGATATGCGTGTCAAGTAGGAGGTTCTGGACTTGATACCCAGCACTAATAGGAAAAACACAGAAAGAGAAAAATCAATGACAAAACTGTCCACTGTGCTTCTGCAATGAACCCATACTACATTTCCCTGATAATCACCCAGGAACTCTAGCCTCTTTTTCCTTTTCTGTGATGGGAGATATTGGGTCTGAAGCCCCTGGGGAGGCAGCAGGTGATGAAACAAGAGAGAAGTGTCAATTAGGCTTAGTTCCTGGCTCCACGGTCTACAGCCATGGAGCCATTCTGTACAGGCAAGTGTCTGAATTCTATTCCTTTACATTCTTTTATCTTGGCCCTCAGTAATTTCCCAGAAATCTGACAAATGTATCCAAAGAAAATACAATTAGGAAAAATGTCCCTCTAATGCCATTCTCCAAAGCCAAAAAGAAAATTGAATTTGAAAAACAGGCCTGAGTGTGGTGAGGGCTGGGTGAAACACCCTCTCTTGCTGGTTCCCTTTTTCACATTCATAAAGCCTTACTGAACCCCTGTGAGGATACAGAAAACGCAGATCTTATCCCCACTCACAGGTGTTCATTTTGTCATTCTCATCCAAACACCTTAAGTCACAAGTAATTGGATTTTCTCAGACCAAAGGAGCTGGCATGTTTATGATAATGAAGTTGTGTACTGGGGCTCATTTGACATTAAAGGTGCTTCTCAAATACAGAAAACCCCCACTTGGGAAAATACATTAGGGAAGGGTGAGTTTAATTTCCAAGAGATACACAGAACTGTCCAGAGGATACTAAACGTGGCAGGTAAGCAAACTCTTAATATGTCACTGTGTTACCTAAATTTCAAGTAAAAATGAAAAAAGAAGTCATTTTATATTTAAGGCCATTTTACATTTTCCATATGTCTACATACCAGAAAAACAGAAAGCTACTCCCAGATCAAACAACAAAGAGGGCAATGGGGTACAAGAAAAAAAACCATAAATGAATACTCACAATCAGGAAATAAAACAAATCCTAAATTTGGGTATGATTATTTAAAGAAAGGTCTCATTAACTAAGGGGAATTCACAGATGTATGAAAAGGGTAGAAATATATGAAATACCATTGCAGATTTTGTTTAAATAAATAATTTGATGATGTCTGACATTTAGAACAAATACAATTTGCATTCACATATGAGTTGAGTTCTCACTTGAGGTTAATTTGGGTGGAATAACAAAGAATATTCCTTTTATTGTTTAAGAAATTCATTTTTAGAACATTTATTACTATTATAAATGAGTAATTCAGCAGAGATGCTCAGTGAGAAATACAGGCTGTATGACATTTTCAAAGATTTAAACCTCACTTTAAAATATACAAACAGTCTTCGTGTGCCTATAGCACAAAGAGGGATGCTCTCTCAGCCTGGACTCTTAGGGGAGTGCCTGGACCCTACCCAGAATAAAATGACAGACTCTAGATATCCCCTATGTGGAAGGATTTGGCAATAAGGTTGAAGGGTGGGGGGTAAGCGGAGTGCGGGAGGAGGGGAGGGAGAGGGAACTGGGATTGACATGTAAAACAAGCTATTTAAAATTAAAATAAAAAATGATTAAAAAAATATATACACATTGAGTTGGATGTAGTGGATCAGCATTTGGAGAAGCAGAAACAGGAGGACTGTCTCCAGTTCCAAACCAAAGTTTGAGCTACAAAATGCATTGTAGATTAATCTAAAGTATAGGTTGAGACTCTATCTCAAATTAATAAACAAACTAAAAAATCTGAAGAAGTTTAAGTATGCACAAAAATTGTCAGGTAGATTTCTTCAGGAAATTCCTTGTAAAAAGATAAACACAGAAAGGAAAAAAAATACACCAGAAATCACACAGTAAAAGAAAATGGAAAGCTGTACATGTAACCATTTATAATTCAATAACATAAAATATACAACTTGTTTTTGCAGACTATTTTAATCTTTGAAAATGTAAAGACACATGTATGTATAAATTATAACATGCCTTTTCCAACAAAATTTGGTTGATGAAATTTAGGCCAGAAACAAGGAAATACCACCTGAATACGACATAGTAGTTCTGCCCCTGAAATATACCTTGATCTTAAGTCCCACAAGTTGTGATCAACTGTCTTTGTGGGTTTACCCATTATGCTTTTGACCCCCCTTGCCTGTGGTGATATATTATTTATTATGATTTATTAAAACTTGCATGAAGATTCCGAAGGAAAATTCAGCTACATGCCAAAGAAGTCAGACACACACCTTAAATCCCAGGATTTGGGATTAAGAGGTAAACAGATCTCTGTAAATTCAAGGCCATACTGACTATACAAAATTGATCCGGTGCTAAGAGAAACAGCTCACATAAAGATGGTCTCAACACTTGGTCTCACACAACTTTAATGCCAGCACTAAACAGGTACAAAAGATAGGCCTTCAGTAGGCTTAGTCTCAGAATTCTCTTCAGCCACACATGAGGAGAGTTTACAGTCTGAGGTTTAATGAAGCTAGAATTGCCTTTCAGTATGAGAAAGAAGTAAGAGCTGGGCCCTGGCTGCTTGGCTTTTCCAGTCTTCAGTTTGAAGTTTGAACCTCAATATCAGTCTCTGGGTCTTTTATTTATTATGCTACACTTGCTCTTATAACCCCGCCTCCTGAAGGAACCAGCCCTCTGTTTTAGCAGCCATGACAGGCTAACATGTGCTCCCCTGACCTTGCCTCTCCTGTCCTGGTTACTAGGAGGTCAGATGCCCACCTTGTAGCGAGGAACCAATCAGAAGTTAGCTGGTGGAGCTGTGTTTTATGGCTTTGGGTGTGCTTTATGGATAAGTGCACAACAGTGATGTCCAGAGCATAGCAACTGCCCTAGGAGGGCCTATGGACCATAAAAACTAGTTGACCAATCAACACAGGGCAGGTCATCCAAACCTGGAAGCACACAGCAATTCTGAGACTGTTACATACCCCTAGGCACTCCCCCTATGCTGCCCTATGAGATCCCTGCCTTCTGGTTTCTCAGGTCTTTTCATCAGCTGTCCGCTGTGGTGGATGAATGAAACCCAAGTTAATGGGATTAGCTCATTAAACAACTACAATAAAAGACTCTTTGCTTTTACATCAAAAATGGGCCTGGACACCACGCACGAAAGGACAATCCAAGGTTGTCCCAATATGTGTTCTCTCATGGAGTCTGTGTTGCCCCCAGGGTAAACTGAAACTTTAGGCCTACTTTCTGGTTGGTCTTCACTGAGTCTTGACATCGAAGCAGTGTAGCCAAGCGGCAAGTGTGTACCAATTTGCCCTGGCCCTGACACCAATGTTGCTTCCATGTGATCATTTTAAAGGCATTAGATCCACTTCGTTCAGCCTGTCTGGGAATGACACAAGAAATTCTACTGGAGCTGTTTCTCAGGGTAAGATTCACTCAAGAAATTGTCTCTCCCTCTCCCAGTGGGCACTGCCCATAACTCCTCAGCTGTGACTTGGATTTCATGAGCCCCTCCCCAACCCATGCTGCAGTTTTAGCTGACATGATCCTAGATCTTTGTGTGCATGTACTTTTGTTTTAATCTTGTCTCACTAAACTCATAGAACAATGGTCACTCTTCCTCTAGATTTCTATATTTTTATATTAGATTTCAGTCCTTGAGTATTCCACAGAATGGGTCTGAGATATTAAATTATTCTGCAATCATCTTTTAGAAAAGCTTTTGATAGCATCTTTAATTCTTTTAATAAAAATGTCTTCATTTTCCCCTTTGAATCAAATTTGGTGTTGGTATTATTTAAGGGTAGTTTCAGCTAGTTTGGTAGCAGAACAGATGGATGTAAAAGTAACCCTGGTTTTCTTTTTTTTTTTTTTTTTTTTGGTTTTTATGAGACAGGGTTTCTCTGTATTGTTTCGGGGGCTATCGGTCCAACCTGGCCTCGAACTCACAGAGATCAGCCTGTCCTTCCTTCCGAGTGCTGGGATTAAAGGCATGCGCCACCACCGCCCGGCCCTGGTTTTCATAATGTAAGAAGCAATACTTTATGATTGACATAGAAGTAAGGAAAATAATGTGATAAAAGATAGTCCCTAGGTCACCAAGATTAAACTCAACTCACTGCTAATATTTTAAGAATGCAAACTTTTATAGCCACCATAACTTTTTTTAACATATTCTTTGGAAAGTTCTAATTATCAAATATGAAAGTTAGTATGAAAATAAACATAAAATATTATTTCCCCTGATACTTTGATCCAAATAAACTCCATGGCAAATATAAAAATTGCCTATTTCTTCTGAGTTGTCAAAAGGGCCCATATAAAGTTGTTGAAACACTGTTTTATGGGTCCCTGATTGTTCACAAAACTTAGGTAATAAGTATTTCCTCCCTCTAGACACTGATAAATTATTTCTATGGTCTGTTCAAATTGACAATTTGGTTGATTTATTCAAAGAATCATTGACTCTGTCTAGTTCCTTCTTGCTTTTTTCTTTTTTACTGATATCTGTTTTTATTTCAATTATACAGATTCTTCTGGTTGTGTAAATTTCTTTGTATTTTCTCTTTCCTAATGTGTATTTTTAAAACACTGGTTTGTAGCCTTCTCCCTTTTCTGCTTAAATAAGTTATTGAGTATTTATTTATCAGAATTATGCCTTAAATAATTAAACTTGTTTCCTCCTTTATGTGTTCAATATTAATTTATATTATAAAATGCAAATGTTTCATTTTTATTGATTTTGTACTAGTAAATCATTTGTCACCCTCACTTTGCTAGCCTAGTCTTGGACACAAAGGATATTCTAATTTCCCCTTGTAATTTCATTTTAAATTCATAAACAACTTGACAGATATCCTGCTTAATTGTCAAATATCTAGGCATGGCTTGAATGTCTTTTTTTGAAATGATTCCATTGTGATGGTACTGTGCTTACAATGAGTTTGTAAATCTTTTTTTGTTGTTTTATTTATTTATTTATTTTTAAGTTTAAATTTAGATTAGAAACAAGGTTGCTTCACAAGTCAGTTTGAGTTCCCTCTCCGTTTCCCTCCCCTCGTCCGGTGCACTCCCCTCAACCCCCTACAATATCCCCTCATTTCCCCAGGGAGGCTGAAGCCCTCCATGGGGGTGTCTACAGTCTATCATTTCATCCAGGTCAGGGCCCAGACCCTCCCACAAAAGTTCAGGGTGAGAGTGCACCTCACATTGTTGGATGGGAGTCCAAAGTCCGTGTGTATACTCGGGATGGGTACTGGGCTCAATTGATGATCTAGGCCTCCTCACTGACACCCCCACTCAGGGGGTCTTGATCAGTCCCATGCTGGATTCCCAGGCATCAGCCTGGGATTCAAGAGTTAACCCTTGTCAGGTCAGCTGTTTCTGGGGGTTAAACCAGCCCAGTCTTAATTCCTTTGGTCATCAGTCCTCCCTCTCTGTTACTGGCTTTCTTGACTTCAGCTCAGTGCTCAGCTGTGGGAGTCTGCCTCTTCTTCCATCAGCCACTGAATGAAGGTTCTGTTTCCCAGACTCTCTGGCCATGGGATTGTAGGCTGGCACTCCCCAGATCTATGTCTAAAATCCATATATAAGAGAGTACATGCTATGTTTCTCTTTTAGTGACTGTGTTACCTCACTCAGGATGGTTTCTTCTAGTGTCATCCATTTGCCTGCAAATCTCAGGATTCCATTGTTTTTTTCTGCTGAATAATACTCCATTGTGTAAATGTACCACATTTTCTCTATCCACTCTTCGGTTGAGGGGCATCTAGGTTGCTTCCAAGTTCTGGCTATTACAAATAATGCTGCTATGAACATAGTGGAACAGACATCCTTGTTGTATGAATGGGCATCTTTTGGATATATGCCTAAGAGTGGAATACTGGGTCTTGTGGTAGGTTTATTCCCATTTTTCTGAGGAATCTTCATACTGATTTACAAAGTGGCTGAACCAGTTGGCACTCCCACCAGCAATGGAGGAGTGTTCCCCTTTCACCACATCCGCTCCAGCATAAATTGTCATTGTTGTTTTTGATTTTAGCCATTCTGACAGGAGTGAGATGGTATCTTATAGTTGTTTTGATTTGCAATTCCCGGATGGCTAAGGATGTTGAGCACTTTCTCTAGTGCCTCTCAGCCATTTTAGACTTCTCTATTGAAAATTCTCTATTTAGTTCTGCAGCCCACCTTTTAATTGGATCCTTAGTTCTTTGTAAAGTTTGGAGATCAACCCTCTTTCAGATGTGGGGTTAATGAATTGTTTTTCCCATTCTGTGAGCTGACTTTTTGTCTTGCTGACTGTGTCCTTTGCCTTACAGAAGTTTCACAGTTTCAGGAGGTCCCATTTATTAATTGTTGTTCTCACTGTCTGTGCTACTGGTGTTATGTTCAGGAAGCTGTCTCCTGTACCAATTCGTTCAAGGGTACCACCCACTTTCTCTTCTAAGACGTTCAGTGTGGCTGGATTTATGTTATGGTCTTTGATCCATTTGGACTTAAGTTTTATACATGGTAATAAACATGAATCGATCCCCATTCTTCTATATGCCAGCACCATTTGTTGAAGATGCTTTCTTTATTCCATTGTATATTTTTAGCTTCTTTGTCAAAGATCAGATGTTCATACATGTGTGGGTTAATGTCAGGGTTTTCAATTCAATTCCATTGCTCTACCTGTCTATTTTTGTGCCAATATCAACCTGTTTTCAGGACTATACCTCTATAATAGAGCTGCAAGTCAGGTATGGTGATGCCTCCGTACATTACCTTGTTGAACAGGGTTGTTTTGGCTATCCTGGGTCTTTTGTTTTTCCATACAAAATTGATGATTGTTCTTTCAAGGTCGGCGAAGAATTGTGCTGGGATTTTAATGGGGATTGCATTGAATCTGTAGATTGCTTTTAGCAGGATTGCCATTTTTACTACATTGGTCCTACCTATCCAAGAGCACTGGAGAGCTTTCCATTTTCTGAGGGCTTCTTTAATTTCTTTCTTAAAGATCCAAAGTTCTTGTGATACAGGTTTTCACTTGTTTGGTTAGCATTACCCCAAGGTATTTTATGTCGTTTGTGGCAATTGTAAAGGGTGATCTTTCTCTGATTTCTTTCTCATCCCTTTTATCATCTGTATATATTAGGGCTACTGATTTTCTTGAGTTGATCTTGTAGCCTGCCACTTTGCTGAAGGTGTTAATCAGCTGTAAGTGTTCCCTGGTAGAGTTCTTTGGGTCATTTATATAAACTATCATATCATTTGCCAACAATGAATGTTTGACTTCTTCCTTCCCAATTTGTATTCCCTTGATCCCCTTTTGTTATCATATGGCAATGGCTAGAACTTCAAGTACCATGTTGAAAAGGTATGGAGTGGACAGCCTTGTCGTGTTCCTGATTTTAGAGGAATTGCGTTGAGTTTCTGTACATTTAGTTTGATGTTGGCTGTTGGTTTACTATATATAGCTTTTATTATGTTTAAGTATGTTCCTGATATTCGAGATCTCTCCATGACCTTTATCATGAAGGGGTGTTGAATTTTGTCAAAGGCTTTTTCAGCATCTCATGAGATGATCATGTGATTTTTGTTTTTCAGCTTGTTTATATGGTGGATTACGTTGATGGATTTTCGTATGTTGAACCATCCCTGCATCCCTGGGATGAAACCTACTTGATCATGATGAATGATTATTTTGATGTATTCTTGGATCCGATTTGCCAGTATTTTATTGAGTATTCTTGCATCAATGTTCATGAGGGGTATTGGTCTGAAGTTCCCTTTCTTAGTTGTGTCTTTGTGTAGCTTGTGGATCAAGGTTATTGAAGCCTCATAGAAAGAGTTTGGCAAAGACCCTTCTGCTTCTATTTTGTGGAATACTTTGAGAAGAATTGGTATAAGCTGTTCTTTGAATTTCTGGTAGAATTCTGGACCTGGGCTTTTTTTGGTTGGGAGACTTTTGATGACTGCTTCTATTTCCATAGGGGTTGGTTATAGTTCTATTTAAATTGCTTATCTGTTCTTGATTTAATTTTGGCAAGTAATAGCTATCCAGGAAGTTGTCCATTTCCTTTAAATTTTTTAATTTTGTGCAGTACAGGTTTTCAAAGTATGACCTGATGATTCTCTGAATTTCCTCAGTGTCTGTTGTTATGTCCCCCTTTTCATTTCTGATTTTGTTAAATTGCATGTTCAATCTGTGCTGTTTGGTAAGTTTGTTCAAAGTTTTGTCTATCTTGTTGATTTTCTCAAAGATCCAACTCTTCTTTGCATTGATTCTTTGTATTGTTTTCCTATTTTCTACTTTACTGATTTCAGCCCTCAATTTGATTATTTCCTGGCGTCTACTCCTCCTGGGAGAGTTTGCTTCTTTGTGTTCTAGAGCTTTCGGCTGTGCTGTTAATTCTCTAGTATAAGTATTCTCCAGTTTCTTCATGTGGGCACTTAGTGCTATGAACTTCTGCCATAGCACTGCTTTCAAAGTGTCCCATAGGTTTGGGTATGTTGTGTCTTCATTCTCATTGAATTCAAGGAAGTCTTTAATTTCTTTTTTTTATTTCTTCTTTGAACCAGGAATGGTGCAGTTGTGCATTATTCAATTTCCATCAGTTTGTAGGTTTTCTGCAATCTGTGTTGTTGTTGAATTCTAATTTTAAAGCATGGTTGTCTGATAAGATGCATGGAGTTATTCCAATTTTTTGAATCTGCTGAGGTTAGATATGTTGCCAAGTATGTGGTCGATTTTTTAAAAATTTTTTTTAATCATTTTTTATTTTAATTTTAATTAGCTTGTTTTACATGTCAATCCCAGTTCCCTCTCCCTCCCATCCTCCCGCACTCCCCTTCCCCCCCCCCTCCCACCCTATTGCCAAATCCTTCCACATAGGGGATATCTAGAGTCTGTCATTTTACTCTTGGTAGGGTCCAGGCACTCCCCTAAGAGTCCAGGCTGAGAGAGCATCTCTCTTTGTGCTATAGGCACATGAAGACAGTTTGTATACCAGGGATAGACACTGATCCACAGCTCAGGGCCCCATAGGTTGTCCAGGCCTTCTCACTGACACTCACATTTGGGGGGGTCCAGATCAGTCCCATGCTGGCCTCCCCACTGTCGGTCTGGGGTCCAAGAGCACTCCCCTGTTCAGATCAGCTGTCTCTGCTGGTTTTGCCAGCCCATTCTTTGCCAATTTGCTCATCGCTCCTCTCTCTCTGTCACTGGGTTCCTTGGGTTCAGTTCAGTGATTAATTGTGTGTTTGCCTCTGCTTCCATCAGTCACAGGATGAAGGCTCCCGGATGGTTATAGACATCAAGTTCATTATCAGGAATGGGCATTCGAGGTGGTCCCTCCACTATTGCTTAGCTGGCCAATTGGTGTTATACCTTTAGATCACTGGAGGTCACTCTGGTGCCTGATCTGTCTTCGATCCTATGATTCCCTCTTCCCCCTATTATACCCCAACCCCCTCAACTTTCTGTTCCCCCATGACCAACTCCCTTTGAGAAGGTTCCATGTGGTGGTTTCTGTCTGGTATTCCTGGCTAGTGGTGAGAGTGGTGTGTTGAAATCTCCCACTATAACTGTGTGGGGCTTTATATGTGATTTAAGTTTTAGTAATGTTTCTTTTATGAATGTGGATGTCTTTGTATTTGTGGCATAGATGTTCAGGATAGACACTTCATCTTTTGGATTTCGCCTGTGATGAGTATGTAATAACCTTCTTCATCTCTTTTGATTGATTTTATTTTAAAGTCTAATTTGTTAGATATTAGGATTGCTACCCCTGCTTGTTTTTTTGGTCCATTTGATTGGAAATTTTTTTCCCAACCTTTAACTCTCAGGTAATGTCTGTCTTTGAGGGTGTGGTGTGTTTCTTGTATGCAGCAGAGGATGGGTTCTGTCTTCGAATCCATTCTGTTAGCCTATGTCTTTTTATGGATGAGTTAAGGCCATTAATATTGAGGGATATTAATGACCATTGATTGCTCATTCTTCTTTGATTTGGAATGGTTGTTGGTGGTGGAATTATGTGTGGAATTTCACCCATTTGTTCTTTTGGCTGTTGGTAGAGAAGTATTCTCTAATGCCTGTTTTTCTGGTTGTAGTTAACTTTCTTGGTTTGGATTTTTCCTTCCAAAATTTTCTGTAGGGCTGGGTTAGTGGATAAGTATTGCTTGAACCTAGTTTTGTCATGGAATATCTTGTTTTCTCCATCTATAGTGATTGAGAGCTTTGCCAGGTATAGTAGTCTGGGCTGGCATCCATGGTCTCTTAGTGTTGGTAGAATATCTATCCAGGACCTTCTGGCTTTCAGAGTTTCCATGAAGAAGTCAGGTGTAATTCTGATAGGTCTGCCTTTATATGTTATTTGGCATTTTTCCTTAGCTGCTCTTAATATTCTTTCTTTATTCTGTATATTTGGGGTCTTGATTATTATGTGGCGAGGGGACTTTTTTTGTGATCTACTCTATGGGTGTTCTGTAAGCTTCTTGTACCTTAATTGGCCTGTCTTTCTTAAGGTGGGGAAAGTTTTCTTGTATGATTTTGCTGAATATGTTTTCTGCCCCTTTGAGGTGGTTTTCTTCTCCTTCTTCTATACCTATTATTCTTAGGTTTGGTCTTATCATGGTGTCCCATATTTCCTGGATGTTTTGTGTTAAGGATTTGTTGGACTTAAGATTTTCTTTGGTTGATGAATCCATTTCTCCTAGTTTATCTTCAATACCTGACGTTCTCTCTTCCATCTCTTGTATCCTGTTGATAATGCTTGTATCGGTAGTATCTGACCGTTTGCCCAGCTTTTCTATTTCCTGCCTTTTTGTTATTGTCTCTATTTCAGTTTTCAAGTTTGCACTGTTTGCATTGTTTCTTGCAATTTTCAGTTCATCTTTTTGTCCATTTGTTACCTTTTATGAATTTTTTGGTTTGCTTTTTCTTACATTTCTTGCATTTTTTGGTTTGCTTTTTCTTCCAGTTCTTTTTTTTTTTTTTTTTTTTTTGGTTTGTTTCTTCTTCCATTTCCTGCCTTTTTTGTTTTGTTTCTTCTCCCAATTCTTTCATTTTTTGCTTTGTTTTTTCTTCATTTCTTGCAATTTTTCCTTTGTTTCTTCTTCCATTTCCTGCCTTTTTTGTTTTGTTTCTTCTTCCATTTCTTGCATTTTTTTGGTTTGTTTTTTCTTTCATTTCTTGCATTTTTTGGTTTGTTTTTTCATCCATTTCTTTGAGGGATTTTCCTACATCCTCTTTTAGGGCCTCTATCATTTTCATGAAAGTGGTTTTAAGGTCATTCTCTTCTGCTTCATTTGCATTGGAATGTTGGAGTCTTGCTGGTGTGGAGTCTCTAGAATCTGGTAGTATCATATTTGTTTTTCTGTTGCTGGGTGTGTTTTGCATTGTCTCTTTCCCATCTCTTTTTCCAGTGGGTGCAGAAAGAGCCCCTTACTGGCCTGGTGGTTAGGGGACCAGATTTCCCTTTTGGCAAATGCTAACAAGTCTAAAAATATGGTAGTTCTTCTGTTCCTTGTCCTGCTTGTCCTGTGGGTGGAGAAGACCAGAAATCTGGGGTGCTTAGCCTCCCAGTTGGTCCCCTGGACCTTTTGCTGGATCTGCTGGTTTCCTGGTCTCGTTTGTTGGAGAGAAGACCTGGAGTCTGGGGTGTTTGACTCCTGCCGGGATTGGAAGCTCTGTGCAGTTCCCAGGTGATCCCCAGGCACTGGAACACAGGGAGTTTGTAAATCTTATGGCCCATCACAGTTATCTTGGAAAGTTCAACTTGCATTCTTTTGTCAGTCATTTCTTTGTACAGTTAAAGACAGACAGCAGGGATATTGTGAATTCAAAAATCTGTATTGATAAATTCTTTTTTACTTTTGTTATATCAATTACTCACAGATACTGTTGGGAAAATTGTGGAATTCTCTATTTTTCACTTTAAATTTTGTTCTGCCTTATTTAACTTCACAGGTATTTTACTATATATATATATATGTATATATATATATATATACATATATATGTATCTCATGTGTTTCTGATGCTGATTAATTGTCCTTTATTGTGTGATAAGTTACTCTTTATCTCTGTGAGCCACTTTCTCAATCTCTGTGTTATCCACTGTTAAAATACTCTTGCCAAGCAATTTTTGTGCTTAGTGTGCAAAGTGCATCTTCTCTGGCCATACATTTCATCTTATCTCTGTTTTGTAATTAAAAGCTCTTGTAGCCAGGTGTAATAGAGTTTATAATTTCTGTTGTTTGATTAATCTCTACCATTTCTTTAGAACATACAGAAAACTGGGATTTAGAATATAATATGTTCATTGAAATTTTTGGAACTGCTTTTATTTGCTTTGATTCTTTATGCTGCCCTTGTACAACACACAGGAATCCTTCTATTTTTCCTACTGCCATTTTTTAAGAGTTGTCTCTGTTTTTAAATTATGTCATTGGTAAAGGGTATATGTGTTGTGTGGAAAAAACTCTACCTGAGGCAATCCTACACGTCTACTTACGGAGCCCATGACAGAACAAAGTATCGATATCACCAAAGTCCAACTTGGCGAATTTTATTAGGACTACTTACAGAAACATGAGCAAGGGGTTACTTACCGAAGCAGAAATGACTCAAAACCCACCACAGTATAGATGACAACTTCATGAAATCTGGGAACCTTGATCACATTACACAGCCCACAGGCAGCTCAACAGTTTGGACTGTCTGTCCACGTGACTTAGTTAATTGATCTAAACCTCTTCCAGGCAACTCTGGTCAATCCCCTTTCTTCCAGGTCTGGTTTGAGAGTGTTCCTCACAGCTTAACTTGAGGACAATGACTCTCAGCCTTCTTTATTCCTTACTCTGGGAGGGGGTGCCTAGAGAATTTGGACAGTTTTAAAGACAGTCTGATGCTGTTTTGAGTTGTTTACCTTCCTGCTTAAGGATCTTTCCTGCAGGGTGGAATGTTTCAATCTGGGAGGAAGCTGTTACACAACCATGGGCACATGACCAGGGTTATCTACAGAGACCAGAAGAGAAAGTAGGATATCCTGGAACTGGAGAGTGGTTTACAGCCACCTTACCTGGGTGGTTTCATGGGTTCTAATAACTGAATTCCAGTCCTCTGAAAGAGCAATCCCTGTAGGCAACCTGCACTGTTACACAGAGAAACCCTGTCTCAAAAAAAAAACTCTGATTTTATTTCTTTAGGCATGAAATTTTGTTCAATATTTGAAACGTATTTCTCAGTATTGTCTGGTCTCCCCATGGTTTGTGATGGGAAGTCACAATTATTCAAGCACCATCTAATATGTCCTTTGTTCTGGATGCTTTCAAAACATCGTTATATTTGCAATATTTTAACCTAGGTAACGATTTTCATTGGTTGGCCTGTTCTGAGGGTTCTTAAATCTATGAATTCAAATTGTTCACATGTGGAACTTTTTTATTTAAAACCTCTATTTTAGCTGACAATAAATAATCATTGACTGTCTCACAATCGATCAGCAAAGATGCTGCAGGAAGGAATGCTAAAACTCATTCCCTCCACAAAAAGCATCATGAAAACTGGCACAGATATTACAGGGAGACCATCAGAGGTAACCACACAGACACAGTCTGTAGCCAACCTAAAGTCCTTATTCATGTCAGTCGTGACTACACTCGGGTATTTCGTACCCAAGTGTAGTGCCACATATTTAAGGTAAGGATTTCTTTCTTTCTTTCTTTCTTTCTTTCTTTCTTTCTTTCTTCCTTTCTTTCTTTCCTAATACAAACACCATCTCCTGGTATCTCATTCAGCAGCTGTAAGGGGATGTTTTGTGCAAGGAAGCAGTTTATGGTAAGCTAAGTGGTCAACTGGAAAGGGAGTTTAACAGACATAAGATGTTAGCTAGGTTGCCTTGGGATTCCTAGAAGAGAGTTGAGAAAATTTCTTCAAAGATTTCTTATCCTAGTTCAACCTGAAATGGCCTTTGCAAGTATGCAAGTTGGCAGACCCGCCACCCTGTTTTTCCCTGTCACACAAGTGATCATAATAACTTTTCAGAAGTCTCAAAATTGCATAAATCTGGTGGCAATCTGGAGAGTGTTCATTAAAAATAATAGCTGAATGTCAAAAACGTTTTCCTGCGGGCACCTCAGATGTGACCTTTATGTTTTAGCAGTCTTCTCTCATTTGGAGTTGATAATGTGTATCAATTCTTCTTCAGTTGACCTTCTCTTACCATTCTACTGTGCTGTCCACAGCACTCATTTTTATTTAAGGTTCTGCAATATTTTTTCTCATCAGTTCTTACTGTGGTTACTTCTTTCTCAGTTTTTGTAGCTTGTACCTGAAATTTTTCTTTCTTTCTTCTTTTTAAATTTTATTGTATGATTGTTTTGTGTGCATACCTATTACCTAGAGAAGCCAGAAGAGTCCTTTGGATCTCCTGGAACTGGAGTCACAATTGTGAGCTGCCATGTGGGTGTTGGAAACTGAACCCAGGTCCTCTGTAAGAACAGTCAGTGCTCTTAATCATTGAGTCACTTCTCTAGCAACCATGGTTACTTCCTGGTAGCTGATTTCTGACCTGAATGCTTCTCTTTTTTAGCAGACTTCAGATATAGATTTCCTTACATTGTGGGAATTCTAAGAATAGCTGATTTACGGGCATCGCTAGTTGGTGATAATTCCACTGTCTTATCATTTTAGCTTTGGCATCTCTTTGTGGAAAGCAGATGAAGCTCTGAGTATATGTTATTGACATAACCACAGATACGTGAAGGACCCTGATGTCTCAGACTCACAAGGATGGGAGAGTGGATGTTGGAAAAAAGCTGACCCTTAGCTAAAACCAGTGTGTGCAGTAAGTATTAAATGCAGCTTCCTTCTCCTTGAAGACCAAGACTGCTTCTCTACAGAGACCTCCTACCAAGATTATCTAACCCCCCTCTATGCCTCTTTCAGATGCTATATAAAGTCGTCTTTCAGTCTGTATATAATACACTTGATGAGTTTCTGGGCTGCTTTTGGTATATCTCTCAGAGCACATGCCCCACCTGATCCCAGCTTTTCTATGTATATGTCTATTGCTTCTTCACTTCCTGCAGCCCTTTAGGTCCCAAGGATTACTTTGATTTTGAGAATTGATGTTTTATTTTGATAACACTTTACATATGAATTAATTTTGATTAATTATGCATATTATTTTCTGCAAATAGTGGGTTCTGTTTTGCTCCCATCATTGTGTCTGAAGTCTGGACCCTCAAAACCAAGGAAGAGTAGGAGGGACCCCAAGCAGCAGAGGACAAGGGTAAAGGGGTTGTCTGGGGGGTCTGCTAGTTGCATAGCAACAGTCTCAGTATGGACACAACTCCAGGATGGGGGAAGATGTCCTGAGTAGATTGATCAAGTGAAGCTGCAGAAAGGTTGCTATGCCTGGAAGGTAGCAAGGGCTGTTGCTACCTACTGTGTTCTACTGTTATCAGCAAAGCAAATCCAAAAGCTGTCAACTAACTTCTGATTAGTTCCTTACCACATGGAGGGTATCTGACAATTTCTTTCCAGTAATTAAGGGAAGGTCCAGCATGATCAGAGGACTCAGCACATCCTGCTTTGTAAGGGGCCTACATCTTTTAAGTCTTTTCTGCAGCCTGTGAGGGCTGCCAAAGCAGGGGGCTGGGTGAGAGTTGGGCTCTTCACCTATAAAGAAAGAAGATTGGTTGTGGGGGGCAGGAAATCAAGATAGGAAGTTTCTGAACCCAACTTCTCCCATTTGATGTCTGTGTGGCTCAAATCTAAGTCAGATAAGCATTGTCATTTAACCTTTAGTCTGATTCCCATGTATGTGCCTTAGTAGATGGACTACAGCCAGTGTTCTTAATTCTCACAAGAGCCTTGTTTTTATCTCTGGATGTGTGACTCTGGGTTTAATTTGAGATTGTAATGCAGGTCAAACATGAGTTCAATTTCCCAAAACTTTCTAATATTAGTTTAAGTCTTATATGTCCATCCCTAAATGGGTCTGTGAGATATTCATCAATGTATTAAGAAGACCCATTTCCTAGTTATCAGTAATTTCTAATAATCCTTGTGTTAGCATCTACTATTTACTGATCTCTAGTAAATACTTTTCCCCCTTCCTCTGATGAGTTACATGTTGGTTTGTCTTAATATATAATCTATCTTCCAAACTGGGCATAGTCATTCACACCAACTTAGAAAAGGAGGAAAAAGAGGAGGAGGAGGAAAAGAGGAGAACAGAATGATAGGATGAAAGAAATTAGAACTTGGGTCACCACATTTTTCCCAGCCTAAAGTTCCCTTTTTCTTGATCTACTTTATATAAACTTAAACTTCAGGTAGATTTTGGTATGTTGTTTGTTTCGAGACCAATCGAGTCTTATGTTATAAATCCAAATTTATAACAATAGATCTGTGCATGATTACCTGTATTAAATTTCAGTCTAGCAATGATTCATTGAATTTTTACTACATAAAAATATTGTTTCAGAAAGTGTTAAGACAAATGTGAATATCTGTAATTTTAAGGAGCTACATATTTAATAAAACACTTATCACTATGCATGCATAACCCTGAATTTATATGTGAACTGCCAGAAGATATGTAGCTTTATGGCATATTGTGTCCAATGATTTCTGACTTTCTTTATTCTGCCAAGGAATTCAACAAAAGATTTAAATGCTGGGTTATGTTCAAACTCAAACAAACAAAAATGTGAACAGTTTTATGTTAGGAGAAAACATGAGTAAAAATAGGTGAGCAAGAAAAATAGAGTGACAAGAGATTTAATCAGGCGGCTACAGAATTAACTGGAATGTATCTGGGAAGCAAACAAGTCTTTGAGCACGATAAAAGGAGCTTGAATTTCATCTCATACACAAAGGTAGTGGCACTGGGTTGTTAAAGACAAGAGTTAAAGTCTTAAAGCTTTTGAAATGAAATATATAAATGCACTTTTTACTTATTCCCCAAGAACCCAGCAAACACTTTCCCGGGACTGTTCAGTAGATATGTGCTGGCTTCCTGCTATATGCCAAGGGCTAAGCCAAGTTCTACCTAACTACTCTGCATCATATAAACTGATACCATGGATGTGTAAGCAAGGAAGAAAAATTTTAATTTCAGAAAAATGCTTCCTCATGTGGTGATTGGCTTTTTAATTTTCCTCTTTGTCTACATTCTAAAATTGTAGAAACAGAAATCTAGATTTATCTTTCTTCCTTCAGTTAAATCCAGATTTCCTTGTGGAGAAAATAAATAAAGGAAATATTTCCCAAGAACACCAACTTATGTAGGGCAGGAGTGAGCATTTTCTATTCAGTTTGTAGTTAAACCTAAGGAACACGAGCTTTCACAGACATTGCCCCCATTCCTTCTTTGTACAGAATTGGTATTTGCTCAACAAACTTGTGTATTTCAGAAAAGTTTCCAAAGACTTTCTACATAACACAGGAGTCATAAACTGCTGCTTTCTGCAAAGTTCTGTTTTTAAAATGGATTTTTAGTTTGCTAGGAGCAATTTGAGACTAATTAAAAGTTTAATAAATAAACATAATCTATTATTAGTCAAATTATAATGCAGTGATGTTTTAGAACTGGAGCCACTATGCTGAATAGTGAATTCCCCAATAAATTATGCATGAGCGACTTGGAATTGCTTACCTCAATTTGGACAGTGCCTGATATTAAAGTGTACTATGTAATTCAGTTTGTAGTTTGAGGGCATAATAGGGAGAGAGAAACACAGCTTATGCTAGATCTTGTTTATTTTGGCATTTGTCTTGCTTTTTAATTATGTTTTAAAAGTTATTTATCTGTTTACCTTTTATTTTTCTCTTAATTGTGACCATCGAAGTATTAAAATATAAACCCACTTCAGTGGAAATAAAAATGAAAACTGTTTTAGCAAAGTGATTTTTTTCCCTACAAATTTCATCTTGCAAGGCACAGCAGAAATTTTTTCATGTACATATTTGTTTCGAAATAATCTATTTGAGGTTTTTACCTAAAGGCATGTTTGTTGCTGGTGAAATTACTAGAAATACAGGATTTTTCTTTTGTATGTGTATGTGAAAATTCACATTTGCATATGCATTGGGAATAGACTGATGTACGCACTAGGCAAAATAAAGTACAATGAGGTAAATACACTAATAAGTCGGGTGGAGGCTTCAGTACTTGGTAAGTCTTCCCAAGTGTGAATCGAAGTATCAGAGAATGGGGAAATAGACCTAGTCTGCTGAAGCAGATCAGAGCTGGCACTAGAAACTAGGTAGCATCTTAGACACATTAAATAGATGTGCTGATTAAACAGTTTCCTCCTTTAAAAAAATCTTGTTTCTTCAAGTTGACTTGGTATTAAGATGTAAGCAGCCACCCGATTTTTCAGTCCATCTGCATTTCAATGTATGTGTTCATGCACCGCTGAGTCACAATTACTGCCGTTCACATTCTCAGCTGTTAGATCTGTGTGATCTCATTTAACAATTATTAGCACATGTATGTCAGCGGTATCAGTCCTCTTCTCTGTGGAAGATCTTGGAAACTTCGCTATGACCTTTATCCATGCCTGCTTGAAGACAGTAAAGGCAGAAAGGAGACTCAGGCAGAGAAAGTGAATTTGTAAGTCTGCTTTAAGTATTTTGAGACAGTCCTTCATGAAGGCCAGATGTGGCATTGAAAGTCCCTGAAAGGGAAAGGGATGGAAGTCTCTCGCAATATTGTGAGATTCTAAGAAACTGCATCCACTGTATCTAACAACCCATGACCTCTTCCATAGCATGGGTAAGAAGAGGAAATATGCTTGTGTGGGGGTGGGGGAGGGTCATTCAAGGAAATCCCTGCCAGTTCTCAGTAGACAAGGCAGACAGAAGCAGGTAGGAAAGTCAGTAGAGCAAACTAAGAAATTAGAACCTTGTCAGATGAAAAGTGGGCCAGCTTTGACTGTTTCTGGAGGTTTAATAGCCAGTAGTTAAGGGACATTATGTTTAATTTCCATTAAAACACAGTTGAATAAAATGTCTTAGCATTGACATGATTAAGTTGGAAAATTCCCTGATACTGTCCCAGGTGACCTTAAAACCATTGTCATTAATGAGAGAGAAAGTAAAGGGGAGTAGAACAAAATAAGGCAATCAAGTTTGAAATCCACACGCAAGGATGAGCATTTCATATGCTGAAGCATTAAACCGACACTGAACAAGAAGACCAGCCCTGTGTCTGAAAGACTAGAAAATACAATCAAGGACTGAAGATGGGTTTACTTTCATTTGTTTTAGTCTTTTAGTCTTCTGAGTCTTTCGGGGTCCAAATGTAGGCTCCTCTGACTACATGTTCCCCAGGAAGGGACGTTTTCTGAATGCTGCTTTCAGATGTGATAACATAATGACAGAAAGGACCAGATATAAGGACAGAAACTGAACAAGAGTGTAGAAGTTACTCTCAGATAACCAAGGAGTCTGTTTTCCCTGATTCTAAAAACAAGTCCCACCCACGGGATCCCACATTGTCTCAGGAAAAGGATAAAAGAAAGCTTCTCACACTCTTCCGGTTTCAGGCTGAACCCCAGAACTGTGAGACTGGATGTTGAAGTTTTGGCTTACAGATCTAAGGCTTCCAGGTTAGATGCAGTCACTGAAGGTGATATGGGTTTCTCTAGAGGGAAGAGATTAGAACAGATAAATAGATTCCATTGTATTTATCTAGAAAACCTCTCTATCCTAATGCTCAGTCAGACCATTATGTCATTTGACCAAATAGGCAGCTGTTCCTCATCACACACACACACACACACACACACACACACACACACACACACACACACCATCACCACTACCATCACCACTACCATCACCACCACCAAAAGGGTTTAATTCTTAATCATATACCTTCCTGCATTTCATTTCCTCAGTGACAAAACCTAAACACGAACATCATTATTAAAGGAGACATACTGATAATTTTGTCATGTAACTATACAATTTAATTCCCAGAAGACACTCTCAGACCCCACAGCTCTGAGTTTTCAAGACAGAAATATCTCTACATTCATGCCTTATTTTTATAAAGCATAGCACATATCAGCTCTCAATAATGTTTTATTAAGGAATTTAATTAAAATGCCTTCGCTAGGATGTGTTTTGAACTGTGGTTCAAACTATTAGTCATTTACAGCGTGTCTCAGGTATTCATTCCTTTATGCTGCTAACCACCTCTGAGACCATTTCATGTGCCCCCAGCTTAATGAAAGACTCTGTCCCTACCCTGCCTTTGTGCTACGATGTCCTTTCATATTTAACATTACAAAAATAAAAACCATGAAAAATATGTTAAAGTGGGGGAAATGTTAAAAGGAAAACGGAAAAAGCAACTAATTTGTGCCCCCTCATGAGTCTTTTTGTAGAATTTTATTTATTTATTTTTAAAGGTTAGCACCTGCTTCTCACTAACGAAAAAATAAATGTTATCCAGGAGGCTTTTCTTTGAAAACTCTATAACTGTGGCCAGTCATGCGGATAGTATGAGGGTTTGGAAGCTGTGTGAGAACTTGCTAATGGGTGAGGGAGAAGGAAAAGGATACAACTTCTGTCTTAGTTGCAAAGTCACATTCTTATCACACCAGTGACAGCTGCTCTGCTTCACGAAAACTTAGAAATAAAGCTGTGATTAAATCCATTGTTTCTGTTCTGTTGTGTTTTCTCACTATCATTTATTTAATACCCAGATGTTTGGCATCTTGAAGTGACAGTTCTCAACTGAGTTTTTATGCATGCATGTCCATGTGCATGCATATAAGCATTTTTTCAGTTTGGTTTTACATCAGAGATATGGTACAAAAATAATACCCCTGCAAGCTCCATTCCTGGACTGTAACCCCTAATCTACCACCTGTAAGTCCATTGTCAACACCAACCCCTCCACACCCATATTTGTAAACATAACGACATAATCAGCATTAACTCCACTCCACGTGCAAACATATATCTACACGTACAAGTTAGGAGAAATTTCAGAGCAAAAATCACAAGTGAAAAGGAAGGAGCATGGGACAATATGACCTCAGTTTCCTCAGCACCTAGAAGAACATACTCCAGACAGTAGTGTACAAAAGACACTGCAACTATCCAAGATGAAGATTGAGTCTCCAGTGGTGGATACTATGAGGCATTGATCTCTGTCATCAATACTAGATGTAAACTGAGCTGTCATCCTGCAGAGGTAAACCTGGGTATATCCAGGTTCCTGTCAGTCAGTTTTACCCCAGGGGTGCATTTGTCCTGACAGATTACCAACATCTGTGGAATGTGGGCTGATCTGCTTTTATTGTCAGTTTCTAGAAAGTATTTATTTTATTTTATTTTTATTGAAAATAGATTGTGCTTTCATACAGTACATCCCAACCACAGTTTCCCCTCTCTCCACTTCTCCCAGCTCCCTGCCACCTCTCCTCTCCCAGATCCACTCCCCAACCATTTCCTCTTTATAAAAGAGCAGGCCTCCAAGAGATGCACTTGACCAGACATACCTCCCAGAAGCAAAACAAAGGCAAACCATTTTTATTCAAAGTCTCAAAAAGCACTACAATTCCAGTTGTATTGTAAATATACAAATACACATATTTGCTTCAGAAAAGTGCACTTTTTTTTTTGGTTTTTATGAGACAGGGTTTCTCTGTATTGTTTTGGAGGCTATCGGTCCAGCCCGGCCTCTAACTCACAGAGATCCACCTGCCTCTGCCTCCCGAGTGCTGGGATTAAAGGCGTGGGCCACCACTGCCCAGCAGAAAAGTGCACTTTTATTATATATTAATAGGTGTAGCATTCCATGAGCAGGTTCTTAGAAATTAAGGATTCAGCCAAATTTCAGGACACAGGACCATGAGGCATTATTCAAGTGACTTTGTGAAGACGTTAGGAAACTAAAGAGAAAAGAGTGAGTTAATAATTAGTTAAAGACCATCGTATCCTTCCTATAGCCATGAACCCCTTCCATGCTTAGTGTTTAAAATGATGCTATATTGATCTTATTTTGAGGTCCAGGACTCCTGCTTAGAGAATGCAGATTTTACCTCACATATAAAATGTTTTATTAAATGTAATATTACTGTGGAATTTAATTTTGATTTACTTTAAAGCAATTGATTTAAAATTAAAGAACAATTGGGAAAATAATACAAGAAAGCAATTTTATTACAACAACAAAACAAACAAAGCAAATGGCAAATACCTTCCCATTCCCTTGTTGTGTGCGTCCAAATAATCATACTTAGATTTGACCAATCAACTTTGTGGATAGAAAGAAACAAGTGGGAACCAAGTCAGTAGAGAAAGGGTTGATTTGTAACAGGTGAATTTAGGAAATATATATAAATGTTATCCAGGAGGCTTTTCTTTGAAACCTCTATAACTGTGGCCAGTCATGCGGATAGTATGAGGGTTTGGAAGCTGTGTGAGAACTTGCTAATGGGTAAGGGATATATATATATGTATATGTATGTATATATATATATATACATGCATCTCCCGGACTCTTTTTGAAACTTGTCATTATTATGCATGACTAAAATCAGGTTTTTCTATAGGCATAGTTAACATATCTTGGAAAACATTATATTGTAGTTGAATGTTCTTCTAATTGAAAAGTAAGAGATTAAAATGCATTAAAATATTGCCAGGATTATTCCTGTAGGAATAGGCTGTGGTAGGAGTTTAAATAAGCTACTCTGACTTAAGAACCTGTCCAACTCACCACACCCTCCTTCTGACCATCAAAGTGTTCTGTCTTTTAAAATATTCTACAACTCATTGTGTTTAATTAGCCTATACTACTGTACCCAGAATTGGTTGCCTTCTTAGATAAGCACTGTGGTTTCTAGCACAAGGTCAAACTATCTCCTCCATCCTAATGGAGGTGGCTACAGAGTTTTCCTAGGTTATGTCATGTCAGTTAAGGTGACTCACAATCAGATCAACTTGTTTAGGGAAAATGATCCTATATTGTTTGAAAGTATAGAACTACTCAACATTCAGGCAACACTGAGTGTTTTACATTTTGTAAACTAATTTATTGACACTTCCCCTTAGGCCAAAGACAAACTAAAGAAGAATTTAGCTTCCTCAAATTCCAAGAGAATTTTAAGAGCACTCCAGGACACTTGATGTGTTTGGTTCTAGTTCCCTCCAGATTCCCTATGTGAAGGTTGCTCTTAGATTACTGTCTCTGGATATACACTGTTGTTTCATTGCACGGTCACTTGACTTGCTTATTCAGGCTTGTGACTAGATTCTCCATCCCCTATTCCTGAGAGTAGTACCCACTCTTTGCCATCCTATCATTGTCCCACTGAATCTGTCCAATCGAGAGCAAAAGTCAAATATTTTCTATAGCTTTTTCCATTATCTTGGAAGTCAAACCCTAGACAGAGTAAGACTACAAATAGTCTCCCAGAGTAGTGACATGGTACCCCGGACCAGAAGAAATGTCCTCTTATCATGCTACTTGAAATTCATGCCCATGGAAGTTTCATATAAAAATCATGAACAGAGGGCTGGTGAGATGGCTCAGCAGATATAGATATTGGCTGCTTAGCATTGACAGCATAAATCCTACCCTTATCTCCAGAACCCTTGTGAAAGACAGAGAACTTATTCCCACAATTTGTCCTCTGACCACCACATGTGTACCATACACCATACACACACACACACACACACACACACACACACACCATAAATAAATATAAAGTTATTTTCTATGTGAAAGTAAAATAGTCAAGATACATTTTATTAATCTTCAAAGCATTGTAGCTTTAGTGACTGATCATTCCATTCATTTGTATTGATTAAATCTAGTCAGGCAATCATGCCTAATTTTAGTAGTCATTAGAGAGGATGATCCAATTGTGTGTTGTTTTGAGCAGTCGCAGAGACTGTAAAAATTGGCCCCCATTGTACTGTTCACTGCCATAAATCATGCAGGAAGAAAGTGATCTGAAATTTGGCTTTTAGTTTACTGTTTATAAAAAAGCCTTTGAGTAAAGCAAATTCAACAAAAAATAATAGAAAAGCAAATTCCTTTGGGCAAAACAAACACTGTAGTTGTTTATGAAATATTTCACCTGGCGGTAGCATTTTCTGGACTTTGTTTTTAGAGTTCATTTAATAGTCTCGGCATTATAAACCTATTCTAAATTATGCAATTCACTACCTACTATCCTCATGTCCACACTCCTGTTCTTTGATAGCAATATTGCATGGCTCATAGCACACCTCATTGGTAGTCACAATTGCACATTTAGAGCCTGAGCCACTTAGTAAACCAGATGTGATATCTACACTCTCTTTAATTAAAGCTTCCATTTCTTCCCCTATTAAAGCATCATCAGACCATGCTCTCTTCAGTTTGTGAATCTGCTGACACCATGTTACTAAGGGAAGTAATTGATGCTGACAGACTAAAGATGGGTTTGGAAGAGGAGCAGACTGAGACAGAAGGCACAATGAGCAAGATTCCATTGCCCCAAAGGGAAAAGCGTAGGTCTTAGGTGGTTGCTGTGACCTTCAGAATATAGAACAGCTGGTCTTGGGGTGGGTAGAAATCAACCATAATAACATGGGGATACACATGCACACATTCACTTTGGAAGGTTAAAACTGACTCTGAAGATAGTCAAGTTTCCTTGTAGTCAAGCATATGAGGGAATGGTTTGAAAAGAGCAGGTTGCTGAAGGAAAGGTTTTGGCTTTATTGGTGTTCTCTTGCAGCTATTTAACTAGAATCTGAGATGTTCTTTCTGTGCTCCTTCCCTTTCTTCTCTCCCTCCAGTTCTTCCTTGTCCCGCGCTACCGTCTCGCCAGCAAGAACGACGTGGCACACTTAGGATCCTTCTGCAGAACAGCTTTAATGCGTCTTGAGAGGGAGAGCATAAGCTTACAGAGCGGAGACCCGGGGAGCGAAAAGCCCAACCCTTATATAGCTCAGCAGTCCCCGCCTCGGACGTGTCATCTCCTGACTGGCTCCTGCTTGTCAGCCCATATGACGCCACGGGAGAGGCAGAGAGTAAGGGATAGAAAAGTAGCAGGCACATGCGCACCAAGGTTGTTTACTCCAACTGACAACGGGTGTCAGCGCCATCTTGTAACGGAAAATGTGGGGGCGGCTCCCCACACTTCCTGGCCTGTGTTCTCATAGGACTTTGAGCAGGTAAGAGCAGGTGAAACTTCTAACAGGATAACTAGGCATAGGCAGAGTCTCCAAATTCATGCACTTGCTGTAAAATGCTATTCTTCAAAGCCAATAGTTATTAAACTGAATTTCCTGTCCTAGATGTGAGTTGTTGATCAGGGGAAATCCCAGAGGCATTTAAAGGCAGGCAGGTTCTTTTCATTCCTTTTGGTCATCCACCAGACCTAGTTGAAAAGCCTCTATTTCACCTTCATTCAGAATATAGAAAAATTAAATTATAAATGATATGGGATATTTCTCTTTTCTGGCTAGCTTTCAACAGTACTAGAAGCTGCTATGAGTCGACTAAGAGAGAAAGGACATAATTAGAATTACTCAGTGGGGCTTTCTATAAGCTATAATGCCAAATTGTCAGGTAAGATGAGCCAACTGGAAAAATAGTGGCACAGCTATAAAGGAAGTATCCCACTGCTTCATGATTGGATTTTAGAATCACTCTACAGGAGAATATTCAATCTAATACTATAAACCCAGTCAAGAATTTGTAACTTGGGGTCAGGTATGGAGCACATCTTTAATTCCAACACTTGTGAGGCAGTTCAGGACCAACCTGTTTCATATAACAAGCTCCAGGCTAGCTATGTGTGTGTGAGTGTGTGTGTGTGTGTGTGTGTGTGTGTGTGTGTGTGTGTGTGTGTGTGTGTGAATGTGTGTCCATGATTTGGGGAAGACTTAGTTTTTACAAGGGAAATTATTACCACTTGTATGTAACTAATTTGACAGGATCACAAACTGCTTTGGTTTTTTAAATGAAGATTCTTATTTCATTTTTATTTATATATGTGTGTAGACAGGTGTGAGCACATGTGCACTTGAGTTAAATTGCCCACAGAGATTCAAAGAGAGGGTTGGATTCCCTGCAGCTGGAGTTACAGAAAGTTAACTACCCAACATAAGTGTTAGCTCAAGCTCCAACTCTACTGAGGCAAATTCAGGTTTTCTGAGAAATCAGAATGTACTGTTTACTGCTGAGCCATCTCTCTAGCTTCTGAACTGCTTTCTAACTGTTTGCTGTCATACCTGGAGACTGACACGACTCTCATCCTGTTTAAAGGAGCTTCTCTTTGCAATGAGCAGTGGTGAATTCTGGGACTCACAATAGTTCTAGATACTGAAATGGTGATTCCACCAATACCAGGACATTTCTAAGACTCATGAAACAAACAAACAAAAAAGACTCATAAAACATTTCTGAAAGGCAGGGATCAGAATGCATTTAAGAGCTGGAAGATAGGGAGTAAGACTATTAAATGTTAGCTTTTGTGAAGAACACAGGCATTTCAATCAATCTCTTACCAGTTAAGTTTGTCTACACTTGGCTTCATCAGTTTGGGCTGTCATTATTTCATGGATGGACTAGGGAAGGCTTATAGGGCCCTCTTCCTGTGCTGTTAGCTACTGGTAGAATACTAGGCATGGGGAATCAATGTCTTCAGTTGTATATTCATGATTAGCCAACCAAACAACAATGGACATTTCCAAATCCATGTTTACACAGACAACCCTGAATAAAATCAGGGGCATCATAAAACAAAATGAAAAGCACGAACATGTGTGTCTTGGAGGGAAAGTGCAGACTGGTCACAGTGATAGGAGTGACATAACTGAGACTTAGATGTGAGAATAACCAGAAAAAAATGTGTTTCACATCAATGAAAGTGTCAAAAGGTAATATAAATAATAATAAACACATGTCAAAGCAATTGAGACATGTAAGAAATTTTGGAGATGAAGGTGGGAAAAATGCTTATTTGATTTCTTAAGTTCAGAGCTAGTTTTTCATATCAGTGGAATTTAAAAGAAAATGGGTTCCTGTTTTCTGAAAAAAAGGAAACCAAATGAATATTGGATTGTTTTTTTTTTTTAATCATTTTTTATTTTAATTTTAAATAGCTTGTTTCACATGTCAATCCCAGTTCCCTCTCCCTCCCCTCCTCCCGCACTCCCCTTCCACCCTCCCTCCCACCCTATTGCCAAATCCCTCCACATAGGGGATGTCTAGAGTCTATCATTTCACTCTTGGTAGGGTCAAGGCACTCCCCTAAGAGTCCAGGCTGAGAGAGCATCTCTCTTTGTGCCATAGGCACATGAAGACAGATTGTATACCAGGGATAGACACTGATCCACAGCTCAGAGCCCCATAGGTTGCCCAGGCCTTCTCACTGACACTCACATTTGGGGGGTCCAGATCAGTCCCATTCTGGCCTCCCCACTGTCGGTCTGGGGTCCAAGAGCACTCCCCTGTTCAGATCAGCCGTCTCTGCTGGTTTTGCCAGCCCATTCCTTGCCAATTTGCTCATCACTCCTCTCTCTCTGTCACTGGGTTCCTTGGGTTCAGTTCAGTGCTTAGTTGTGTGTTTGCCTCTGCTTCCATCAGTCCCAGGATGAAGGCTCCCGGATAGTTATAGACATCAAGTTCATTATCAGGAATGGGCATTCGAGGTGGTCCTTCCACTATTGCTTAGCTTGCCAATTGATGTTATACCTTTAGATCACTCGAGGTCACTCTGGTGCCTGATCTGTCTTCGATCCTATGATTCCCTCTTCCCCTATTTTACCCCCACCCCCTCAACTTCCTGTTCCCCCATGACCAACTCCCTTCCTCTTTACCCCCTCTACTCTTCCCAGGTCCCACTACCCCCCCTCGCCCTGTTCCCCATCCATTCAGAGGATCTTGTCTCCATCCTCTTCTCTTGGGTACTATGCATATATGCATATCTTTTAGGTTCTTTCCTGTTTCCCAGACTCTCTATCTGTGGAAGTGCAGACTGGCACTATCCTGATCCATATTTAAAATCCATATATGAGTGAGTACATACCATGTTTGTCTTTTTGCGACTGGGTTACCTCACTCAGGATGGTTTCTTCCAGTGCTATCCATTTCCCTGCGAATTTCAAGATTCCATTGTTTTTTTCTGCTGAGTAATACTCCATTGTGTAAATGTACCACATTTTCTCTATCCACTCTTCAGTTGAGGGGCATCTAGGTTGCTTCCAGGTTCTGGCTATTACAAACAATGCTGCTATGAACATAGTGGAGCAGATGCCCTTGTTGTATGAACCTGCCTCATTTGGATAAATGCCTAAGAGTGGAATTGCTGGGTCTAGTGGTAGATTAATTCCCATTTTCCTGAGGAATCTCCATACTGATTTCCAAAGAGGCTGTATGAGTCGGCATTCCCACCAGCAATGGAGGAGTGATCCTCTCTCTCCACATCCTCTCCAGCATAAATTGTCTTCGGTGTTTTTGATTCTAGCCATTCTGACAGGAGTAAGATGGTATCTCAGAGTTGTTTTGATTTGCATTTCCCTGATGGCTAAGGATGTTGAGCACTTTCTTAAGTGTCTCTTGGCCATTTTAGCCTCCTCTACTGAGAATTCTCTATTTAGCTCTGTACCCCACCTTTCAAGTGGATCCTTTGGTGTTTTGGAGACTTGTTTCTTGAGTTCTTTGTAAATTTTGGAGATTAGCCCTCTGTCAGATGTAGGGTTAGTGAATATCTTTTCCCATTCTGTGGCCTGCCTTTTTGTCTTTTTGATTGTGTCCTTTGCCTTACAAAAGCTTTTTAGTTTCAGAAGGTCCCATTTGTTAATTGTTGATCTCAGTGCCTGTGCCACTGGTGTTATGTTTAGGAAGTGGTCTCCTGTACCAACTCGTTGAAGAGTATCTCCCACTTTCTCTTCTAAAAGTTTCAGTGTGGCTGGATGTATGTTGAGATCTTTGATCCATTTGGACTTAAGTTTTGTACAAGGCGATAAACATGGATCTATCTGCAGTCTTCTGCATACCATTACCCAGTTATGCCAGCACCATTTGTTGAAGATGCTTTCTTTTTTCCACTGTACAGTTTTAGCTTCTTTGTCAAAAATCAGGTGTTCATAGGTGTGTGGGTTAAAATTAGGGCTTTCGATTCGGTTCCATTGGTCTACCTGCCTATTTTTGTGCCAATACCAAGCTGTTTTCAGGACTATAGCTCTATAATAGAGCTTGAAATCAGGTATGGTGATGCCTCCTGAAGTTCCTTTATTGTATAGGGATGTTTTGGCTATCCTGGGCCTTTTGTTTTTCCATATAAAGTTGATTAATGATCTTTCCAGGTCCTTGAAGAATTGTGATGGAATTTTGATAGGGATTGCATTGAATCTATAGACTGCTTTTGGCAAGATTGCCATTTTTATTATGTTGATCCTACCAATCCAAGAGCATGGGAGATCTTTCCATTTTCTGGTATCTTCTTTGATTTCTTTCTTCAAAGACACAAAGTTTTTGATATACAGGTCTTTCACTTCCTTGGTTAACATTATCCCCAGATATTTGATGCTGTTTTTGGCTATTGTAAAAGGTGATGTTTCTCTGATTTCTTTCTCAGTCACTTCATCATCTGTATATAATAGGGCCACTGATTTTTTTGAGTTTACCTTGTATCCTGCCACTTTGCTGAAGCTGTTTATCAGCTCTAGGAGTAACCTTGCGGAGTTTTTTGGGTCACATATGTAAACTATCATATCATCTGCAAATAATGAAAGCTTGACTTCTTCTTTTCCTATTTGTATCCCCTTTATCTCCTTTTGTTGTCTTATTGCTGTAGCTAGAACTTCAAGTACAATATTGAAGAGATATGGAGAGAGTGGACAGCCTTGTCTTGTTCCTGATTTTAGAGGAATTGCTTTGAGTTTCTCTCCATTTAGTTTGATGTTAGCTGTTGGTTTACTGTATATTGCTTTTATTATGTTCAGGTACGTTCCTGTTATCCCTGATCTCTCTAGGACCTTTATCATGAAGGGGTGCTGGATTTTGTCAAAGGCTTTTTCAGCATCTAGTGAGATAATCATGTGGTTTTTCTTTCGCAGATTGTTAATATGGTGGATTACATTGATAGATTTTCTAATGTTGAACCATCCCTGCATTCCTGGAATGAAGCCTACTTGATCATGGTGGATGATTTTTCTGATGTGTTCTTGAATCCGGTTTGCAAGTATTTTATTGAGTATTTTTGCATCAATGTTCATGAGGGAAATTGGTCTATAGTTCTCTTTCTTAGTTGTGTCTTTGTGTGGCTTGGGTATCAAGGTAATTGTAGCCTCATAGAAAGAGTTTGGCAGTGAGCCTCCTGCTTCTATAGTGTGGAATACTTTGACGAGTATTGGAATGAGCTCTTCTTTGAATTTCTGGTAGAATTCTGCACTGAAGCCATCTGGGCCTGGGCTTTTTTTGTTTGGGAGACTTTTGATGACTGCTTCTATTTCATTAGGGGTTATAGGTCTGTTTAGATTATTTATCTGTTCTTGATTTAGTTTTGGCAAGTGATATCTATCCAGGAAATTGTCCATTTCCTTTAAATTTTCAAATTTTGTGGAGTACAGATTTTCAAAGTATGCCCTGATGATTCTCTTGATTTCCTCAGAGTCCGTTGTTATGTCCCCTTTCTCATCCCTGATTTTGTTAATTAGCATGTTCTCTCTCTGTCTTTTGGTTAGTTTGGACAGAGGTTTGTCTATTTTGTTGATTTTCTCAAAGAACCAACTCTTTGTTTCATTGATTCTTCTCAATGTTTTCCTGGTTTCTACTTGATTGATTTCAGCCCTCAATTTGATTATTTCCTGGCGTCTGCTCCTCCTGGGGGAGTTTGCTTCTTTTTGTTCTAGAACATTCAGCTGTGCTATTAATTCTCTAGTATGACTGTTCTCCAGTTTTTTCATGTGGGCACTTAGTGCTATAAACTTTCCTCTCAGCACTGCTTTCAAAGTGTCCCATAAGTTTGTGTATGTTGTGTCTTCATTCTCATTGAAATCGAGGAAGTCTTTAATTTCTTTTTTTATTTGTTCCTTTACCCAGGGATGGTGCAATTGTGCATTGTTCAATCTCCATGAGTTTGTAGGGTTTCTGCGATTTGTGTTATTGTTGAATTCTAATGTTAATGCATGGTGGTCTGATAAGATGCAGGGAACCCTTCCTTCTGCTGCATACAAGAAACACATCTCAACACCAAAGACAGACGTTATCTCAGAGTAAAGGGCTGGGAAAAGATCTTCCAATCAAACGGCCCCAAGAAACAAGCGGGCGTAGCAATCCTAATATCTAACAAATTAGACTTCAAATTAAAATCAATCAAAAGAGATGAAGAAGGGCACTTCATATTCATCAAAGGAAAAATACATCAAGACGAAGTCTCGATTTTAAATATCTACGCCCCAAATACAAAGGCACCTACATTCGTGAAAGAAACATTACTAAAGCTCAAAATGCACATAAAATCTCACACACTAATAGTAGGAGACTTCAACACTCCGCTCTCACCGCTAGATAGGACCTCCAGACAGAAACTTAACAAAGAAACAAAAGAATTAATAGAAGTTATGACCCAACTGGGTTTAACAGACATCTATAGAACATTCCACCCAAATACAAAGGGATATACCTTCTTCTCGGCACCACATGGAACCTTCTCTAAAATTGACCACATAATAGGAAACATAGCAAATCTCCACAGAATATTGGATTGTTTAGGGTGAGTCATGAGCACTGGGGTTGTGGCCAGCTGAGATCCTCTTTAAATATAAATTCTTCCTTTTAAGTCCATGTAGACTGATGCCCTCACATTAGCAAGTGCCTAGTTCTTTCTATATCAAGGAGAGATTTATTAAATTTAATAGACCAGAATACTATTACATAAAGAATACTGTCCCTTAGCTGCAATGAAGTCACTCAGCCAGCTGATGGCTATGCTCATTTCCTGACCGCTTTGCATTTTCTATCACTGATCCTGCTTGGAATCAGATCTGGACCCATTTGCTGAGAGCCGTGCCACATATGCCTTCATGCTTCTAATATCTACAGGGTAAGAAACCTAGAGCCTCAGTATTATAATGACTTTTACTGTTTTGTTGTTGTTGTTGCTATTAATTTTTATTTGGTGTTTTCTTGATGATTAGTTTTTGATACATTTTTTGCAATTATAATGAAAGTTATAGTGACACCAGGCCTTCCTCTCAATATGACCAAGTTTGGGTAGCAGTAGTTTTTTCAGAATTACATTAAATGACTTATGTGCAAAGGGACAAATAGTTTTCTTGACAAAAACCATCTTTTGAAATAAAGGCTTTATTTTTACTTGTGGGTTGAGAAAGTGCAGTTCAACATATTGAAAAAGCATAACAAAATTTATGGTGGTAAGTACAGAAGCTGAGGCCTATTTTATTTGGCCAGAAGGATAAACAGAGCACAAGAGATACCATCTCTTATCTCTATTTCCTCCATTTTCTATTATCCAGTCTATCAGCATAGTCCAAGGAGTGGTACTGTCAATCTTCCAAGAAGATTTTATAGCCTTATATATGCTCTCTCATCGTCACACCCAAACATGTGCCTAATTAATGCCATAGACATATTATAATTTAATATAGTTTGCATTCAGAGATAACCATCAGAACTCTGAGGTTCATAACTGACTGTCAGGATAATGGTGTGGTATTCTTTTATGGAAATTTAAGCATTCAGAGTTTGGATATTCAGGCTCATGTTACTCAAAATGTGAGTCAAAAATGTGTGTATAAGCCACTGAAGAAATTCATTATTAACCAAGGCTTTAGTTTAAACTTTGACCAGGTGGCTAGAGAGATGGCTCATTGGTTAAAAGTACTTACTGCTTTTTCAGAGTACTCATGTTCAGTTCCAGCACCCACATGGCGGCTTACAACTGGCTATAACTCCAGTTCCATGGTAACTGACACCCTCTCTGATGTCAGAGAGCACAAAGGACATATGTGATGGCCACAAATGATACACAGACAAAACATTCATACAAATAAAATTAAGTCATCTAGAAAGAGAAAAAAGTTTAAACCTCGATCAGAATATATCCAAGCTGTCATTGACACTAATTAAGTACAGCTTCAAATATTGTATGGGCCTCCTACGGATTTTATGCCCTTTGGCTCCATCACTCAAGTTCCATGTTAGTTTTTAAAACTTTTTCCTCTTTCTAGAGTTATCAAAACATTACCAGTAAGTTCAACACCACCTACGAGATCCTAAAGTTATGAGATAACATACCAGCCTTTACCCTAATTCACTATGAACTCTTCAAGATTTCAGTTTTGCCCTTAAGAACATATTTTCAAACAAGCTTACAATAGCAAACATTGACTCATACCTGTGAAGTAGGTCTCAATCGAAACAGAAAGCAGTTGGTTAGACCCATTACCAACTTGCCTCTACAACAGTAGGTAATTCTTGAATTCCTGGTTGATGATGCAGCAGAGTCTACAGCTGAGTAAGATTTTTGATGAAAATTTTACTCAAGCAGCCTACAGAACAGTCACTAGAAATATGAGGGCTAGCCAGTAGGGCAGAATCCTCCAGTCAACTCCCAGATTCATTTTCATATCCCACAACCAAAAGGTATGGTACCTTCAGCAATGAGATCTTACCATCCAGACATGGTAAGCAATGAGCTGACATCACAATGCTTTGATTGCTTTGTGTGCTTCATTGGTTTTCCCAACCACTTAAAGGGAGACAGCTCACTCTGACACTAGGATGACATTTAATATCTTCTAGGTTCAGCTTGGAAGATAATAGGCCATAGTAATGGGGCTACTGTGGTTGTTTTACTTAATGAAAATGATGTACCACTCTTCTAAATAACTGTGTTTATCCCTATAGATTAATGTTGCCTTCAGCTTTTGGTCAGAGAAGCTCCCATACTGATGGTGACAGTAACTGCATATCATGATCTTGTCATTAACCCTAACAAATTGAAATGGCTCATAAAAACAAACAAACTATGAAAATGGAAAGGGCACTAGATGGAAAGAGGAAGTGGAGAGCAGACAGGTTAGGAAACAAGAGTTTACATGATAAATTAAATCGTGTATACATAAGAAATTACCATTCCCATTATTGCATATAATTGATATATACTAAAACAATTTTTAATTTTCTTAGAATGATATAATTCAAACACTTTTGGCTTTGGCTTGAAACTTGGAAATTTGGTCTATGCCAAATGTATTATTCTTGTAGACTTCAAGTATGAACATAGGACCAAATGCTTGGATTCTACCTATGCATTGCCTCCAATCTTCTACAGGTAAAAGTTCATAAAACATTTACTGGCATGTAAGGAAGGGATTTTATGGATACAACCATTATCATCATCATTATTGTTATTATTATTATTTGATATTCATTACCAAGGCTGTCTCTTGTGCTTGCTTCCCACCTCAAACATTTGAAGCCAGATTTTATGGAAGAAAATATGTCCATGATGTATATATAACCTTTCTCAAGATAAAATTGTTTCCTTGTTTTGCATTTTTCAGTGCTGGAACCAAATCTTGGTTCATTTCACTGAAAAGAACACTGTTTATTTTAGATCACTTAGAAATAACTTGCAATATGCCTAATTTATTTGGTAAAACACATGCAAAAGGTTGCTGGTAGACTGTTGTATTTCTTCTGAGGTATCATAAATAATATAGTATACCGTATACAATGAGCTTTTCTTTTCTTTTTTTTCATTTTTTTTATTATTATTATTTTTTATTTTCCATTTTAAATTTAGATAAGAAACAAGGTTGCTTCACAAGTCAGTTCGAGGTCCCTCTCCCTTTCCCTCCCCTCCTCCCGTGCCCTCCCCCCAACCACCCCCCCCCCGTTATCCCCTCATTCCCCCAGGGTGAGGCCCTCCATGGGGGTGTCCATAGTCTGTTATTTCATATAGGGCAGGGCCTAGACCCTTCCCCAAGAGTTCAGGGTGAGAGTGGACCTCACATTGTTCTATGGGAGTCCAGAGTCCGTGTGTATACTTGGGATGGGTACTGATCTGCTGTCCAAGGCTCAATAGATTACCTAGGCCTCCTCACTGACACCCAGATTCAGGGGGTCTTGATCAGTCCCATGCTGGATTCCCAGGCTGATGCCTGGGATTCAAGAGTTAACCTTTGTCTGGTCAGCTGTTTCTGGGGGTTAAACCAGCCCAGTCTTAATCCCTTTGATCATCAGTCCTCCCTCTCTGATACTGGCTTTCTTGAGTTCAGCTCACTACTTAACCAGCCACTAAATGAAGTTTCTGTTTCCCAGACTCTCTGGCCATAGGATTGTAGGCTGGCACTCCCTAGATCTATGTCTAAAATCCATATATGAGAGAGTACATGCCATGTTTCTCTTTTTGTGACTGGGTTACCTCACTCAGGATGGTCTCTTCTAGTGTCATCCATTTGCCTGTGAATCTCATGATTCCATTATTTTTTTCTGCTGAATAGTACTCCATTGTGTAGATGTACCACATTTTCTCTATCCACTCTTCGGGTGAGGGACATCTAGGTTGCTTCCAAGTTCTGGCTATTACAAATAAAGCTGCTATGAACATAGTGGAACAGACATCTTTGTTATATGAATGGGCATCTTTTGGATATATGCCTAAGAGTGGAGTTGCTGGGTCTTGTGGTAGGTTTATTCCCATTTTTCTGAGGAATCTCCATACTGCTTTCCAAAGTGGCTGAACCAGTTGGCACTCCCACCAGCAATGGAGGAGTGTCCCCCTTTCCCCACATCCTCTCCAGCATAAATTGTCATTGGTGTTTTTGATTTTAGCCATTCTGACAGGAGTGAGATGGTATCTCAGAGTTGCTTTGATTTGCATTTCCCGGATGGCTAAGGATGTTGAGCACTTTCTCAAGTGCCTCTCAGCCATTTTAGACTCCTCTATTGAAAACTCTCTATTTAGTTCTGCAGCCCACTTCTTAATTGGGTCCTTTGCTGTTTTGGAGACTTGCTTCTTGAGTTCTTTGTAAATTTTGGAGATCAACCCTCTGTCAGATGTGGGATTAGTGAATATTTTTTCCCATTCTGTGGGCTGCCTTTTTGTCTTGCTGACTGTGTCCTTTGCCTTACAGAAGCTTCTCAGTTTCAGTAGGTCCCATTTATTAATTGTTGATCTCACTGTCTGTGCTACTGGTGTTATGTTCAGGAAGCTGTCTCCTGTACCAATTCGTTCAAGGGTACCACCCACTTTCTCTTCTAAGAGGTTCAGTGTGGCTGGATTTATGTTGAGGTCTTTGATCCATTTGGACTCAAGTTTTGTGCATGGCGATAAACATGGATCGATCCGCATTCTTCTACATGCCAGTCTCCAATTATGCCAGCACCATTTGTTGAAGATGCTTTCTTTATTCCATTGTATATTTTTAGCTTCTTTGTCAAAGATCAGATGTTCGTACGTGTGTGGGTTAATACCCGGATTTTCAATTCGATTCCATTGGTCTGCCTGTCTATTTTTGTGCCAATACCAAGCTGTTTTCAGGACTATAGCTCTATAATAGAGCTTGAGGTCAGGGATAGTGATGCCTCCGGACGTTGCCTTGTTGAACAGGGTTGTTTTGGCTCTCCTGGGTCTTTTGTTTTTCCATACAAAATTGATTATTGTTCTTTCAAGGTCTGTGAAGAATTGTGCTGGGATTTTAATGGGGATAGCATTGAATCTGTAGATTGCTTTTGGCAGGATTGCCATTTTTACTACATTGATCCTACCTATCCAAGAGCATGGGAGATCTTTCCATTTTCTGAGGGCTTCTTTAATTTCTTTCTTTAAAGATTCAACGTTCTTACGATACAGGTCTTTCACTTGTTTGGTTAGCGTTACCCCAAGGTATTTTATGTTGTTTGTGGCAATTGTAAAGGGTGATGTTTCTCTGATTTCTCTTTCAGCCCTTTTATCATCTGTATATAGAAGGGCTACTGACTTTCTTGAGTTGATCTTGTAACCTGCCACTTTGCTGAAGGTGTTAATCAGCTGTAAGAGTTCCCTGGTAGAGTTCTTTGGGTCATTGATGTAAACTATCATATCATCTGCAAACAGTAAAAGTTTGACCTCTTCCTTCCCAATTTGTATCCCCTTGATCCCCCTTTGTTGTCATATGGCAATAGCTAGAACTTCAAGTACCATGTTGAAAAGGTATGGAGAGAGTGGACAGCCTTGTTTTGTTCCTGATTTTAGAGGAATTGCGTTGAGTTTCTGTCCATTTAGTTTGATGCTGGCTGTTGGTTTACTGTATATGGCTTTTATTATGTTTAACTATGTCCCTGTTATCCCAGATCTCTCCAAGACCTTTATCATGAAGGGGTGTTGGATTTTGTCAAAGGCTTTTTCAGCATCTAGTGAGATGATCATGTGATTTTTGTTTTTCAGCTTGTTTATATGGTGGATTACGTTGATGGATTTTCATATGTTAAACCATCCCTGCATCCCTGGGATGAAACCTACTTGATCGTGGTGAATGATTGTTTTGATGTGTTCTTGTATCCGATTTGCCAGTATTTTATTGAGTATTTTTGCATCAATGTTCATGAGGGATATTGGTCTGAAGTTCTCTTTCTTGGTTGTATCTTTGTGTGGCTTGGAGATCAAGGTTATTGAAGCCTCATAGAAAGAGTTTGGCAAAGACCCTTCTGCTTCTATTGTGTGGAACACTTTGAGAAGAATTGGTATAAGCTGTTCTTTGAATTTGTGGTAGAATTCTGCACTGAGGCCATCTGGACCTGGACTTTTTTTGGTTGGGAGACTTTTGTTGACAGCTTCTATTTCCATAGGGGTTATAGGTCTATTTAAATTGCTTATCTGTTCTTGATTTAGTTTTGGCAAATGATAGCTGTCCAGGAAGTCATCCATTTCCTTTAAATTTTCGAATTTTGTGGAGTACAGGTTTTCAAAGTATGACCTAATGATTCTCTGGATTTCCTCAGAGTCTGTTGTTATGTCCCCCTTTTCATTTCTGATTTTGTTAATTTGCGTGTTCACTCTCTGCTGTTTGGTAAGTTTGGACAAAGGTTTGTCTATCTTGTTGATTTTCTCAAAGAACCAACTCTTCGTTGCATTGATTCTTTGTATTGTTTTCCTGGTTTCTACTTTGTTGATTTCAGCCCTCAATTTGATTATTTCCTGGCGTCTACTCCTCCTGGGGAGTTTGCTTCTTTGTGTTCTAGAGCTTTTAGCTGTGATGGTAATTCTCTGGTATAACTGTTTTCCTGTTTCTTCATGTGAGCACTTAGTGCTATGAACTTCCCCCGTAGCACTGCTTTCAAAGTGTCCCATAGGTTTGGGTATGTTGTGTCTTCATTCTCATTGAATTCGAGGAAGTCTTTAATTTCTTTTTTTATTTCCTCTTTGACCCAGGGATGGTGCAGTTGAGCATTATTCAATTTCCATGAGTTTGTAGGTTTTCTGCAATTTGTGTTGTTGTTGAATTCTAATTTTAAGGCATGGTGGTCTGATAAGATGCATGGAGTTATTCCAATGTTTTTGTAGCTGCTGAGGTTTGATATGTTGCCAAGTATGTGGTCGATTTTTGAGAAGGTTCCATGTGGTGTTGAGAAGAAGGTATATTCTTTTTTATGTGGATGAAATGTTCTATAGATATCTGTTAATCCCAGTTGGGTCATTACTTCGATTAGACCCTTTGCTTCTTTGTTGAGTTTCTGTCTGGTATTCTTGTCTAGTGGTGAGAGTGGTGTGGTGAAATCTCCCACTATAACTATGTGGGGCTTTAGATGAGATTTAAGTTCTAATAATGTTTCTTTAACGAATGTGGATGCCTTTGTATTGGGGGCATAGATGTTCAGGATAGACACTTCATCTTGGTGGGTTTCACCTGTGATGAGTATGTAATGACCTCCTTCATCTCTTTTGACTGATTTTATTTTAAAGTCTAGTTTGTTAGATATTAGGATTGCTACCCCTGCTTGTTTCTTGGGTCCATTTGATTGAAAAAATTTTTCCCAACCTTTAACTCTCAAGTAATGTCTGTCTTTGAGGGTGAGGTGTGTTTCTTGTATGCAGCAGAAGGAAGGGTTCTGTCTTCGAATCCATTCTGCTAGTCTGTGTCTTTTTATGGGTGAGTTAAGGCCGTTAATATTGAGGGATATTAATGACCATTGATTGCTCATCCTTCTTCGATTTGCGATGGTTGTTGTTGGTGGAATTATGGGTGGAATTTCACCCCTTTGTTCTTTTGGCTGTTGGTAGAGAGGGATTCTCTAATGCTTATGTTTTTCTGGTTGTAGTTAGCTTCCTTGGGTTGGAGTTTTCCTTCCAAAATTTTCTGTAGGGCTGGGTTAGTGGACACATATTGCTTGAATCTAGTTTTGTCATGGAATATCTTGTTTTCTTCATCTATAGTGATTGAGAGCTTTGCCGGGTATAGTAGTCTGGGCTGGCATCCATGGTCTCTTAGTGTAGGTAGAATATATATCCAGGACCTTCTGGCTTTCAGAGTTTCCATGGAGAAATCAGGTGTAATTCTGATAGGTCTGCCTTTATATGTTACTTGACCTTTTTCCTTAGCTGCTCTTAATATTCTTTCTTTATTCTGTATGTTTGGGGTCTTGATTATTATGTGGCGAGGGATTTTTTTGTGGTCCACTCTATTTGGTGTTCTGTAGGCTTCTTGTACCTTCATTGGCATGTCTTTCTTAAGGTTGGGAAAGTTTTCTTCTATGATTTTGTTGAATATGCCTTCTGCCCCTTTGAGGTGGATTTCTTCTCCTTCTTCTATACCTATTATTCTTAGGTTTGGTCTTTTCATGGTGTCCCATAATTCCTGGATGTTTTGTGTTAAGGATTTGTTGGATTTAAGGTTTTCTTTGGTTGATAAATCCATTTCTCCTAATGTATCTTCAACACGTGAGATTCTCTCTTCCATCTCTTCTATTCTGTTGGTAATGCTTGTATTGGTAGTGCCTGACTGTTTGTCCAGCTTTTCTATTTTCTGCCTTTCTTCAGATTGTGTTTTTTTTAGTGTCTCTATTTCAGTTTTCAACCCTTGCAGCGTTTGCATTGCTTCTTGCAATTTTCTGTTTATCTGTTCGTCCGTTTGTTGCCTTTTATGAATTTTTTGGTTTGTTCTTTCTTCCATTTCTTGCATTTTTTGGTTTGCTTTTTGTTCCATTTCTTGGATTTTGTGCTTTGTTTCTTCTTCCAATTCCCTCCTTTTTTGGTTTGTTCCTCCATTTTTTTCATTTTTTGCTTTGTTTTTTCTACCATTTCTTGCATTTTTTGCTTTGTTTCTTCTTCCATTTCCTGCCTTTTTTGGTTTGTTTTTGCTTCCAATTCTTGCATTTTTTGGTTTGTTTTCTCTTCCATTTCTTGCATTTTTTGGTTTGTTTTTTCTTCCATTTCTTTGAGGGATTTTCCAATATCCTCTTTTAGGGCCTCTATCATTTTCATGAAAGTGCTTTTAAGGTCGTTCTCTTCTGCTTCCTTCGCGTTAGAATATTGGGGTCTTGCTGGTGTGGAGTCTCTAGAATCTGGCGGTGTCATATTTGTTTTTATGTTGCTGACTGTGTTTTTGTATTGTCTCTTTCCCATCTCTTCTTCTAGTGGGTGCAGAAAGAGCCCCTTCCTGGTCTGGGGACCAGAGTTCCCTTTTGGTGGGTGCTAGTAAGTCCAGTAATCTGGTGGTTCTTCTATGCCTTGTCCAAATGCTGGTCCGTGGGTAGAGAAGAAGAACAGGAATCTGGGGCGCTTAGCCTCCTATCTGGTCCCCTGGACCCTATGCTGGGTCCTGTTGTACCTGATCCTGAACAGCTACTCCCCTGGTCTCCCTGGCTCCTGTAGTTTCCTGGTCTCTTTGGTGGGAGAGAAGATCTGGAGTCTGGGGTGCTTGGCTCCCACCGGGATTGGGAGCTCTGTGCAGTTCCCAGGCGATCTGCAGGCTCTGGAACACAGGCCGGGAAGCCGGCCTGTTTACCTGATGATGCCAGAGGGACAGCTACTTCCCTGTGCTCCCAGCCTTCTCTAGTTTCCTGGACTCGTTGGTGGGAGAGAAGATCTGGAGTCTGGGGTGCTTGGCTCCCGCCGGGATTGGGAGCTCTGTGCAGTTCCCAGTTGATCTGCAGGCTCTGGAACACAGGCCTGGAAGCTGGCCTGTTTACCTGATGCTCCAGCCGGGATTGGGAGCTCTGTGCAGTTCCCAGGTGATCTGCAGGCTCTGGAACACAGGCCGGGAAGCTGGCCTGTTTACCTGATGATGCCAGAGGGACCGAGCTTTTCTTATTATCAAGACATGAAAACAAAAGAGAAACCAAGTAAATGTGTTTTTAAATGAGAAAGAATAAAAGACAAAGCCATCACACTAAATGATCCTTCAATGGTCTCCAGCAAACTACCTGAAGTTGTGACCCTTTTCATTCTTGGCAGGCTGCACAGTATTGAATGCAATGTCATGATGATCTTGGGGAGAAAGTTTAACCAGTATGTTATGGAACAAAAAAACAATGAGATATAAAAAGTCTCTGAAACTGAACAATAGAGGACAATAGGTCCCGAAAAATCTGAGGTAGATACAGAAACTATTTAATGACAGAAAATTAAAAGTCAGAAAGGGTAAAGTTCTCCATGAGTTGTATAGCTAATTGAAGAAGAAGCCAAGGTATACATCACAAAGTCTCATTCCAAGCTATCCTCAGCTAACACTCCCTAAAACATGCCGTCTTGTGATAAATACATGTAAATTTTTATGTTGGACTATCACAAAAGTATCACCTCCTTTATTCACATTTTTTCTTTATAAGTAAGGTATTTGATATGATTATGTAGGTATGGATATATTAACAATCATAAACATTAATACAGGTACACATTTTAAATATAAACAATTATATAGATCTGTTTTTTATTTTATTTTTGAGATTATGATATTATTACTCTTTTCCTTACCTTTCTTCCTCCAAATCCTTGCATATACCCTTCCTGCTCTTCTTCATATTCAAAGCAATTAATTCATTAATTATTGTTGCATGCATGTGTATATATACATGTTCTTAAGTATAACCTTCTAGGGTCATATAATGATATTTATATGTATTTTGGCAGTCTTGGCCATGGATGAACACATCAACTGTTTGTCAAGTGTCACATGGTCAGGTCTGAAAATATATATGTTCATCTATGTCTTAGAATGTGGGTAAGAGCTGTGATATCTATCTCACATCTGTACCATTGAAACATGAGCTAATAATAAGCAACACTGCTGTAAGTTGGAATTCATTTTCAAGTACTCCAAGTAGCTTTCCAGTAGACAATCAAAAAGCATCATTATTTTAAAAGTTCTATAGATTAAATTGTATCTAACACACATGATTAACACCACAGCATTTTCTACTATTCTCTCATCCTTCCCAAGGAGAGCTCTATTTTTTAAATTAATTTTTATTTAAATTAAAAACAATCCTATTTTATATACCAATCCCAATTCCCTCTCCCTCTTATCTTCCCACTACCACCACCCTGCCCCATCCTACCCACTCAACCCCCATCCACTCCTCAAGGAGGGTGATGCTTTCAATGGAGGATTATCAAAGTCTGTCACATCATTTGGGCCAGAACCTAGGCCCTCCCCTGTATATCTAGGCTGAGAAAGTAACCCTCTATAGGGAATGGGCTTCCAAAGCACATTTGTGCACTAGGGATAAATATTGGTTCTACTGTCAGAGGCCCTATAGACTGCTCAAGACCCCCCAAATGACACCCAAGTTCAAGGGTCCTGGTTCTGTTTTATGCTTCTTCCCTAGCTGTCAGTCTGGGGTCCGTGAACTCCCACTTGCTCAGGTCTGCTCTTTCTTGGGTTTCATCAGAGAGAGTTCTAAGAACACCACAATGAACTCAACCCGAGGAATTAAGAGGCAATTCACTGAAGCATTCTCTCATTGGAAAATACTCAGATCAAATATACTAGAATTTCTCTCATCTACAATGATCCACAGAAAAGAAAGATTTTTTGCTTTGATTTGTAGATAAGGAAAACTGCAAATAAAAGAGGGTTAATTGACCTAACCAGGACTATGAAGTTATGGGACAAACTCCAAGCTAAATGGGGCTTGCCTTCCTGCAAATCCAGTGATCTGTGCCTATAAGGATAATGAACATTAGTCTTATGACTAATTACAATCATTATAAGCTCCTTGGAGTTTGGAAGGCCTTGTAAGCTGCTCACCTTCATTAAATGTTGAAAAAAAGACTTCTGGGAAAAAGTAATGAGAGAAAGTAGGTTAGTAGACCAGAATCAGTACCAGGTATTTCTGAATTAAAATTTTAGTACACCCTTCCTCTGTTTAACGTAGTCTTCTGCAAATAATTTAATCTAAATGCCTTATGGCTCAGCACCTTCACAGTAAACCACAACATATTAGGTTTTATGATGAAGAGTCGCAGGCAAGAGAAGTACTGACTCTTGACAGAAGTTTGTCATTGGCTAAGCCAGTAAAAAAAAAAAGTAAAAAGTTGACTTGTATATGCAGAGAGGGTCTGGGTAATCTCTTAGACAAGATGACAGATGACCGGGGATTCAAAGAGAAATTGGCAGTTGCAAGCTCAGGAAGAGGGGAAACCTCAAGATACAGTGAACACTGTATACAAAGAGAGGTGACATAGTAATTAACTGGAAACCCTACATCAGCAATAATGTTTTATCCATCTCCTCAAAGCAAATTAGAGGCCTTATCAAACAGTGTTTCTGCCTAAAGAAAGGTTCATGGAGATGGGGATTATAATGAAAGGCCTGCTCCAAAAAAGACAAACAAAAAATTATCTTTTTTTGTGATTCCCAACCTGTTTCATTTTCTACAATGAGTAGGCCAGGGATGATTGATTTTTGGCAGTATTTTAAGTGCCAAAAGGTATTCCTACATTTATTGCTCAGAGAACATGTTCTTCTAGATAGGGAGCTGTGAAAATTATGAGCTTCTTGTAATGTTAAATGCTGATAATTTTCTTCTTCCTGTGCAAACACTCTGGAATTCCAACTGTGCCTAGAATGCTGGGTGGTAAGTACAAAGTACAGAGAACTGGACTTGGAGGTATTTCAAAGAAAATTCCCAGAGGAAACATTGCTAGTACCTGCAAAACACACTGGTTAAGTTGTTTTCAGCTTAATTTAGCTCTTTCAAAATTCAGGGGAATACTAATTGGCAACTTACTCTTCTCTGTTCACCAACACCATTTGATAGGAAAAATATTTAAATCTTACCAGTTATTATGTTTGTTGAAGTTATGGTATACTTGGGAATACTTTAGCATGGGAAGAGTTACTGAAGAGCAATGTGTACACTTTGGTGATAGCCACTTGTTCTTCTAGATTAGCTTAATCTTTACCATCTTCTAGTGGTTTCCAGTGTTCATATTTGCGGAAAGAACACACAAGGTAAAACAGTCAAAAACAAATAGAACATTTTACTATGGGAACTGTATTTCTATCCAGAGTTGATTGCTGTGTGTAAGACATTTCCATAGAACAGTTCCATCTAGGTCACTAATCATGTATCTTTAGAGGGGGTAATTTTTTAATTTAAATTAGAAGCAAGAACTCACCCTTGTTCAGGTCTACAGTTTCTATGAGTTTTTCCAGCCTGGTCTTGACCCCTTTGCTCATCACTCCTACCTCTCTGCAACTGGGTCCAGGAGTTCAGCTCAGTGTTTAGCTGTGGGTACCTGCTTCTGCTTCCATCAGCTACTAGATGAAGGCTCTAGGATGGCATATAAGGTAGTTATCAATCTCATTATATGGGAAGGGCATTTAAGTTAGCCTCTCCACTATTGCTTAGATTTTTAGTTAGGGTCATCCTTGTAGATCTCTGAACATTTCCCTAGTACCAGATTTCTCTTTAAACCTATAATGGCTCCAGTTGTTCTTTCATTTAAGTTTACTATGGCGAGATGGAACACAAACCAGGAGATACCTTAACCATACAGTTTATTAAAGGAGAGAGAGAGAGACAGAGACAGAGACAGAGACAGAGACTGAGAGACAGAGAGAGAGACAGAGAGAGGAAGAGGGTAAGAGAGACAGAAAGGAGAAGAGAGTGAAGGGGCAACCATATGGAGGTGCTCACTTAAAAGGGAAAGCTTGCACATGTATACTGAGTGCTTAGGCAGTCCCATAATGAGTGATGTGGCAATGATGTCACCAAGCCACTGTGCATGCCCCATCTGTTGTGGAGGGAGTAAGGGGTAGGCCAGCATGGTATTGAGTTCCAACGGTTCTCTCTATTATGGTATCTCTTTTCTTGCTCTTCTCTTTTCTGCCACTGGTTCAATCTTTCTGCTCCCTCACATCCTCTTCTCCCCTCCTCTTCTCCCCTTTCTTTCTCCTCATTCCCTCTCCCCTCCACCCATGCTCCCAATTAGCTCAGGATATCTTGTCCCTTTTGATGCTAGCTAATTTGATGTGCAGCTTCCAGGGAGCCAGAAAGTGCTGGATGATAGGATTGTTCCCAGAATACAGGAACATTTCAGTTGTAGTCAGTGTTCTATTGTTGTGAAGAGACACTATGACAACAGAAACCCTTGTAAAGGAAAATATTTAATTGGGTCTGGCTTATAGTTCATAGGTTTTGTCCACTGCAGGCAAACGTAGTATAGGAGAGGTAGTTGAGAATTCATCTACATTGACAGTTAGCAGGAAGAAAGGGTGACACTGGGCTTAGCTTGAGCTTCTGTAACCTCAGAGCCCATGAGCTATGACATATGCCTCCAACAAGGCCATACTTATTTCAATAAGACCACACCTCTTAATAATGGCACTTCCTGTGAACCCATGTGGCCTGGGAAATTTTTATTTAAACCACCTCAGAGAGGTCATGGATTTGAAAGTGTTGTGGAAATAGGCAGAGTTGGAGGGTGGAATGTAAAGTAGAAATGACAATACAGCAGTCACATGTGAAACACCAAGCAAACAAACAAAAAAACAGTGCATGTAAATCAAACTCCCATGTAATTCAAAGGAAATTGAAGAAAGACATTTATTGCTCACTCAGATCATATATACTTTTTAATTAGATCTCAAAGGAACCTAGGGTGAGTCTTACCCAGTACTGTGGTTCCTCCCAGCACATCTCCCCCTGCCTCCTACCCTCCCTCAAGTTAGGCTTCCTCTTCCCTGCACCCCCTCAGCCTGATCTTATCTATATAACTCAACAATATTGGCTATGCTGATCTCTTGTCCTCTTGCTCCAGTCTGCCTCTCTTTGTCAAGACTCCTCTCTTCCTCTCTCTTCCTCTCTTTCCTCTCATGCCTGGCTTAGTCTGCCGGCCATGTTGAGCCTTGACTCTTCCCTCTGCCTACTTTTCTTCCTTATATCTATAATAAAAAATCTTTATAATTTAGTCATTTCCTCCTTGTATTTCATTTTTTCGTTCCCTTTGATGACCATATTAGGGAATTTTTATTTTGGAATTGTGTCTATCAAAGAAATGGAAACAGCAAACAGTCCAAGTCAATTTGATTTCCATATGAAGAGACTGATCATTAAACCTTTAATTGCACAGGAAGACCATTCAAGTACTGTATATGCATTTCATGTTTGATTATGCACTTACTGCTTATCATTGGATTAGTTATGTGATTATTGCTATACTGGTGAAAGTTCTACAGAGAAAGAGAAGCAAGAGAATATGCTTATGGAAAGAAAAGCAGAGAGGGAGAGAGAAAGAAAACGAAGGAGAGAGGGAGAGAGAGAAAGATTAGGAAAAGTAGCTGTCATCGGTGCAGAATGGTAAGTTGAGACACCTACTGCAAGCTGTAGATACCCAAGAATTAATAACAATCACACTGACTCCATAGTCAGTTGAAGAAGATAATAATACCTATTTTGTTAGCATTACTTTAAAATGTAACCATAATAATTTCCACAAAACCTTGAGTAGTACATATTATCTATTATCACTTAATAGATACTCCATAAATGGAAGCCAAGATGGAGAGAAAAAAATGAGGGAAAAAAATGAAGAGCAGGGATGGGGACATAACTCCCTTTATTCTTTTCTCCAACCAACTGTATATTTTTCAGAAATTAAGTAACAACGAAAGAGTGGAACACTGTCAGATGTCAATGGACAATTTTAACTATAGATTTATCTATATATTCAAGTTACATAGCAGGCCATGGATGCTTATTGATTTTTATGCTCTGAAATAGATGGTTTTGTTTAGCTCTGAAAAAGTGAACATTTTTTTCTGACACCAACTGCTTGTTTAATAGTGTTGGAATAATCTATATTGCATTAAGAAGATGACTTATTACAACCCACCTTCTGTTGTCTAGTGAACTATTGATTTAAGATAGTTTTGCCCTTCTAGAGCATCTAATAAATTGGTCCCAATCGTCAGTGGCATGTTGTATACTCATTCCTCACTGTATAAATGTCGGCCTCGCATATTTTAGAACATGTCCTTAGATTTGTTTCCTTGACAAGATCCTTCCCTTTTAAACCTCTCTGCTGAAGAAGTCACTGATTTTTTAATAACCCACATAAAATTTTTAGATAAGTGGAGGGTATCACAATCAATATTCATAGCATAATTTATCAGGACAAGGACTCTCTCACTGAATCCTCCCTGTAAATCCAGTGTGGGGAGTAGTTAGCACAGTCATCCATCTCCTGTATATTTTAAACATCCGTTAATGGGCTTGAAAGGTGTAGTGGTTATGAATCACCTGTCTGTGATTGAGGTAGTTAGAGACTTTATTAGCTCAAATGCTTCAAACGCCCTCGGCCTTTTCCTACTTCATTCCAGCCCCCAGAGGCAGCCCTGTCCCATGCATCTGAACTCAGTGGCTCTTCAAACAGATCCTCTTTCCCAGGAAAGTTGGACTCTTGCTTGTCTGGAAAGTGCATTGATCTTTGTTATGGATGCTGTACCCTCCTCAATATCATTGAAGACACTAATTTGAGTTTATACCATCTGTGTGATCCTTATTCCTTCTCCCTACAAGCTGAGTTTTCCAAGACAGATTATGTTCCCCTCTTATTCTAGATGACTATATAAGAATTTGATTGGCATATAGGTAATTTTTAGGACTTACTATGAAGTTCTCTATAACAAATGCATTTTAGTAGTTTTGGGATAATCTATATTTCATTAAGAAGATTCAATAACAACTTTTAGGAGTCTTAGATTAGATATCACAAAATGACTGTTAATTGAATAAATATATGAATTGGCAACATCAAAACAACAAATAAATAAACACTTTATTCTTGAGAATTCTGTTGGTTGTATTATTTTCTTCAGATGCAGTTACTCCAGTCTGGTTTGTTCTCATTGAGACCATTTGTCATACTTACCATAATGCTTTCCAAAGAAGTCAGAATATTTTTTTAAAAAGAAACCAGAATATTTATTTGAATCTTTGGAAAGCTTGTTGACTTTTGAAGTAGGATGAAGATCCCTCACTATTTCCTTTTTTTTTAAATTTTATTTTCCAGTTTAAATTTAGATAAGAAACAAGGTTGCTTCAGAAGTCAGTTCCAGGTCCCTCTCCCATTCCCTCCCTTCCTCCCGTGCCCTCCCCCCAAACGCCCCCCCCCCCGTTATCCCCTCATTTCCCCAAGGAGGGTGAGGCCCTCCATGGGGGTGTGTATAGTCTGTCATTTCATATAGGGCAGGGCCTAGACCCTTCCCCAAGAGTTCAGGGTGAGAGTGCACCTCACATTGTTCTATGGGAGTCCAAAGTCTGTGTGTATACTTGGGATGGATACTGATCTGTTGCCCAAGGCTCAATAGATTCCCTAGGCCTCTTCACTGACACCCAGATTCAGGGGGTCTTGATCAGTCCCATGCTGGATTCCCAGGCTGATGCCTGGGATTCAAGAGTTAACCTTTGTCTGGTCAGCTGTTTCTGGGGGTTAAACCAGCCCATTCTTAATCCCTTTGATCATCAGTCCTCCCTCTCTGTTACTGGCTTTCTTGAGTTCAGCTCAGTACTTAACCAAGGGAGTCTGCCTCTTCTTCGATCAGCCACTAAATGAAGTTTCTGTTTCCCAGACTCTCTGGCCATAGGATTGTAGGCTGGCACTCCCCAGATCTATGTCTAAAATCCATATATGAGAGAGTACATGCCATGTTTCTCTTTTTGTGACTGGGTTACCTCACTCAGGATGGTCTCTTCTAGTGTCATCCATTTGCCTGCGAATCTCATGATTCCATTATTTTTTTCTGCTGAATAGTACTCCATTGTGTAGATGTACCACATTTTCTCTATCCACTCTTCAGGTGAGGGACATCTAGGTTGCTTCCAAGTTCTGGCAATTACAAATAAAGCTGCTATGAACATAGTGGAACAGACATCTTTGTTGTATGAATGGGCATCTTTTGGATATATGCCTAAGAGTGGAGTTGCTGGGTCTTGTGGTAGGTTTATTCCCATTTTTCTGAGGAATCTCCATACTGATTTCCAAAGTGGCTAAACCAGTTGGCACTCCCACCAGCAATGGAGGAGTGTTCCCCTTTCACCACATCGTCTCCAGCATAAATTGTCATTGGTGTTTTTGATTTTAGCCATTCTGACAGGAGTGAGATGGTATCTCAGAGTTGCTTTGATTTGCATTTCCCGGATGGCTAAGGATGTTGAGCACTTTCTCAAGTGCCTCTCAGCCATTTTAGACTCCTCTATTGAAAACTCTCTATTTAGTTCTGCAGCCCACTTTTTAATTGGGTCCTTTGCTGTTTTGGAGACTTGCTTCTTGAGTTCTTTGTAAATTTTGGAGATCAACCCTCTGTCAGATGTGGGATTAGTGAATATTTTTTCCCATTCTGTGGGCTGCCTTTTTGTCTTGCTGACTGTGTCCTTTGCCTTACAGAAGCTTCTCAGTTTCAGTAGGTCCCATTTATTAATTGTTGATCTCACTGTCTGTGCTACTGGTGTTATGTTCAGGAAGCTGTCTCCTGTACCAATTCGTTCAAGGGTACCACCCACTTTCTCTTCTAAGAGGTTCAGTGTGCCTGGATTTATGTTGAGGTCTTTGATCCATTTGGACTTAAGTTTTATGCATGGCGATAAACATGGATCGATCTGCATTCTTCTACATGCCAGTCTCCAATTATGCCAGCACCATTTGTTGAAGATGCTTTCTTTATTCCATTGTATATTTTTAGCTTCTTTGTCAAAGATCAGATGTTCGTATGTGTGTGGGTTAATACCCGGATTTTCAATTTGATTCCATTGGTCTACCTGTCTAATTTTGTGCCAATACCAAGCTGTTTTCAGGACTATAGCTCTATAATAGAGCTTGAGGTCAGGGATGGTGATGCCTCCGGACGTTGCCTTGCGTAAATTATCAGATTGCATTTATTAGATATTTATTTATGTGTGTGTGTGTGTGTGTGCGCGCGCGCGCGTGCTTCTGCACATAATATGCATGTGAGTACTTGAGGAGCCAGAAGAGTTCTCAGGATCCCCTGTGGTTCAAGTTACAGGACATTGGTAAGCAGTTTGACTTGGTGCTTTGAACCTAACCTGGTTCCTCTAGACGAACAGAGTGTACTCATATCTGCTGAGTCATCTCCCCATCTCCCTTATAGACTTTATGTCCATGAGTGTTCAATAATAAGTAACATTGAAAGCTTTAATTCCAGCCGTCTATAGCTAATCATTGATAAATACCAGATCCAACACAAAATTTGCTCTTTACTAAGATATCATCAGTTAAGCTGAGGCTCTAACAGCCTGACTCTTAAAGCCAGAAGGGTTGGTTGTATCCTCATACTCTAAAGGGCAGCAGCAGGACCAGCAGAACACTTGACTGCTTTCTTCACTCACCTACCGGGAAGACTGGTGATCAGAGAACGTTATTGTTTGTGATTCTAACTCTGAAATAGGAAAATATTATGAAGAAAGTATAATACCCAGTATGTCCATTTTCTTTTATGACAATGTATGAAAGGATTATGCAGACCAAGAATGCCTGGGATTGGAAGAGTTTATTTTGATAAATTTGCAGATGAAAATTCACATAAACCATCTTGGGAATGTTGGAAGTAATTAAGGGGGCTTAACATTCTCACTTACAGCATGAAAGGAGATTGCGTGAATAAGGTCAAAGTGTGTCAAATTCAGTGTGAAATGCTGCTGTGCCACTCTGAGTTCAGTTGTAGAGGTCAGCATGGAAATGCCTGTCATATCCTAAACATGGGGTGAGTGTGTAATACTCATTAGCTGGCTTGTTTCCATAAGAAAGGAGAGGAGAGGGATAGGGCACAATTGCAAATAAGACATCAACGCCTTCAATCCTAAACAAAGTTCATGATGCGTTGATCCCTCAAGATTCCACATGTAATGAAATAACTGCTGGCCTCATATTCTTTGGATATAATGGATATAATTCAATGAGAGATTGATGTAATATCTAAGTAAATTCTCTAATTTTGAGCAGCAACAGAAAGAGGAAATATTCTTTCTCATAGCATAAGTGTTTTGTGACATTTTTGCCAGAACCTATGAGCATTATCTGGTTCACATTGACTTCTTTGTAACTTGGTATTTCACTTGGGGTGTCAGCTCTTTCTGTCCGTGGTAAATATCTGAGACAGTATCAATTTAGAGGAAGGAAGTTTTACTTTGGCACAGTATTTCAGAACCTTTCATCCACTTAGTCAGCTAGCTTTGTTGCTGTGACCATGAGGTGGAGCCAAAATTCCTACTAGGGTACAGGCATGGGATAGAACATGTTACTTATTTCTTGATAGACAGAAAAGAGAGAAATTTATACAGGAAGGGACAGGGGAGAAAACTCCTTCAAGGACTTGTCAACAGAGATCTGTTTCCTTCAGTGACCCCCCCCCCACAGCTCCTAAAGTTTTTACAATCTCTAAACAACATCACTGGGTGGGAACCAAGACTTTAAAAAATGACTCATGGGGATGCTTCCTTTTCAAGCTCTAGCTTTCCTTACACCCACTTCATATTACAGACAACAATTGGTCCATCTCTGCCAGTTCACAAGGTTTCAACAATTCCAGAATTTCTCAAAAGTCCACATTCAAAGTTTCTTCTTAGACTTAAAGCAGCTCTTAGCCATGATGTCTTGTTTTAACTAAAAATTTCAATTACATATTCCCAACATATAACAAGAAACATTAAATATTTTCATACCAAAATAAGGAAATAGAATTTGGTGTAGTAGCCTATGTCTTTAATATCAGCGTGTAGGGTCAGACATAAGAAGTTCATGCAATCAAGGCCACCCTTGTCTTCACAGTGAGTTTGAGGATATCTTTGGACACAGGAGATACAAACCTGGCAGGATAACCATTAAACTCTATAGCCTTTTGCCTGCCTTTGAAGCAACTTAATGTGAAATAGGAAAGGAACGAGAAACTTTCCTTGCTGATAACGTGATTTATTAGTTTTCCCTTGGGCTGCTCCACTCATCTTCTGTAGTTTCTTTCAGTTGACATCCCAAAGCTTTAGAACTTTTAACTTCCCTGTCTCAGATGTGTCTTCAGCTTCATCCTCACAACCTCCTGGGCTATCATGCCTGTCATATCAGTGTGTTTTTTCAAGGATCCTGTCAGTTTAATGAATTGACTATTTTCCTTCAAAATCTGGGTAGACTTATGACCTCATACTCTTGAATTCTGCATACCTGTAAAACAAGGGTCCTTTATGTGACATCTGCACCTGCTGCCAACTTGAACAGTACCTGGGCTCCTTTAATCAACAGTTGCTTCTGAGTGCCTGAGATTGGATGCAAGAAAACACTTTTCCATGCATCATTGTGTGAGCTAAGTGTGATAGAGCTTTTGTTTCAGAAGAAATCTTATCGAACTCTTTAAAAGTTAAATGTTTGTACTTGCTGGATGCACCCAATATCTGGAATATTGTAAAGCTATCTTTCCTATTGTTCTATTACAAGTGTATGCCTTTGTTTTAATACAGCTCATCTTTTAAGAGTTGTACCTTCTTAGACTTAATTTTACTCAAACTAATTTGTTTTCTTTTGCAACTGCAAAATTTTATATTTCTCTATTCTATATTAATATTATGCATCTCATTAAAAGTATCCAATTAACCCCACACCACAGAATGAATTCTGAGATACCTGAAGATGTCTGTTTCTAGATCAATTATTCAGTTGCCTTTAAACTTAGTCTACCACAAAGTCTTAGGTCATCCATGTACAAAAATTATTTGCCTCACTGTGACATTAATGTCCTCTACCCCAATGAACCATAGACTCTAGACTCTCTCTTCCTATTGGCCCACTCAGGAAAAGAATGTTTTCTGTATTCATTCCCATCAGCATTCTTGTCTTCTCTAATATCAACAGAATCCCAAACTAGGAATCTCCACATATAACCTCCTGAAGCATTTTCTATGCTGCATCTCTAAACCTTTCCAAATCTCTAACACAATCAAAAGGCCTAGGAGCAATTTCTTCAGGTAGCCACAACTCTTCATTCTCAGACCACTGTTAATATAACTTTGCTTTGATAAGTACCTGGAGAAAAGTGAACTTGAAGGATGGTTTGCTTGTTCGCCGTAATGAGTTTCTATTCATTGTCAGCTGAATCTTTTATTCTGTACTTGAAATGAAGTTTATCACCTTGGCTAGGATCCTGTGGTATGACCTATTTGCTTATCTCATAGTGGACAGGAATCAGAAAGAGCACTGGAAATGGGTTTTGCTGAAAATTCCAGAGTACGTAGCATAGCAATTCTTCAGATGATAGTGTGTTTAACATGACCTCACACAGTCATTTCTGAAAGTATAGTGGAATGAATGCAAAACCCAAGGATAAAGTCTGGCAACTCTCTAAGGCTCAGTGCATCTCCATTACCTACCTGTGCTGCCCATTGAATGTTGTCTTCTCTATACACACACAAATCAGTACTTATTTTACAGACAAGGCACACTACCATCTCTTCTGGCAATAAAGAATACTGCCATATAAAGATAAACATCTCCCTGTGGTAATGCAAAAGAAAAACTGACTTCATTTTTCTCCTCCTAGGATTTTAAAAATACTCTAGTACATTTGACCCATCAAAAGCCAACATCATATGTTGCTGAGTCCTGATGGCTCCCTCGGGGGAGATGGTGAGAAGCCAGTCAACAGCACAGATCTTGGGAGTTAGGTGAAAGGAAAAGCAGCAGACTCATTTATTTAACAAGTGTAGAAACTTATCTACCTTCTCAGCCCCCAGGCATTCTGATCAATTGACCTTGTGTAGCTGCCTCACATTGGCTGGGCAGAATCAGGACCACAGACAGCGATGGTAGGAGTCCAAGATAGCTCTTCTCTAGGCCTGGTAGGTCTTAACTTCCTAAAATTATAGGCCCCACAGCAAATTACATTGACGATGGAACAGATTCACGCAACGAATATTGGGGGAGGGGGTCTAAGATATTTATTTAGAGAGAGTGATCACATAAGAACTGGGTCAGCGTTTTATGGACTCCGAACCTCCATCAGGGTCCAAGAGCGAGCTTTCCTTTCTTTTCCTCCTTTTATCCTTCACCTTTCCTACTTACCTGTGTCCATGCCCCAAATGGGCATGGCCACTGCCGCTGGTATGTGAGATCTCCCCAACATTACATCTTAGTTCAAAAGATGCCAAATGGGACTGGAGAGATGGATCATTAGTTAAGAGTATTCAGTAGTTCCACTATACTTTCAGAAATGACTGTATGAGGTCATGTTAAACACAGACTCAGTTATAAACATGTGCTCATAATGTGAAAAGTAAATAGAATATTGCTTAAAATATGAAAAGTATGGAAATATATTATTCACGATCTAATAAAGCTTGCCTGGAGATCAGAATGCAAAGCTAGTCACAGCCATAGAGACCAGGAAGTGTTGGTACACACCTTAAATCCCAGCAGCGATATTAGGTAGCCATAGAAGCTGGGCTGTGGTAGTGCACACCTTTAATACCGGCACAAGAGAGGTATATAAGCCATGAGCTGGGTGTCAGAACTGGGATCCAGTCTTATGCAATTAGTCTCCAGCCACATTGAGGACAGGATTGCCCAGAGCTCTCTGGTGGCTTGACTGTTTTGCTTCTCTGATCTTCAGATTGAACCCCAATATCTGTCTCTGAGTATTTTTTTATTTGTGTTATAACAAAGAGAAAAATAAAACAATTGAAGTCATCAGTCACTTGTGTTGAAGCTGTAGTGCGGGAGTAAGGAAAGTTCATGGACAGTTCTTCATCTTACATCTGGATTACATGTCTAGTTATGCCAGTGTTTTCACTTATTATGTGTATTTTCAAATTGTTTTGGTATACTGTTTGTCATAATACTTTGGCTCCTGTCATTAGAGACGATGTACATTCAAACCATGCTTACTGTTACTGCTTAATTTTATTCTCTCTTCATGGTTTCTTTGGAAAAATCTCAATAAGAAAACAAGTAAAATAAGTCAAAATTTGTCTAAGTCTATATAACTCTTAGCAGACATTGTCCAATGTCTCTGCAGCTAGTTAATAAAAGCATGATGATGGATGCAATCAAAGGTACACGTTGCAACCAAATAACAACTGTATAAGAAAAATAGAAACAATCACCACACAGATTATGAAAATCACAATTACAGGGATCCCATTTACTTTTTCATGCAAAGTGCATTACTTTATATATAAAGTTTATATATGTGATTAGCTGAGATTCAAGAATGAAGTCTGTGAATTACAAACTGAAATGTTCCCTTACTGAGATTTTCCCAGTTGAAAGCCGGCTTGTAGAGTGCTATAGTTTGGGAAACCTTATAAAGTATTAAAGCAACCTATTGGTATTTTTAAGGCTATTCATATATGTAACCTGCCTAAGGATCTAAGGAGGAAGATACACCTTCTGAACACCAATTTCTACAATGCTGAATGACATGGGATAATTAACTGTTTATCTTTGAAGGAGCTATATCTTTATGCATCTTGCAAATGTATTTTGGGAAGGGAGAACACTGCAAACATGAAGATCAATGATATTGACCTGGACTCTCATTATGAAAGCATTTAACTTGTTATCATCACTAGGGACCAAAGGGTAATCCTTATAACAGAAGTGCTAATACAGCCCTGTTTATTGAGCACATTCAGTCATTCACCCCAGATGTCAGGACCACTTTATAAATTAACCTGCGTATTTTATATTAGTCATTGTATTTCTATGTCATCATAATTCAACATTCCATTCACACACAAATTAAAAATCTACTCATGTAACTCATTTTCATGATAGTCTTGCCAATTTCAAAAACAACTAAGATGATGGGATCAAACTGTAAATCCATAATGATTCATGTAGTAACCATTTTAAAAATTGATTTACTTATATGTCCTGAAGGAAAAGGATCATTATCTCACCCTGGATTTTCTTGAAATCCATGCCAAAAACATGAAATTTATTAATGAAATTTTGTTTGACTATTGTTATCTTCTTTTTAGAATCCATGTTGATTTCTCCTCTGATGCACTTGGAAGTTGATTTTAACTCCAAGTTTAAAATTCTCATGAGTGATAGGCAACAAGACAGAACACAAGAGAAGTAAATGCTTCTAACCCCATTCTAATACCACAGGACTTATATTTGGCACTTAAATCTACTTTTAAATGGAAATTATATTGGCTTTCTATGGTGAGGCTTGCACTATGGTATTTAGTGATTATTTATTATGGTATTACTATTTATTCCAGTTTACTATTAAATGATGTTGGCATTAGTGCTCTGTCATTGAAATCATATAAAAAATTATATCGGATAACATTCAATAGTCTCCAAATCATTTGACCTACATATATTTTGTGTACAAAATTAAAATCAATCATATCATAGGAAATCATTTAGTCTCAGTAACAAGTTAAATTATTTTCCTAGTGTTAGTATGTTGATGTCCTAGTCATCAGTCATTTAGGGAGGGATTATGTCTAGAAAGCAAGGATTTTGTCTGTAAATAGGCCTAAAATAAGGTCATATTGGAGTGCATTGGTGATCACAAAAAGTCTGGTGTCACTCAAAGGGAGAACTGAGAAGAAACCAAGAGGGAAGGGATGGAGAAAGAGAGAGAAAGAGAACTAAAGGTATTTTTAAAAATGGGCACTAAGGCAAGTTTTTAAGCCAGGAACACTAGCAACTTTCCTATATATTTGTTAACACATTAGTAGCAAAAATATTTATAACATTTGATAAGTGTCTTTATTTATTATATTTTATCAACTAAGCCTTTTGTTATCTTAATTTTTGTCTGAAGGATATATAATTTTATAAAATTACTTAAAAATGTTTCCTTTTACCTCATCTTGACTGATAACACAGAAATTTCTATCACTTAAAAGCTCATGAGGATCTACCTGGGATGTTTTTAAGCTTGCTTCCGCATATTATCTGAGCCACCTTTCATTCTATTTAGATTTTCTGTTCACTGCCAAATCAATACTGAGCATAGATGTTCTGAAATAAATCTTTTATATTAATCTGACTTTAACTTTTTTGTTATGAACTGATTTTATATGTTCATTAAATCTCAATATAGCCGAAGATTCATATTTTCACTGTAAATGTCATTTACTTATGTGTATCAACATTTTAAATTACTGTTACATAAAGAAATGTGTATTTTGTTTCAGTTTTTCTATGTCTCTTTTCTACTTCATTCTTCCTATAACACTTCTGTTGAATTTAATATTATAGCTCACATCTTTACCAAGGAGGAAAAAAAGAACGAAATGATAAAATACTAATATTGAAGCAATAAATGAATAGATTTACTTAGATATGAAATTACTTTGCATGTGGAAGACACAAAGACATTTAAGACATAGCATTATAAATGACCAAATTATTCAAGGTTAAAAAATACGGTTTAACCATAAATATCAAATATTATGCTTGTAGGTTGTAACACTAAGTGAACAACTAAGGTTAATGTGTCACGGAAATAAAATACATAAACATAATTTGTTCACTTGTTTGATTCTTTTTCCTTGGCTTTCTTTGCAGGATTTATTGATTTCCTTCTAATTTTTTGTTTCTCTTTTGTTCAACTTCTATAATGGAATACTTCACTTCCTCTTTAAGAGCCTCTATCATCTTCATAGAGTAATTTTTAAGTTCATTTTCTTGTGTTTCAGCTGCCTTAGAATGGTCAGGTCTTCCTGTAGTAGGGTCGCTGGGTTCTGGTAGTGCCATATTTCCCTTTCAATTGTTGAATATATTCTAACCCAGTGTTAATTCATTTTTTTCTTCCAATTGGTGTGGCTTGTGGCTGTGCCTCCTTTTCCAACTGGTGCATCTATGTAGTCTGCTGGTGTTGCGGGGGAGGGCTGAGCATGGGAAGGATGTTCAGGTGCATAGGCTTGGTTGGCAGAGTGGATGTTGGAGGGACAGTGTCCAGTGGATGCCCAGGTTGGGGGCACAGCCTGGAGGCATACCTCTCTCCTGCTTTCCCTCTGTCTTTTACAATCTTCCTGCCTCTACTTTTACAGCATTCCCTAAACCTTGAGGATATGGTTGCCTGGTGGTTTTGTATTGAATGGGTAATCACTCTGTTTGTTCCTCATAACATTGGAAAGGAAGTCTTTTACCTTTTCCCCATCTTTTAATAGGGGCATAAAAATCTTTGAATGTTAAAACTTGGGCAGATTCAGTATTTAATGAATGCCCACCTGACTCTACCTCTTTTTTCTTGTTTCTTCTATTCACACTCCCCTTCTCAGATACAAACCCACATTGGCTGGCAGGCCCACACAATGTTTTATTAATTCATCCACAAAAAGCCAATAGCCTGGATGCTCACAGGGATTCTGGAAGCTTGTTAGCTCTCGTGAAAAAGAAGTTTCACTAGAGTTCTCTTTGAGTCAACTATTGGACTACTTTCTCATTCCAGTGTCTGCTTTCTCTTCTGTCTGATTTGTGATCAAGTTCCTGAGCATGGAATATTCTACCAGCTACAGAATGCCAGAGAGGCATCTCTCATTCATTCAAATATGAACTGAGACCCATTGAGGAGTGATTCTGAAATTTGTAAACACTAAATAAGTTAAGATTAAAGCCTCAACTTCATTATGTAATATTGAAATAAGTGTGGGCTTTGGAACCAAAGTTGCTGTACTTGACCCTGATTGTGACTCAGGTATTTCTTTTTTGATTGATTTTGAAGTTTCTTCATCTCTTTGAGGCTCATTTCTTAGGGATATGCTCTTTTCAAAATTAGATTGTAAGAACCTTTACTGTAATGGTTAAATTACATATTACACATATCAGGCTTTTATTTGGTACTTATTAAATACTGATTCCACATAATTGATTTTGAAAATGCTTCAAAATATGAAATAGAATATATAATTCCTGACTGTGATATATGTATATATGTATATAAATATATTATACATTATATTTGTATGCATACAATTGTAATATACATATAAATATATTTAAATGTTCAAACAGTTTTTCCTTTGGTTTTCAAATTTTGAAAAATGTTGTATTGCTCTTGTACCATAACAATGTGAAAATATTGTTGTATACTGCAATGTTGGGATTATATATATATATGTGCACATATATATATATATTGTATTGCTGAGATTCATAAAGACAAATCATCACAAGACTATTTTGTGTTTGAGGAAAGCTGTAATGGATGAGAAAGACTGACTTCCATTCAGTATGATAGGACATGTCAGTTGGTAAAACAACTACTGAGTATGTTTTGAGAAATAGTTTCTCCTTAAAATTAGATACATTAATTTTACTATATGTAAAATTTTCATTGGTATTGCTTTCAGTTTAGTTTGATTTTCCTTTAATTTTTTTGTTTCACATTGTTTCTTGTTAGATGATAAGAAAAGTGTGTGGTGATACCTTGTTTGTACTCTAACAAATAAAGATTGCATGAAGATCAGAGGGCAGAGTTAGCCATTAGTTAACCATAGAGGTCTGGAGGTCTGTACAGACATAGAGTAAGTGATATGACTGGGTGGAGAAAGGAATATAAGGAAGGAGGAGACAGGTGTTCAGTCTCCTTTTGCATTGGAGATTTCATGGGTGTGAGAACTCTAGTGGCTGGCTGCTCCGCTTCTCTGATCTTTCAGCTTTCACCCCTAATATCTGATTCCAGGTTTTTATTATTTAGACCAATTAGCACTCATGCTACATACCAAGATGAGAGGCAGGACCAAGCCCCTCCTCCCTGTATCAAGGCTGAGCAAAGTATTCCACCACAGACAATGTGCTCCAAAAAGCCAGATCATACACCTAGGATAAGTCCTGGTCCCACTGCCAACCCCACCCCCACCCCAGATTAAGCCACATAACTGTCACCCACATTCAGAGGGACCTAGTTTGGTCTTATGCAGGTTCTCATCTATCTGTCCATAGTCTGTGAGCTCCCACTAGCTTGGGTCAGGTGTCTCTATGATTTTCCCCATCATGTTCTTGACTCTCCCTGTTCATATGATCCCTACTCCCTCTCTTCAGTTGAACTCCAGGAACTCAGTCCAGTGCTTGGCTGTGGGTTACTGTGTCTGCATCCATCAGTTACTGGATGTAGGTTCTATGATGACAATTAGGATAGTCTTTAATCTTATTAAAGGGGGAAGATCAGTTCATACTCCCTCTCCCTTAATGCTAACAGTCTTATCTGGTGTCATCCTGTGGATACCTGGGAATTTCTCTAGCACCAGATTTCTCGCTAACCCCATAGTGGCTTCCTCTATCAAGATATCTCTTTCATTGTTCCCCCCCTCCACCCCTTCCCCAACTTGGTCTTCTTGATCCCTCATGTTCCCACCCCTCATCCTCTCCCTTATTATCCCCCCATTTTTCCCAGGAGCTCTTAACTATTTTCCCTTCCTTGGGCCCTCAATGTATGTCCCTCTTAGGGTCCCCCTTTTCACCACATTTCTGTGGTTGACTTTGCTGACTCTCCAAGGGAGGCCTTGCCCCCTCTGAGGAGTGGATGGTGGGGTGGGATGGAGGGGTTGTAGGGGCGAGAGAAGGGGAGGGAGGGTAACTGGGATTGGTATGCAAAATGAAAACATTTTTAAATAAAAAATAATTTGAAAAACTAATTAGTAAGATCAATCTATGGAGCCTCAAGAAAGGTAGTCACATACCAAATAACAACACTTTGGCCAATAACAGGCCAGGTCATAGCCATGGTTCTGTAATGTTATAGTGGAAATGAAAAAAAAATCCCCATTGCACGATTTTATTTTAACCTCTGTTTGGGTACAAGGATCCTTACCATTGTGCTATAACAACTACTTGTAGAGTTATAGTAGTCTATCCCAACTAGGCTTGTGTGTCTATGTTTTCGCAGATCCATGCTATCATGTTTGCACAGTGACATCACTTATGGACATCTCTCTCAGAACACAACCCCATGACTAAACAACATATAACTATACTAACAGGTGATAGTATAGGGTTTGCCATATACCAGGTCATTTCTAAGCAGGAACTATAATTATTTTTAATCAATAGATCAGGAAATTGACATAGAAATACATGAGAAGATTTACTCAGGGCCACCCACTAATAAATAGCATTTCTGATTCCAATCCAAGCACTCTGCCTCCCAAATACACACTTGTTGCCCCTGCTGTATGGCCTGCATCCGAGAATGTAGCGAGGTGGTCGGGATAAATGACACAGAGACCAGTCGGTTGCTTTAAGAAAACTTTATGCTTCCCAAGTCAGCTTAGGAGGAGACCCCAGTCAGCTTAGGAGAGAGCTCTCAGGAGAAGTCTCTCCAAGAAAAAAGAGCTTCCCTTTTTAAGGACTTCTGCCATCCATCTACATACAATTCTTTCCAGACTTCTCACCCTCCTGGCTGGTGGTTTAATCTCCGGCCCCAGAATGCACACAGCAGCGGGGGACAGGAAGAGGCATCTAGCCATAGGGGGTGTGAAAGTCATGGTATCTCAGTGAGCAAGCCCTTATCTGAGCCCTATCAAGAGCTTTATAGCACTGAATTGTTTTCAGTAAACATTACACAGCTGCCTGCTCCCAGGCCGAAGGGGAAGTGGGTTTCTGCTCAAGGTCTGGTGTCCCCACACACACTCTTAACCACAGAGTTTTTCTGACTGTATTATAGAAAAAATGATGAAAGAAAGAACTATGGAAATAAGATTGAAGGCTATTTGGACTGACTGACTATCCAGTACACAGAACTGAAACAAAATTTGGTTAATTGGTAACATGGTGAGTCATCTATAAAACATTAAATGCTGTAATAAAATAATTTCTGATATAAACAATATATTTCTAATTATAATTAAAATGTTATATATTATTAAGGTAAAAAATACTGCTGCATTTTAAAATACTTTCTAATGAGATGCCAGAAAACATGTCATGTTATTCTTTTCTTAATTTGTGACATTATTCTAAAGTCATAATTCCAAAACTTATAGCCTACAATTTCAGAGAAATGCCTTTCCAAATCGCCTTCAGTCTTGATCTTTATTTTCCTTTTAATTTTTGCATAGGCATGCACACACACACACAAATGTCACCAGTTCCTTTGTTAGTTATCTACATATTCTGACAGTATCATTTCATGAAAAACATGTATGTTAAATGAAAACCACTCTTGAATTTTGCATTTTGATCTTGTGTTTGTGTGTGTGTGTGTGTGTGTGTGTGTGTGTGCTCAAAGGTATACAGGTCCGTGTCTGTGTGTGAGTGTACATGGAAATTCTCTGCTGTACTTCTTCAGGCTCTGTGCACCTTGTTTATTGAGATAGTTTCTCTCACAGGCCTAGAAATTGTTAAGTATTCTACGCTACCCTACCTATCTGGCTGTTGTATTCTCCCTATTTCTGGGACTATAAACCCACATCACTATACTAACATTTGTAAAATGTAAGTTCTGTGGTATGAAGCCAAGTCCTCATTGATACACAGGGAATGCTTCACCAAGTGAGTTATTTCCCCAGCTATGCATTTATATCTTTCCATGGCTGAGTAATTTTTCAGCACATCATTCTAACAACATGTTGTCCACAGCTTCCAACCAGCTATATCGTCACAAGGGGGAACAACAGAGGCTTCATAGTGTTCTGAGCCGAGGGACAGAGATCTCTGGAAGTTTAGAGCTGCCCATATATGCTTTAAATTATATTTAACTTCCAGTGGATGATTGGGGCTATAACTTCATCACAAGTTAAGAAAAAACTTCATTATAAGAAATTTGTCACACAAAATGGTGTTATGTTCCATTTCAACTAATAAACTTTAGTATCACTATATTTGAGTTACTCAATTGTTTAGTCCATAGCTCCTCAACACTTGAATTTTTCATAATTGCATATTGTACCTTGCTCTTATCACCAGTAATTTTCTCTAGGCCTGTAATTGATATGTCATATATTTCTTGTTATTAAAATAGCCTCTACCCTGAGGCTATTGTATCAATGGTGAGTTGTTATTTATAGATAACACAGTAGTACATTAACTATGTACAGTGTTTCATGGATTCTACATGCTATTTTAGGTTAAATTGGAAAAAATAATAAATGTTATGAATATTTATGATTATCTTATACATTTTTTATTATATTTCTTGTCTTATTGCATACATATCACCTCTCAACACAGTGAAAGATAGCCAGTATGGGAAAAGCTTTATTTCTCCATGTTCTGTGACTAAGACATATTACGTGTTCAGTATTATGGTCTTCAAGTTCTAGAAGGTGGTCAAGACCAATGGCAATAGTCGGTGACCCTACTGTCCAATATGTTAAACTGAGGTAACCTATTCCAGGCACCGGTTTCTTTGTTGTTGTTGTTTGATAGCCTATGGTGACTAGAAGGACCATTATTCCTTCATTGTAGGGTATCTCCAATTGAACTCTTCTCATGTAAGTATATGTATACACTTTAGTAAGTTCCTAAAATACTTGTTTGCTGCAAGGCTTTCTCTAAGGCTGTCCCACACTCCCTTATAAACTTGCCTAATCAAATACTCTATAACAAGCCCTATCTGCAGAGTCCTGTGATCATCTGAATGACTTATATTCAGCAACAATTTTGACATTTCATTATATTCGTTAATGATACAAACATGTTGTTGAATTTAATTACTTTAAAATTGTGAGCTATGCACTATTGTTTCACTTTTCTTTGATTTTTGTTATTTTTTCCAAATGCAATTTCAGTTAGGTGACAATCTAAACGATGAGTTCATTATACACCTATCATTTTGTTAGAAATAATTTTAAGTTTTACTTCAGTGGTTTAGATTCAATTTTTCTATATTGAACATTTTTTAACCTCCCTCAATGTCCTGAATATATTGATAGAAATTTATTTTAATTATACTTTCATGATTTCTAAATTAAAATTCAATAAAAAATATGTTGCAAAAGGTGTCAGGAAAAATAAGGAACTAAAAGTGCATGACATAATTCATTTTATTAGTTCTTTAAGAATTTTGCACAATGTGTTTTCATCATACTCACTCCCTCCTCAATTCCTCCCATATTCATCATCTCATTTCTACCAACTCAACTTAGTGTTCCCCCATTTTTATAAATTCATAGTCCAGGTTGTGCTGCCAATATAATCTTGGATGTTGTTATATTAACTGGAGAGTCTGCCCACCAGAGCCTTCACTTTCAAAACAAAAACAGAAGATAAAGCAAACAACAAATAATGTATTCCTCTTTCGGCTGGTGTCAACTACCAATAGCTTATAAATAGGTGTTGGACTTTGTGCACACCTCCTTTCTCCATGCTGGAATTTTGTCACACTTGAGTCTACCCAGGTCTTGTAAATATTGATGTAATGACTGTGAATTTGTATATGCAGCTGCCTTGCTGTACCAAGAAAACAGTTTTCTTGTAGCCATATACCTATGACTCTTAAAATTGTTTTGTCTCCTTTTATATCATGACCCCTAAGCCTTGGATTGAGTGGATATGACATAATAGATGTTGATTTTTTTAAGATTGTGCATTCTACAGTCTCTTATTATTTGCACCTTGAACAGCTGTAGGTCTCTATGTTAATCACCAGCAACTGCAAAAAGTCATTTCTCTAATGAGATTTGATTGATGCACTAATCTATGGGTATAACAATAAGCTATTAGTGCTCATTTTAAACCACTTCCATTTTGCAGTGTCTTAGTTAGGGTTACTTATTTCTGTGATGGAACACCATGATCCAAAGCAACAAGAGGAGGAAAATGTTTATTTCACGCACTGTTCCATATAAAACAGTTCATCATCAAATGTAGTGAAGGCAGGAACTCAAACAGAGAAGGAACCTAGAGGAGCTGATGCAGAGTCCATAAAGGACTGCTGCTTACTGCCTTGCTACAGAACCCAGAACTACCAACCAACAGGCAATACCACCCAGAGTGATGTCATTGGTTGTCAACCAAGAAATGTATTTTAAAGGTGAAAGAGTGAATATGATTGAACTCATTGGCACAGTAAAAAACTTTCTGAAAAGTAATATACTGGCTCAGGGATTAAGACCAACAATTAATAAATGGGAAGTCATGAAAGTAAAACCTTTCTCTATAGCAAAGAACACTACCATTAAAGTAGAGGTAGTCAAAGAGTAAAAAATAAAAACCTTTAGTGCTTATATATCTGACAAAGGGTTAGTCTCTAGAATATATAATTCAATGTAATATTATTAATATTTATCTTCTGATAATCCTTCTAAAATTAATGTGAGTTTAAGGAATTTACTAGTATTATTTTATAATAAAAACAAAAGCCTATAGCTTATAGTGATTAAGTTATGGATTCAAGATCTGTGAGGAAAAATAATTAAATTAATGAAATTAATCCCTAAAGAATATTCATTAACTAATATTCTATTTGGAAAGGAAAATCATTTTCAGTGGAATGTAAAGGTAAGCCCTAAAAGGCAAAAGGAATTCATATTTAATATTCATGTCTCCCTAATTACCAAAAAGGACAAAAAGCTTGGGGATTAAGCACAGCCTTCTTAAAAAGTTGAAAAACATAGGCTGTGCTTATATTCATTGAGTTGAAGTTGTGAGCAGATATTTAAGTATTATTTCTCAGTTTATGAAAAATCATTCTCAAAATTTGTACTTTCTCTAGCACAATGAGACTACAGCACAGGACCTGGCTGGTGATCTTTAACTGTGAGTGTCCTGAAGAGCTCCCTTACTGTACATTAGTCCTCTCCCAACAAAGAATGGTTCCACAGTAGTCTCCAAAAATACTTGCCACTTAATTGAGGACATTTGTTAATGCCTTTATTGGGTAAGACAGTTCATATTGCCTTGTTTTGAAGAAAGTAGAACCTGGAGTGAGATTTTAGTTTTACTTTTTATCTGTTTAACATTTTTAGATCAATATAATTATATCACTTCCCTCTTCCCTTTCCTTTCTCAAATCCCACTCACATACCCCCTGGGTATCTTTCAGAGTCATGGCCTCTTTTTCTTTAGTTGGTGATATTGGTGGTGGTGGTGGTGGTGATAGAGGTGGTAGTACTTGTGTGTGTGCATGCGCACACACATGTGTTTGTTCCCAAACATATAAGATCTGATTAATTTGTTTAATGTTGCTAGTATGACTGTTTTAAGGCTGCCCATTCTGTTTTGAATAATCAGTTATTATAACTTTCCTGGAGAAGACTATTTCTCCCACTTTCCATTTGAACTTCCAAAGAAGGGAAGCAACTAGTAGTGCTACCCAGCTGTGAAACCTATGAACAACAACAATGTCCAGTATGGCAAAATAATTCAAAAGTTGCAGTACTGGCATGCACACCTTTTTTGGTAACCAATGAGAAAGTAGTGAATCTTAATCAACTACCCAAGATTAGTAAAATCATGGATCTTGGAGGAGAGCCTACAACTGCCACTTCACTAAACCAGCATAATCCTAACTACATAAATTATTTTTCCTTATACCCAAATATAAGTGTAGCCCTTATGCTACATCTCTTTGTAACTGATGAAGACTGATACAAAGAACTACAACCTAGTGACATGCAGACTCCTGCATCCCAGTCACAACTGGTACATCATTTGGGAGGAGGGGTTGGAAATATTATAAGAGCCAGAGGAACAGGGAATTGTCTATGAGAATGTGCTGTCTCAGAATGTCAGAAGCTACACCCATAAAGTTTTTATCAAAGTACCTGCCTAAACATGAGCTTAATAAAGAAAACAATAGACATGCAAATATGCAGAGGGAAAGAGGCCTCAACTCTAGAGGAAGAGCCACGTGCAACTTGGGAATACTGAGTGTGGAAGAAGTCATCTTCCTCAGCAAAGAGCATCCAATTTTCTAAGTCCAAAAAGAAAATAAAACAAAAGGTCCATGGGAAGATGATGTGACATGGAAGTAAAAGTACACTTCTGGGGAGTGCAGTAACACCAAGAGAGTGAAGTCCCCTGTGGACAGAAAGTCTCAGGTTCTGATAAAACTCACACCTGTGTGAAACAGACAATGCAAGTTCACAGAGGAGTCAGGATGTGTGAAGTCCAGAGAGGAATTTAGGAGGAAAAGTCAAGCATCACAGAGAAGTCTAGCTTTTCTTTTGTTGTCTTTATTGACTTCATTCTTTCTTTTTATTTGGCTTTTAGTTTATTTGCTTCACAACACACTTTTGGGAACCTTTGAGAAACTGTAATGCCTTTATGCTGCCAAGTTTTAAAAAGATGGTCACCATACCACAACAGTGAAGTCTAGTCATTATTTGTCTCCTGATGGTTTTTGAAGATTATGGTTAGACACAGAAGAAGGGTGGTAAATTGATGTCATTCTACAAAGCCCTAAGATACAATGCTGGATAGTGTGAAAAGCTCATTCTAATGAGAAACAAATGCATGGAGCTGAATGTGGGGAAGGCCTGGGAGGAGTGGGAGGAATCAATAACCATAATACATTGTATGAAAAAGCCTATTTTCAACATAAAGCAGAACATATAATTATTATTATATTACTTACCATCTCTACAGAAACTAAGTGACCCATTTAAGAGAACAGGTTTTTTTAAAAATGATTTGAAAAGATATAGCCAGAATTAAAGGAACCAGCAGGCCAAATTGCAGCATCTATAGAAGAGCAACCGCAATGATCTGTTATCCTGGCCCAAAGTTCAAAGAGAACAATGTGTCCCATGAACATGCTAAGGGAAGAAACTGGGTCTCCAGGCTTGGAAAACTGTGGAAGGAGTTGGGATATTCCCATTTTTAAAAAATGTTTTTCCCTAAATGGAACCAATACAGATAACTCATTTGATGGCCAGGAGACAAATACTGGATTAGAAAATAGCAAACAAATGCCTCTTGTCTTTGTCTACATAAAAAATATGAGCCCTAACAGAGTCACCAATTGATCATCAAATGTTATCAGTTCACTTAGATTGACACCTTCAAATAAAAGACTTCAAGATGTCATCTTCATGGAAGGCAGAACTGGAGTAGAGCTTGGAAAAAACAACATAGTATATACCACTGGATCAAGTAAGTTTTAAAATGATATCATGTGTGTGTGTGTGTATTGTAGTAGTCATAGTAGTAGTAATAGTAATGGACTAGTAAGTATGCATGTGCTACAGTTTACCTGTGAATTTCAGATGGCCACTTTTGAAAATCAGTTTTCTTCTTCCATCAAACAGCTCCCAAGAATCAAACCTAGGTCGTCAGGTTTGGCGGTAAGTGTCTTTTCTTGCTAAGCCATTTCACAGACCTGTTGGATTTGACACATGTACAATTAAATGATAATGATAATGATAATAATTATAAGTTGAAAAACACAGTTGATTTGGAAAAAGCATACAGCGTTTTATAATTCCTCTGCCATGAAGTAGACAAAAATATGTCCATGCCACTGAGTCTCTCTGTTTGAATAGTATGTCCATGCCCTACAAACTGTAAGAGAAAGATTAAATTGTGCCCCTGAGAAATATACATACATAGATATTGATATTTATAAGAATCAAATCTCTAAGAAAATATTTATATAAAATTCAAACTCCCTTGATTTATCTATATCCATATATAATGTGCATCTTTCCATCTATACATAGAAAGAATAAGAAAAGAGGAATAATGAAATTTCATTTCATAGGGTTTAAATGTTGGATGGCATAAATCTTGAATAGAACAATAAGAGAAGTCATATAATCGATTCAATATAAATAATTTAAAGATAATAATTTTGCCACCTCTCTCATTTTATCTTGTCTTAAAGACATTATAAGAAATGGGTGTTCCTATTTCATACAACAATAAAGGTTGCAAGTTACGACAGTTCCATCTTCAAAGCCTTTTACAAATGACTGCGAATATTGCCTTAGCATTAATTTAATCTCCAGAAGCACCCACTGGAGAACAGCCATTACTCTTGATTTATGTCTATTTTATTAGCTCCAGTTACCCGAGCAGACACAGTGAGCTTTGAAACCATCCTTCCCAAGCCTTGTAAACTGTTAGTATAAACTCAATTTATCTGTTGGCATAAACTTGGTATCTGCTCTCCTTGGGAAGTCTTAATTTAATGATGCACAGGATCTAAGGCAAAGGGAAAGTGGTTCATACACATTCGCTCTTCAGATCTCAGGCCTCTCTGAGAGCTCCACACCTATACAAACTATGACCTGCTTTCCTTGAAGGAAATGAAATGCTTTCATACAGGAATTATGCATGAGTCAGAAGGAAACAGTCACACAGTACATGTAGTAATTTGTAAGACATTTCCTGTCTTGCCCTGCAGTTCATTTTGCTTCTCTCTTCTCAGCAAACAGAAACAAGCCAAAGTACACAGCCATAGCTCAGCTCTGCAGTAGTCCTTCCGTGCCCGTCCCTTCTTTTCCAGATACACATTAGGGCTTCTGGTTCCAACCTCAGGATGCCTATCTTCAATCCTTCAAACTCTACATTTGTAGTGCTGCAATGCAGAGATTGCATATTCCTCACTAATGTCACTAAAAAGAGAACTTATCTAGTACCTGGCACTTAGGAGTTCATCACTCAAATAGTCCTTAACATTGGAATCATTTGATGCATCTTCAAAATAGGATACATTTCCTGAAAATAGTACTTATAATAATGGAAATTTAATCGGTACTCTATGGATAAATGAATGCAGTGGCAAGGAAAACACATAACACTTTTGTGTATATCCCTGTGTGCTCTCTGTTGTCCACTAGATGATGTCCATATCCTGGAAAAGCAGAAGTATTCTGAGATGTGGCACACACACACACACACACACACACACACACACACACACACACACACACACAATCCCCTGCTTTCTGTATCCTGAACTTTAAGTTGAGGCTAGGGATCACTGTGGTTATACTATACAACTCACCTGTCTGAAAAACACTCATTCCTTTCACTGCATAACCCCCTCCAGATTAATCATGGACCTACTGCTGTTGGTAATTATTTCCTCCTCATTCCCAAAGAGAAAGATATCTAAGAGTTCTCCACAGCATAAACCATAGTGTTTGCTCTTCAACATGCATGGGAGCAAACTCTGATTCCCCAGCAAACCAAACTTCTCCTGGCAAAGTCTATTTCAAACTTTCAATCTCATTTCACACTGTGAGCACTAGAAGTCCACACTTGCTTCATTTTTTATCAAAAAGCTTTGCTGCATTCTCCAAGGGCAAAACGATGTCCACCAACAGGAACTTCTGGCCATTTACCCACCAAAACTGTAGGGTTATAGCCATTTTCTCTATTTCCTCTGTCCATCTGTCTACTCTTTCAGCTTGCAGTGATTTTTTAATTCCTAAAGACTATTTCTACAATCTTTGACAAAATTATGCCTTAGAAATTTTAGCTCCATAAGCAGTTTCCATTGTCCTTAAACGATGAAATGATCACCATGCCAATGACATTATACTCCGAGAAGAAGTTTTTTTTTCCTTAACAGGCTCTAGCCAGGTCACAACCACATGCAGAAAGATGGAACTCGGTCTACAGTTGAAATGAGTTTGAGAGAATACTAAAAAGAAATAACGGACAAACAGAGCACATGAATTGTCTACTGTCTTGGTTTGTTGAATTCTTGCTAACCAAATAACTTTGGAAAATAATCTTGGAAGTTTGATTGACACCCCATGGTAGGTCCTCCTCCAACTTGTCAGTAGTTATACTTTTTACATAGTACGCATTAATGTTGACTAAAAGCATGTGTCATCTATGTTTGCACAAATAAGGACACAAGGCTGGGAATCATCTTGAATTCATGCAGACAGAACTAGGATATTTGCTCCTATTAGTATTTCATGCTAAGAAATGCTGTTTGTTACACAATTCTTATGCAAAAGATGTTTTAAAATGTTTTATTTGTGGGATTGAGAAATGGATTAGTGTTTAAGTATGTTTATGAGTGGTCTTCCAGAGGACCTTGAGATCCCATGCCAAATTACTCATACCTTCCTGCAAGACCTACTCCAGGGCATTTAACACCCTCTTCAGGGCTAAGCAGACATTTGCACTAATGTGCATATGCCCTCATTCAGACACACACTCATACATGTAATTAAAAATTTTTAAACTTTTTATAAAATATTTATTTTTAATGCATGTGTATTGGTGTTTTGCTGCATTTATTTCTGTGCAGTGTGTGTATGCCTATTGGTCAGAGAGGCCAGAAAGGGGGAAAGAGTCCTCCTGGAGTTGCTATGAAGAATACTTCAAGACTTATAAGGGCCAATGATCAGGAAATGATTCAGTTAACCTGACTTAAAAATGGTTATGATCCACTGTATCAATGCTGGCAATGTATCTTGAGTCCTCTGCAAGAATTGCAACATTGGACTCTCTCTGCAGCCTCATAACTGAGAAGTATCTTAAAGTATTTCACTTTTTGCTAATTGGATCTTATAATACTTTTAATTTAAGCAAATAAGGATGTCATTGCAAAAGTATATTGATGTTTTGCTGAAAATTTAAAGCAGATGCTTCTAAGCATAAAGATTTGAAAGAAGAATTGAATGTCATTAGGAAACAACCAGCTCCTCTTAACATCTCTTTCACTATTGTTGCACCCAGAGAATCTATTTTGTGTCCTGTTTTCTTAGAGAATGCTACTAAGGTGTCCACCTGAATCTATGATTAGTCAATCAGACATTAGCCTAAATTGCTATGAAGAGATCTTCAAGATTTATAAAAGCCAGAGACTAAGATGTAGTTCAGTTCACCTGAATTATTATCTACTTTCATTGAATTGGATATTTACATTGGCAATGTTTTTCTTTTTGGCCAACTATAAGGAAACGCAGGAATAAGAGAAAGCCGGGAAGAATTGATTGTCCAATACCAAGTGGTCAGTCTTGAACTCATACACATACAAGTATCATCATATGGATTGAGAATGTTACACATTTATATTTGGGGATATTACATACCAATAATATATTCATGTTTGGGAATATATTTCTAAATGCATATAAATATAATACATAAATATATTTTATATATTACTGTACACACATGCATCTATGTATATGTATATATGTCAATTAAAGAAAACAGAATGAGTTGGGGACATAGCTATAGAAGGAGTTGGAGGGAGGAAAGGAAAGGAGAAAATGGTATACTTGCATTTTTATTCATTCTTTTAAAATTTGTTTTCCTTTCCAACTATAGTTCTTCCTCCCACCCCTCCTATCACCCCCTCCCCTACCCCCATCTACCCCCAGTCAACTCCTCCTCACAGGTAGGGGCTCCCATGAGGAGTTAGCAAAGTCTGATACAATAGATTGGGGCAGGGGCAGGGGCAGGGCCAAGGCCTTCTCCCATGTGTTAAGGCTGTGTCTGTATCCATAGGGAATTGACTTCAACACGCTAGCTTATGTTATGTTATTATATTATGATCCTACTGCCACTGAGCATAGCATCGCACTATAGGGACTGGATTTCAACAAGCTACCTCATGTACTAGGCTGGATATACTTACATTTTAATTTCAAAAAATAAAACCTAGTTAAAAAAAAATAAGATAAAGGAGGCAGATGTGAAAGAATAGAGATTTGAGGTACAGTAAGAACTGGATGCACTTTTGTTGGATTTGAAGATGTGTACAAAAGTTGACTGTGTACTTTAGAAGTGGTGAATGAGGTTCCTGGTAGATAGCAATAAAATTACCACAGACTTCAGACCTAGCACCACAGTTGCTTGCATACTTTCAGTCCCTAAATTTGCATGCCCATCTTTTCCTGGGTCTTTTGAAAGAAGCAAAGCCCCACCAAACCTTAATTTTAGCCCATGGAGACTGTCTGACTTCTTGCCTACAGAGATGGAAGTATGGAATTATAAAATTTTACTTTTATTATTTTAGAAATAGACCATTGGGTTTAATGTGTCCAAATGGGCTTTCTTTTTCTCATTCATACTTTATTAGATAGAAATGCAATTTTTAAATAATTTTTCTATTACTTTTTTGCAATTATAATGACATTATTCTTCCCTTTTCCTCCCTTCTAAATACATAAATTCTACCTGCTCAGTCTGCATACAACTTTTAAGATTTACATTTATTTTTAATTGTGTTTACATGTGGAAGCAATGTGTGTGGGAATGAGTTTGGTTGCCCCTGTAGACCCGAAGAGGGTGTTGAGTTGCTTACAGGTGGAGTTAACTGCAGGTTTGAGTTGCCTGACATGGGTTCTGAGAACACATTTAGATCCTCTACAAGAATAATAAGTGTTCATGACTGCTGAATCACTTCTCCATCATCTTTATATTGTTTTAAATCTCCAACTTCGTACTAAATTGTTATAGTAATTATAGAAAATAATGATCCCATGCATTTTCCTCACATTTCCCTTCTTCCTTTCTCCCTGTAGGTGTTGTGTATTATTTTCTCTCTGGATATAGTTTCTTCCTCTTTGTATGTATTCAATCCATCACGGCAGGCTTCAATTTTGTCAGTAGTTTTTTTTTTAACACAACAGCTTTGTTAATCTTGTCTGGAACTTGTAATTAAGTCTATTTCCTCTTCCAAATTCAAAATGTGTAAGATGGGAAAAATCAGATTTTTCCAGCTCAGTCATTGAAGTGCATTCTCCTTCTCATATCACCCATATTCATTCTGTCAAAAAGACAATGGTCTTGAAAAATGCTAACAGTTTATTCCAGGACTTGAAATGGCCCACTCTTTAAAGTGACTATACACAGGAAGGATGTAGTGCCTGGATTGAGGAAAGAAGAACTTCATCATTAATAGACATATTTAGGGGTTGCTAATATCATGTAATATGGATGCCTTAGCAAAAACAGAATGATGGTGTCAATGGACATAGTAAGATTGAAGTGGGCAAGGTTTCAGGGCCTCAACCCTAGATAAAGAATTATGAACAACTGGGAAATGTTGATATTGAAAAGAACCTCTCAACTGATTATCCATTTCTAAGTGGTTACCGTGAATCATATAAATATGAATAACATTATAAGGACTGAGAAAATTGTATCTATGTATCTAGGAATAGTGTGTGTGCATGTGTGTGTGTTAGACAATATTCTATTGCTGTGAAGAGACACCAAGACCATGGCAACTCCTATAGAAGAAAGCATTTATTTAGAGTTTGCTTACAGTTTCATAGGTTTACTCTTATAAGCATGACAAGAAACATGGCAGCATTCCAGTAGACTTGGTGATGGTTAAGTAAGTGAGAGTTATATGTCCAGAGCCATAGGAAGCAGGAAGAAAGCCATTGGGACTTTTTGGGCTTCTAAACTTGAAAGCTGACTGCTCAGTGACACATTTCCTACAACTAGGTCATACCTACTCCAACAAGACCACATCTCTTGATCCCTTCATAAAGTGCCATTCCCTAAGCAATAAAAAAAATATAAGCCTATGAGGGACATTCTTATTCAAATCAGCATAAGGTATATATGTGTGTTTATGTGTTTGTGCATGTGTGTGTTAGTGTGTGTGACAACAATTAAAGAAAAAGAGACCATGAATTAGAGAGAGAGAGAGAGAGAGAGAGAGAGAGAGAGAGAGAATAAATGGGGATACATGGGAGCAGTTGGAAGGATGGAAGGGAAGAGGGGAATACAATATTATACAGTATTATAACTCCAAAGATTATTGTTAAAATTTGATGTGGTAGAATAAAATTGGCAGTTGTAGGAAAATACTTTTTCTGAGAGAAAAGTAGCTAAAAGGGATGATGATTTAGACATTTTTTATCAATTATACTCAGTTATATTTGCTTCAAATTTCCAAATTTAGGATTAAAGCTAACACCTGAACTTTACTTAGACATATGGGTTCATCATAATGTGATTTTTTATGTCCGTGTGTGTGAGCTCATGTGAAATATATATATATATATATATATATATATATATACACGAATATGTATTGAGACTGCATTTTGCTGTTTACAGTTTTTTTTGCATTTTTTGAGCATGTAGGTTCAGCAAAAATAAAATGGCAAGTTGAATAATTAAAAGTACAAGTAGCTAAGTCTAAGCTATGCCAAGATTAGTTCTGGCACAGACTTTTATTTAATGTTATAGAGTAGTGACCCGGGGAAACAAAAGTGCATTCATTTGAGAAACTCTATTGACAAAACAGGAGTGGAATGCAACCAAATTCAAAATGCTAAAGTCATTCTGGGAAATCATGTACTTAGCATTCCAGGCAATTCTGCTAAACGCTGGACCATAAATCCAAATGTCTGGCTCTATAAAGCTTCACCTTTCAGGATGCTTAGTTGGCTAACCAATGCCAGAGGTAAGTGTGACTTGTGCTGGATGGGCAAAATCTAGGTAAACTTTATGAGCCAGGGATGCTTTTGCTAGTGTGTTTTAACATTCTCCACCCTCTCTTGAAAGCTCTTCAATACACTGAAGGTCCTAATCTAAAAATGTACTCTCAGTTACTCTCCTGCCCCTTTCTTTTAGCAACTAAATAGTGCCTCTTACAAGTATGCTATTTAATCTCCATCCATGTCTACCACAAAACGCAAGGTTGATTGTCACCAGGAGATACAACAGGTCATCATTCCTGGATCAGTTAATATTTCTGTTGCAGTGACAAAATGCATGAGAAAGGGGCCGAGGGCTTATACGGCTTCAGTCCATGATCTTTTGACTCTGTTGCCTCTGAGTCCAAGTGTGTTAGTCAGCACACACTTGTGAGTCTCCATTTAGGGATTATAAGGAGGTATAGCATGAGGAAATACACAGAATGCTTGGGAACCACTCAAAGTACAGTATTATTTCCAGGAGAGTAAAGCCATGACTATATTTAGCAAAAGACTATTCCACTTTGTGATTGACAGTGCTGGTTCTGATTTAAAATTGCCAACCTTCACAGCTAAAAAAGGCTCAAGTTTATAGAAGAATGTCACTTTGACAAATCCAAATGAGACAATGGGTTATTAGCTTCTGGACATGCTCTTATTATTAGCATAAGACATATCCTCAATCTTATTTAAATTTCATAAAGCCTTCTGTGAGATTTTAACATGTATGTCAATTAAAGAGCAGGCAATGAAAATTAATTAATTACCTTTCCCAGGGTCACCTAACTGAAAGGAAACTCCAGTACTTTAATAAACTGTACCATAAATTGTTATCTAATTACCAATAAATGAGATATGTCCTGGATATTTAATAATTTCATTTGGCAAATTAACTTCAATTAATATTTTAAAATATTCAACTTTATTTTACATAGAAAAATACTGCTTTTAACATGTTTTTTAGCCAAGACCCCAAATACAAGAAATACTTTTTATATAAAGTAAAACATAAAAATAGATCTTCCATGAGACTTTTCACAAACAGAAATAAAGATTTGCTAGTCCCTCAAAGCCAACACTTGGATGTCATTTACTTAAAAAGATATGTGAACCACAGTGAGATTTATGATATGCATGTGTATGTGAAATGATGTAAAACATGTATGTATGGGGGCTGGAGAGAGATGTATCAGTATTTTAGAGCACTGGCTACTCTAGTAGAGGATCTGAGCTTGGTTCCCATCACCACCTGGAAGCTCACAACCACCTGTAACTCTATTCCCAGAGATCCAACGCCTTCTTCTAAAAGCTGTGGGCACTGCATGCACATGGTTCACTTATGTACACACAAACCAAGCAGTCAAATACATACAATAAAAATTAATACATCTTAAAAATATAAATGTGTATATATGAATATTTATTTGTACTTCATTATACTAGTCAAAGTTTTTCATTTTCTTGACCATGTAGGCTCAGCAAGTTAAGTGGTATAATTAAAAATTACTTCAAACAAGACCCTGAACAAGACAATATTTTATTAAGGTAAAATCATATGAAAATACATCTTTAGAGAACTTTTCACAAAGAGGAATAAGGATTTCTAGTCATTGCATAAAGCTAAATTTCAAGTTTATGAGTAAGGGGCCATTAACCTTATCGAGAAACTCAAAGCTTCTCACAGGAGTCTATGCACACCAATGTGAACATTTCTGTGGGTCTGAGTGTTAAACAATGTAGGATAAGAGAAATGATTAGTGCAACAAAAGGTGAGAAACATAATAGACATTCATTGTATGTGTAACATTAAGCAGTACTTAGTCATTGATTAATCAGTCAGTGACTATGTGAACATTATGTAAGCCTTTGCATGCCTATGCGAAAGATAATATCAGCACATTGTCAACTGCACCATAGTTTCTTTAGTAGCCTAGCTCCATGTTCATGTCTGTTCCCTGTCAATGCTCTTTGCTTGTCCGAAGATGATATATGTTTGTATGTATTTGGATATTTAATTATCTTCTTTGATATAAATGAAAAACAAACTGATAATAAAGTTAAATATGCCCTCCTTTTTCTGGGGATATTAGGAAATTTGATTTATCTAAAATCATATATAACTTAAGTTCTCATGCTTTGCGTTTATCGTCCACACACGCTTGTTACCAAGCCATGTACCTTTGAGACTTCACTGTGGTGAGTTACTCAGCCACTTGTTTGGTTCCCATGTTTGGGAATAAGATATTTGTGGCTATAATTAAGGCAAGAATCTGAAGGAAGTAATCATTCTTGACAGAATAGGTCCTAGGTGTTGTGACTGATAACATTACAAGAAATGAACAGATGACTACCAAGAAAGGTTTAGAGTTATTCTTCCAGAAGCCAAAGTCTCCTGGAGCCATTTTTCAAACACTCTGATCATCCTTCCTGGACACCTTCCAGTAGTGGTGAGGGGAGAAGTCCTGACATAAAAAAGCCACACTGGTCAGGTAAAAGACTGGAGCCACTTTTTAGGCAGATTTTTAAGATGCAGATGCTGAAAAGCAGAAAGGGAACCTGTTTTGCTCACTGAATGGAAACCCCCCAGGGTGACCCTGATCTGGCCATTTGCTCTCAGGTCACCATTATTCGGCTACAAACCCAAAAGGTCAAAGTTCAGCTTCCTGTTGAATCTGTCATGTACTTTGGAATGTTTCCAAGTTTTCATCTACAATAACTTATGTAATCAAAGATATCCTTAGTTTATGAGGCATTTCTTGCCAGAGTAAGCACAGTGTCTCTCAAGAGTTAAGATGATTATATCATGATGCTAACAGGAGTATCAAGATCACAAGGTAATGGAACACACAAGCATTGTGAAACAAGCCTGGATGTTTGCTGCGAGGTACTGTTAGTGTGAAAAGCCCTGACCGCAAGGGCAATTTTTACCAAATAACACTGACATCCTGGGAGGCTTTTGCTTGTTAAAGTCAGCCTAAATTATTTGGATGTGCACTGATGTGCTTGAAACAGAAACAGAGAATGTATAAGTGAGGGTTCTCTAGAGATACACATCACTTAAGAGAAAAAGAAACCACCTTTAAAGAAGTGGCTTATGCAACATAGAAGCTGATGTATCTGAAGCCTGCAGGAGAAATGGACAAACTGGATGAAAATTCACATAATAGCTGTTCTCTCATGAGTCTGTTCTCTCAACACAGGTGTAATTTGTATTTGATGCTTTATCTTCACTGTCATTATTTTGTATTGTACTTGTTGAAGAGAATTTTGGAATCCATTCTTCTTCAGTTATTCACTTAAGGCAGTAGTTCTCAGTCTTCCTAATAGTGTAACTCATTAATACAGTTCCTCATGTTGTAGTGACACCCAACTGTAAAATTATTTTGTTGCTACTCCATAGTTGTACTTTTGCTACTGTTAGTGATCATAATGTAAATATCTGTCACGCAGGGTATCTGATATGCCCTCAAGAGGGCAAGAACCACAAGTTGATAAACACTAACTTAAGATCTCCCATTTTCAACTGAAGCCCATACATCCTATAAGTAATAATCAACTTATCTCTCTTCTCATTGGTTTCAATATTAAACACATCTAAATTACATATCCCCAGTGCGTTATTTACTTTTATGTTTCTCTCATAAAATGCCATGGCCAAAGCAACTCATGGAAGAAAGAGTTTATTTTGGCTAATGGCTCCAGAGGTAAGACTCTTATCCAGAGATAAAAGTCCATCAAGGCAAAGAGGCATAGCAGCAAGAGCAAGAAGCTGAAAGCTTAAAATTTCAAACACAAGCATACATCATTATACAAACTGGAAATGATGTAAAGCTTTAAGTTCTCTAATTCCACTAACAGTGACACATTTCCCCTAGCAAGGATGCAGATTTTCAACTCTCCCAAATAGTGCTATGAATTTGGGACCAAACATTCAAATGACTGGGTCTATGAGGACATTTCTCATTCAAGCCAACACATACACAGAAATGTGCAAGTTTGTGTTTGCCTGAAAAAGCTGCTGCTTGAGTGAGTCAGCATGTAACTGCACCCAAGCAAATGCTGCATGGATTATCTGCATGACCAACTGTAATTATCAACTGCAACTATATCCTTCAATAAGTAGAAACAGCATAGAATCTAGGCTCTGACAAAGAATAGTGAAAGCTTGGTTGTGTTATTAATAAGATATTTTTATTCAGATGAACTTCTTATACTTCTGGGCTTCAATTTTCTTGTGATTAGATGGAATGTTATAAAGATTACAGGGGATGATGTCCGTGGTTTTACTAGCAGAGTGGATGCCTGACTTGAATATAACAATTGTTTTACATCTCTAAAATGTGGTTTGTAATCCTTTCTAAACAGATTTCTTCTCCACAGCATACAGTTTGACATTGAATTATATGGTATTCATAATCTATCCTTGTTTAGTCTTACTGTTTTCTCTTCATTGATTCATTTCATTGACCTATTCAGCAATCCATCAATCTGTCTATCCATTCACCCATTCACCTAGAAAGCATAGTACTTAATGATGACTAAAACCAGTGATTGTTTGCTTGGAGCCAAGACTATTACTTAACATTTTTCCTATTTAAAATTTTTTAAGAAACTGTGCATTGATCATTTTCTTTTCCCTTCTCCAACTCTGATTCTCATTTCCTTCTCCACTCCACACTTAATGACATTATATTCTTTCTCTGTCTCTCTCTCTCTCTGACTCTCTCTCTGCCTCTGTCTCTCTCTGTCTGTCTGTCTGTCTGTCTGTCTGTCTGTCTCTCTCTCTCTCTCTCTCTCTCTCTCTCTCTCTCTCGCACACACACACACACACACCACAAGTAAAATCAAAACAAACAAGATCTGAACAGACTTAAACCCATCAAAATCTCAGTTCTGAAAGCAAAGTAGTTACAAAGACTCAGCCTCAACCAACAAGCCATTTACAAGTGATATCTGCCAGGCAAGGTCAAAATCATTTCTCTCCAATGGAGTATCAATAGCTATGTCCACCACACTACAGAATAGGCTCGATTTCCAAGAATAGTTGAACCCCCCGCAAAAAAAATAAAAAGATACTGCTTGGTTTTCTGTTTGTTTGTTTGTTTGTGGTGTGTGTATGTGGGGGTATCATTTTATATGTGCGCATAGGTGTGCATGCAAGTTGTTCATGTACATGCAGAAGGAGGGTCAAAGCCTGGCATCTTCCTCAATTATTAGTTATCTTATTTTTTCATTTTTCTTTATTTTTATTTACTCTATTAATGTATTCTTTGAGAATTGCACACAGATGCATAAAGTTTTCAGATTACTGTTGTCCCATACCTTCTCTTATCTTCCTCTTACCGCTGGATGCCACACCTTCTTTTATTCTCCTTATAAATACTTTTCTCATATTCATTTTTGTGGTTTTCTTTTGTTTGTGTCCCAGTGATTTTAACTCTGGCAATCCAGTTCACATTGGGTTTGAAATTATACACTGACTCCTTGTGGGTACACCAATGAGTATATAGCTGAAGACAATAACTAGCCCTCCCTCAGAATCCACCAGTAGTCAATAATTCATCAGGAATCCCTGAACCACTATCCCCCACCCATGACTTTGATGGGGCCAGGACATGTAGTCACAATTGCTGTGAGATCATGTTAGTGATGGATGTGTCATGCTCAGAAGGCAGGATTTCATAGCCCTTCTCCCTATCTTCTATCTGTTACAATACTTCTGTACTCCTATTGTCAATATTCCCTGAGGCTTAGAAGGGGTGATATACATATCCCTAATAGGAATGAGCACTTAACTTACTATTAGCAACTCCAGTAGTCATGAACCTCTATGTCACTACCATTCACATCAGTGACTAGCTAATTTGATTAAGTGAGAGGAGTATTTATCTATGGCTATTAATATAAATACTTAGAACACAGTTTGGAATCATGCCATTTTAGCAAAAACAGTAGTTAACTCCCTCTGAAGCCTGCTGTAACTTCCCAAGCGATGTACGTATGTATGTATGTATTTTGTTTGTTTGTTCATTTTAATCTGGTTTACAGTGCCAGGTATGATGTCTCTTCTGTGGAGAAGGCATCAAATCAAATCAGAGAGCTGTTGGCTACCACTAACAGTGGGCACATCTTGTCTGGTAGTTGGTATTGCAGTTCATTGGACTCATAAAAGTGTAAGGCTATTGACATCCCCCATCCAACTCCAGTATCTTAAGTAGAATCTTGAGAGGTTATGACAGCTAGTCTTTGGGGAATTTTACTTCTCTACATCATCCAAGTAAGGTATGCAATGTCTTCGATAATAGAGTTTTACCTTCTAGACTATCTTATCCATCTACCTTTTTGAGATGATGTTTCTCACTCACCCTTGAACACAATGATTGGGTTAGGCTTGTTGGAGAATTGGTTCCAAAGTGCTGGGTTTCTGCCAGACTGACCAGTGGTTACAGATGTGCACTGCTCAATTTGGTTTACGTAGTTACTAGGGATTTGTTTGTAAGTCATATACCAAGTGATCTGTCTCCCCAGATCTGAACTATGAACTTAATGACAGAAGAGATCTTCATATTTATAGCCTCCTATAAGATTCATAGTTCTGTGCAGAACCTGTGAATGCTTGCTTAGAGAACAGAAGGGAAGTACGACTGCAGGTGGATTGAATTTTCCAGTTAGTTTTCTTTATGGCAATCTTTGCATGGCAAGGACATCACAAAGGTTCTTGTAGGTGGAAGGGGAAAGATTGTTGGTAGTCCCTGATGGTCAGAGGTTTCAGTGGAAAATTCCTGAGTCCCAGCGAAGGCTCTCTGCTCTCTACCTAGCCTTATCCGGAGGATTTCTCTAGGCCTGGATGACTAATTTATATCTAACATGACCCTTGGCACAGTTTTCTACTATAAGCTTTCCCTTTGCTGCAATATGGTAACTAAGACATATTCTAGTATTTTTGCGATAGAACCCTACTGCCACATTTGAAGCCCTATGATAGTAGTGGCTCACTTAGTGCATATTCCGGTTTGTCTCCAGGCTCCCCAAACCTATGTTTCCAATACAGTGGAATAAAGTTGAACTGATTCAGTGAAGTAATCTTGCAGAGGACTATCTCAGTCATATTCACAGCCATCCAAACCTTGTCCCACATTTCAGTTCCCTCCGTATTCATGGACCACCAGCTGGCCAGCAAGTGACAGTCCCAAGGAAGAAGGAGAACCACAGAAGAAGAAAATGGAGAGCAATATGTGAAAGCCCATGCATGTTGCTATTTGCAATAAGTAGCTTCAAGAAACCAGAGAAAGCAAGAAAGCTTCCAGCACCATGGGAAAGAACATAGCATTGCAGAATCCTTGGTTCTATCTCCATAAAACCTAGATGGGACAAGTAACCAAAACAAAGTGATACATTTGTGTTGTTTTGAGCCTGAGGTTTGTGACATTTAAGTTAAGTGTTCAATGGCAAACCAATATACCATATCTTAACACAAGCACCTCTCAACTTGCAAAGCACTTTTACACAGGTTATATAATTTGGAATTCAGTATAACCCATCTTGACAGAGAGTCTTGATTGTGAGAAATGTGAAGACTTTCCAGTGGGCAAATGCTGACTATCAGAAAATCTCTATCTGCATATCTTGGCTCTGCCACTGGCACCAAGAAAACACCCAATCTGTGTTTGATGTGAATCAACAAGAAAAGGATGAAACATTTAAAATGGACCACCACAGACATCCTCTGCAGTCCGATTACTTCACTTTCAGTATCCCATTTCCCCCACTTCTCTAACCTTCCTAATCAGGACTGATGCTTCAAGGAGACTCCAGTGCTTCTTCTGTCACTGGAATCCGCAGACTATATGGGTGTCATCCTATTTGTGTTCTTGTCACGTGACATTGCAGGGCCAGAGTGGTCGAATGCATAGAGTGTTTCTCCTCTTATCTTCCCCCATCCCAAATCAGGCAAATTGCAGAGCCATGTGATACTGCTTAGAGTCCACTTAGCATAATTGAATGGAATGTGATTTCTCTGAAGCACAGGTGGCGACCTAAGCACCTTATTATCTGATTGGAGGTGGCGGTCTCTAAATGAGGTGCTTGCTGAGAGAATTTTCATTGACTGCACCAAGGAAAAGAACCAGGATGAGAGGCAAGAGTGGTGAATCTCATGGGCTGATATGGTCTGTTATGAGCTTGACATTTAGAGGGAGCCTTCCACTTCCCACTTAACACCCCTGTCCTTAGGAGATGAAGAATGAAACTTCCCAAAACTTTGTGCATTCATTGGGGACCCATTGCAAAGAAGGTCTTAAATCACAGCAGACATTCCTCATGCCTCTGTCTTATCCAGAGTCTATGACACATGCAATCATTTGTGCTACTTGCTCTGAGCCTGACACAGTGAGTAGAAGCTTGTGGACTCTTAAGTCAGTTTTCCCCTTGATCCCAGCTGCATTCAGTAACCCAGTCACTGTCTGTGATATCACCAACTTGTTTCTCATTCCTGGACCTGTTTTCCTTTACTTCTATAAGATTTATTTTAAATAATATTTACATTTTATTGCATATGAGTGCCAGAATCTTAAAGTGTAATTCATTGCTTGCCGTGCTTGACAATTCCAAAAGAGGGTGTCTGATACTCTGGAACTAGAGTTATGGAAGGTTGTGGGCTGCCATGAGAAGGCTGAATCAAAAATATTCCTGTCCTCTGAAAGAACAGTTAGTGCTCTTAACCACTGAGCTGTCTCTCCAGCCTCTTTATTTTTATTATGCATTTCATGCATGCATAAAATGTGTTTTATCAAGTACACCTCTATTTTCCCCTCTGATTTATCTCCTATCTCCCCATTTGTTAGCTCCAGGATTAATGTTCTCTGAGTCCAGTTAGTGCTGTCTGTGTGTACACAAATACAGAATCATCTACTATAACATGTGTAGTCTTTTAAGGACCACATTTCTGGGGAAAACTGGATCTCCTTCACCAAGCAGCCATCTATTGCTAATAGATTCTTAGTTTGAGGGTGGAACTTTGTCAGCAACTCCCCTGTCTATGTTGGAATTCAGGCTGCCTGGAGTTATTATAGCTCGACATTTTCGTGCCTGAGTCTGTTTACTTGTCACCATGTCCTGACTCTTGACAAAGCCTCTAATCCAAGGATGTGTTTGATGTTCATGAAACAATGCATTTTAAGGATTTGTTGAAAGGTTGGGGTATAGAGCAATTATTCAGACATTACTAGCAGAGGTGGTTCTTATCACAATAATGTTCTGTGTACTTGTTACTCAGACTCTTTAGGCTAGCAGGCTTCATTGCAATGAGAAAATCATTTTTCACTTTCAGTTATCTTTATCATTTTGTTTATAAAACTGACTATATGTTATAAAGAAGTTTTCTTGAACTGCAAGATGTTGGTATTCAGGCATCTGCACTGGTCTGTCCTTGGGATTATGACAGGATATGCCCCAGCTTTAGCTCTTAGGAGCTCCACTTGTGCACATTCACTATGCTGCCTTTTAAAATGGTCCTGCCCACCTCCCATCCTCCTCTCTCTTTTTCTCATATCTGTTCTTCTCTCCTTTTTTCTTCTTCTGTCTCTCCCCTCTCTCCTCTCTTTCCTCTCTCTTTCCGTCTTTCCTCTTTCCTGCTGTTCCTGTCTCCAGGGGCCAGTCTCCCCTCTCCTGTTTCTCCTTTTTTATGATCCCTTTCCCTAATAAAAATCCCCTCTGCTTTAACTCTGCCACACAGTTTCTATCTGTGTCTTTCTCTGTCTCTCTGTCTTCCTCTGTCTCTCTCTGACTCCTTCTCTCTGTCTTTGTCTGTGTCTCTCTCTCTGTCTCTGTCTGTCTGTCTGTCTGTCTGTCTCTCTCTCTCTCTCTCTCTCTCACACACACACACACACACACACACACACACACACACACACACTGCTTGTTTTAAAATTACAACACAGGGTCCTGCAGGACTTTCTAAAATCAGGTGAAGGAAGGCAATTGCTGCAAGTTAAACAAGTAAACAGTTTAGATGTCTACAGACACTTTCACAAGAGACATTACACCTACATTTACTAAAAACTGGCATTTTCCATGAGATGGCATCTGAAAACATTGTAGGGTTATAAATGCTTCTACCAGTCAGGCCTCCTTATCCATCTCTAATTCACACAGTCCTTCTCTGACCTTTCTCATACTCACCAGTCACCATTGTAAACCCACATATTTCATCTGCAAATTCCATGCTTTCTATTTGAAACAATCTTTGTTGTTTCCTGTGTGGAGTGAACCTGGGTTCTTCCAAATTTAATTACCCATAGCTGTATATTGTATATACATATTAGTGTTTGCTTAATACATTTTCTAAAAATTAATTTTTCTATTATCTCAATTTTTAATTTTAATGTATTTGCTAAGATACACTAATGGAATCTTAGACTCTGCTATTTTTAAGTGATTACTTATTATTATTATTACTTATTATTATTATTATTATACATCTGGATCACAGTTTCCTCTCCCTCCTCTCCTCCCATTCCCTACTGTACCTCCCCTCTACTCCCAACATCCTCTCCTCTTCCTCCATTTCTGTTCAGTAAAGGGCAGGTGTCCCATGGTTCTCAACAAAACTTGGCATATGTAGTTGCAGTAATTCTAAGCACCTTCCTGTGTGTTAAAGCTGGGCAAAGCAAACCAGTATGAAGAATATGGTCCCAAAAGCCAGAAAAAGAGTCAGAAACTGTCCCTACTCCCACTGTTAGGAGTCTCGTAAGAAGACCAAACTACCCAACTGTAACATATATGCAGAATACCTAGGTCAGGCCTACGCAAGCTCCCTGGTTGTCAGATTAGTCTCTCTGAGCCTCTATGAGCCAAGGTTAGTTGAGTTTTGGGTTTTTCTTGTGGTATCTTTGACCCCTCTGACTCCTACAATCCTTTTCCCCTCTTCCATAGATTCACTCTTCCCTTGATTCAGACAGTGGAGAAGGTACATGAATTGCTATTGACTTACATCCTTCTTCATGTCCATTTCATATGGTTTCTCCCATACCAACTTCATCTTTCCATGCTTATTTTGTCTGAGAATTATATAGACAGGGTATGGTGTGAAACATTGTGTACAACACAATGGTAACAACTATGCTTAATGTTCAACTGTCTCCTGCATTTTCTCTTAAACGATTAATTGATATAATAAGTCAGTCGATTGACAAGATTCATATTTTAGTTTCATTTGACATGACCTTGAGGATGGCGGTCTTACTACTCTGGTCATTGCTTTCTCTGTGATGCTAGAAACTATTGTTTACTCCTTAATTATAGACTTAAAACTAGTTGAGTTCTAACTGCAGCATTCTTTCTTGACTAGACATGATATTTTAGAAAACAGAAACATTCATGGAAAATTCTAGAATGCTCATTTCACTGACTAAACATTGCTGGCCTGTTTCCTCTCTGCATCCTTGTAAGTTTGTTGGTCCAAGACTGTCTTCTTCAAGAGGCAGGGGTCCTACCAACACCTTTGTAGTCACTGTTTAGTTTTGTTGTTATTTTGAAGGTGAAATGTCCTTGGTAAGCTTGTGTATTTGAACAGGTGGCACTGTTTAGGAATGTGATAGAATAGAATATTTAGATAGAAGAACATTGCTATGTCACTGGGCGTGGGCTTTGGGAGTTTATAGACAGGCCCCACTTTATTCTTTTCTACTTCACAGCTGTATAGGAAATGTGACAGGCCAGCACCATGTTCCTGTTGCCAGGCCTTTGAAGCTAAGAATGATTGTATCCTCTGTAGAACCATAAGCTAGAATAAACATTTCTCCTTAAGTTGCTTTGTTATTAACTTGTTGTATTTTATTACAACAAAATTGACCAAAAAGTCATGTTAACATCTTTCCTAGTATGGATTTGTTGCCTTTGCACCCTACTCTCAATTCCTCTTTTTGTATTTGTTTTCCTTACTATTTAAGAATCTTCTGTCCCCTGTTTGATTTATGCCTATTTGTCAGCAAGCATTGAGAATGGTGTACCCATTAAGAGAATAGAGGTAGAGAGAATAGAGGTAGAGAATGAATGTGAGAGGATGCTTTGTGTAAAAGGATGAAAACTAGGAAACTGACAAGTATGAGTGTGTTTTACAGCAGAGTCAGAAGGAAGAAAGCTCCGCTCATACTTGTAAAGTTCTGAGTTATTTCTACACTCCCAAACTATCTGACTGGTGACCTTGTATAAATATCCCTCAATTAGCTAACATGGTTAAAACTGTTCAGAGACAGTCCCTATGGAGAGGGTGCCAGCACAAAGGGGTCTTGAGACTCCTGTTTTTGTTTCAGGCTGCCCCAGCAACAATAGTATGATAGCATGTGTATGACAATCAGGTTTAAGCTAGACTACATCAGCTATTACCTGTTTTTAATCAGAAATATGAACAGCACAGATACAAATGAAGAGTTTCAGTTATTTATTTTGGTCAATAACAGATGTTTTGTTGATTAGTATAATTAATGCTAGTAATAGGTTGTCAATTGTGAAATGAAGTTGATAAATAATGTAATGGGTACTATAAATAGATTCTCATAGAGGAGTGATAGTATTCAGAATATGTGAACAGACAAAATTAACCCAAGAAATGCAGCCAGCATGGGGTGGGGAGAAAGGAACAACAGACATAGGAGTGCTTCTCAGGTAGATATCACAGGATCAGATAAAAAAGTACTACCAACAATTATCTTGGGGTCCCCTTGAACCTCCTGGATTCTTCTGAGTTACAGAGTATCCTCCTCTGTTACCTACAGAAGGTTACATGAAAGAATCTCATGATCTCTAGTTTTGAAAATGTTGGACAATGAACATTTATTTCAAAATGCCTTCAATCTCTTTATTATTGTGCTGAATAGTAATGTAGAATTGACTAATTAATTATTGCCACAACTCAAGGACTTTGCTTGCACAGGGAAATTCACTCAACTATCTCATTTATTTATTATTTGTTTATTTATTCATTCTTTTTGTTGCTATTTTTCTTTTTTGAAACAGGGTTTCTCTGTGTTGCTCTGGCTGTCCCAGAACTCACCCTGTAGACCATACTGGCCTCAAACTCACAGAGATCCATCTGCCTGTCTCCTCCCAAGTGCTGGGACTAAAGGTATACACCACAGCCACCTGTCTTTATTATTTCTTTTATTTACTTTTTTAAAAAAGTGTGTGTATGTATGTGTTCATGCATATGATTCAGGAGAGTGCATGCCATCGAGAGCATGTGAAAGTCTGAGAACAAGCATGGGTGTCAGTCCTCATCTTGTACCTTGAGTCAGGGTCTCCTTTACTGTTCACTGTCAGATTAACACCCACATGCCTCTGGTGATTCTTCTGTCACTACTGCTCATCTTTCAGGAGGGGCACTCTGATGACAGAGCCCTGCCCTACTGCAGCCAGCTTCTGTGTGGGGTTTCCAGGGATCTGGACTGACATCAGCAGGCTTGTGTAGTGTGAACTTTACACAATGAGGCATCTTCCTTACCTTTGCTTAATCATTTGTCTGTCTATAACCTATCTATCTATTTATTATGCAGTGCTGGGATAGATTCCAGAGTCTTGCATATGATAGACAAATGCTATAACAACCAGCCCCACTAATGCTACAGTTGTCTCTTGTTACATGCTCTTCACTGGGAACCATGTCCTGAGGCAAAACTGTGCCATACTTAGCTTTGTCCGTCTTACTCTCAGACTCTCTGTATTTTATATTATATTTTATGTTGGTACTCAGCAGATGGAATATTGCTGGCTTCTCCTTCTCTGCTTGCCTCCTGGTCTTAGACTCTAGATTCTACCCATATTCACCATTCAGAACTATACATATGGAGTTTGGGAGAAGGGGTAGCTTGGTCTCTGAGGCAGCTCTGAACAGTATCAAGTAAGACTACTCAGGGGGAAGATGCAAGCTGAAAGCAGAAGATAGAAGGGACTCAGTAGAAGATACCTGTGTCAATGGCTGGAGATTAAACACAAGTTGCTCAAATGTAAGGAGTGGTAAGAAAAATATAGAAGAAAAAGTAGTGAGGAAGAAGATGAAAGTGGGGCTATGCTGGGGGTTGGTGGCACACACCTTTAATACCAGCACTCGGGTAGCAGAGACAGGCAGGTCTCTGTGAGTTCGAGGCCAGTGCCAGGACAGCCTCCAGAACAATACAGAGAAACCCTGTCTCAAAAAACAAAACAAAACAAAACAAAAAAACAAAAAAAAGGAAAAGAAAAGAAAGTGGGGGACTACAAGAGGCTGCAGAATAATGGTTTTCTTTTCCAGTTCATGCTATTGTTTACTTTTGGAGGTTTTCTCTTTACTAAAGCATTTGACCATCCTTTGTTATAGTCTGGGAAGAAAATCATATTGATAGTAAATGTTCATAGTTATGCCATACCTTATTTCTTATAACTGGTTGCTTTACATAGTCATTTCTTTGTCTCATTCATCATCACTTCATATTAATAGATATTTATTGACAAGTATTCATAGAATGGCTGCATGTGAGGTGGACTAAGAGAAGACTTTGAACAGAGACAAATGGGCAAGGATGAAGGTTTACTTAATGTGATACAGCTCTTTCCTAGGCAAGGGTAGGAGGCAGCAGTGATATGGATATGCATCTCTCATGTATGGAAGCTAGGAACATGTGACCACTGGCAGGAATGACCTGGAGCTCAGTATTCCTAGAGAACTCATGAATTTGGAAATGTTTAGGACCCATAGATTTCTCTTAGGAGAGAGAAAAGGGTAATAAGGCCTTTTTACATTGTCGCATTCACTCTTTTACTCAAACTTTTTATTTATTTAGTGGAATTCAATTATTCATTTCTTGCCTTCTTTCTCTAACTAATTTATTCATTGGAAAAATGGCTTATGTTTGGGGTATCAATTCCAGTGTTTGAAAAACACAAAATTGAACAAAACTAAGCCCCTCACCTCTGAATTAAGCATTCTGAACTAACCTCTGCTATTCACCTTTTCTGGCATCCCCACTTTCCACTATCTCAGACATACATAAAAAAGTTATAGACAAAAAACATGCAAAATAAAGAATGAAAAGTTGGGCTTTTTCTCTCAGCTATTAGTAAATCTACCATTTGGAGAGATACATGGTGTGTAAGTTACACTTTACAAATCACTTTATCAAATTTATTTTCCCTTCCTCACAACAGAACGTGGGCAAATGTTATTAGCATTGTTTTTCACTTAAACTCATAGAAACCCATCTTCTGACATTTGCTAGATGGAAAAGGTAAGAAAAATTTACAATGACTTTTGACACCCCATCCCCTGCCTCTGTTTCCTTCCTACCTAATGATTCCAGCACAGCATCATACCACCCAAAGTGACATGTATGTTTCACCACTGGTTGCATAAGTCAGAATCAAGTCCACTTTTTAAAGCTTCCTGTAGTTTTTTATGCCTTTAAAATAATGTGATGATAATCAAATGTATCAGTGAATCATCAAACCTACTGGAAATTATTTATAAATACCCAAGATATAAAAAATGAGAACATATGATGTCTTAGCTATTATATAGGGATTTTGTACATATAATTATATTTATTTTTTAATTTTCTAAATTTTGAACTGTGATATAAAATAGCATTTAAATCATTTTAGAGATCTTAAAGCTTGAGTAATACTACATAAGTAAAGTAGCTGGGCCCACTGGTTAAGCTCAGGGCACTTGTATCTGACCTAGTGATCTACATGATATGCCAGGTCTGCATGATGAGAACCTGATTTTAGATGTCTTTCATGTCCTCAACTTGTTTTTAATACCAAATGGTCATCCGTGAAGTCATACATACAAGTAACACTACAGGCACTGCACACTGTCGTAAGGATATACCCAGTCACTGTATTGGTACACTTCCTATTATACCCTTATCTATCAATGAGGATAGATTTATTATTTGATTAATTTTACTCAAAGTATCCATCTCAATCCCGGCCAGGCACTGAGCCACATGCTTCAGGATACAAACTTTACCTCTAAGGGTCTTAACTCACTGAGGGGTGAGGATGCCAAGTGACAAGCCAGAGACTGGAGACAAAATGATCTGACATTTAGACAGTGTAGAACATATTCCAGGTGGGAAGGTAAAAATAATCTTAATAACCACAGTTTATTTTGCATATATTATGTGTTTCCTTGTAGGACAGATGTTTTATAAAAATGGATCTGTTTAATATTCCACGCAGCATTGTAACATAAGCAACGTCTAACTATTCATAGAGCACTCTGCATGCCCATTATTTGCAAGTGTTTGGAAATGCTTGTGGTAGAAAACCACAAAGAAATGAGGGTTTGAAAAGCCTTCTCCACCCTCCGCTAGAGCTGCCACCAACCCACAACTCTTTGACACCAAACATCTCTCTTTCTCTAAACACTAAACACCAGACTTCTTAGAGAGAAATAATTTGACCAAACTTTGAGAATAAATAAAGATCAGAGCTGAAGTCAAGGACTATTAGATGTTTACCAGAGGCAGGCAGCAAAGCTTCTTTCTCAGGCCGTAGAGCCTGGGAACACTGTGTTAGAGAAAAACTTACCACAAGGCATGAAGAATAAAACCTTAGTTAAGATTTTTTTAAAATTGTACTTCAGTTTGATAAAAGAAACTCAGTATTTTTAAATACTTCTCCAAGAAGAGAAGGAGACCAGGCTGTGCATCAGAGGATAAAGAGGACTGAGGTTTGGCATGGTACACTTGAGACTGACACATTTATTACGAGAACATGATGGAAGATATTTAAGATAATTTTAATTTTGAAAATCTCATACCTGTGTAAGATGTATTCTGATTATACAACTCCCCAACTTCCTCTCTCCAAAATCCCCTATCTCTTCAAGCATATTCTGTTCCCAAATTCATGTCAAACACAGAGAAAAAAAAACCCATTAATTTGGTCCACTTCATCCAACCAGTATTGCCCTCTTTTACTGAATATGGACCAATTCAATAGGACATCAGCAACCCCTAGTGGCTACTTTTCACAAGAGGAAAGTGATTCTCTCTCTAATAGTAACCATCAGGTGTTAAGAACTCTTCAACTAGGGCTGTGATCTTTTCACTTCTTCCTTTCTTCATACTGAAATTTTAATTGTTCTGATCTTATAGGCGTTTTGGGGTAGTAACACGTATGTCATGTCCATTACACAACATTTCACAGATCTACTTCTTTTTCTTACATTCTTTTATTTTTCATTTTTATTTATTTTAATAAGAAACAATCTTGTTTTACATGTCAATCCCAGTTCCCTCTCCCTCCCATCCTCCCTTGCTTCCCACAGATCCCTTATGCCATCCTCTTTCTGCTCCCCAGGGAGGGTGAGGCCTTCCATGGGGCATTTTCAAAGTCTGTCACATCATTTGGGGCAGGGCCTAGGCCCTTCCCCATGTGTCTAGACTGAGAGAATATCCCCCCTCTATGTGGATTGGACTCCCAAAGTCCATTCATACATTAGGGATAAATACTGATCAGAGGTCCCGTATATTGTCTAGACCTCCTAACTGACACCCACATTCAGGGGTCTAGGTCGGTCCTATGCTGGTTTCCCAGCTCTCAATCTGGGGTACATGAGCTTCCCCTTGTTCCGGTCAGCTGTTTCTGTGGGTTTCTCCAGCCTGGTCTTGACTCCTTTGTTCATCACTCTTCCCTCTCTGCACCTGAATTCCAGGAGTTCAGCTCAGTGTTTAGATGTGGGTGTCTGTTTCTGCTTCCATCAGCTACTGGATGAAGGCTCTAGGATGGTATTTAAGGTAGTCATCAATCTCATTATCAGGGAAGGGCATTTAAGATAGCCTCACCACTATTGCTTAGATTCTTAGTTGGGGTTGTTTTGTAGATCTCTGGAAACTTCCCTAGTGTCAGATTTCTCTCTAAACCCATAGTGGCTCCCTCTATTATAGTATCTCTTTTCTTGCTCCTTTAAGGTTTTCATAGAAACACAACAGAAGGGAACACAGGTAACATAGCAGAAGATGGTGTGGAGATATTGTAAAAGCCAGTGGATCTCTGTTCTACGATTGTGAATATAACTTTATAAGAATGCAGAATAAACAAATGTCCATAGCCCATCTTTTGCTGTGGCAGAACAACTGTGTTTTTATAGCAAAGATCTTAATAGCCACAAGGTCCAAATTAATTGTTCTCTGATCCTCTACAGAGTAAATTTACTGACTCCTAGGCTGTCATCTTATGAGTGGCACAGAAGACTGAATGGAGAATTTTTTCATACAAATAAAGTGATGTTTTTACTTAATCCACTGAGTAAATAAAGTAAGAAAGCAAAACCAAACAAGGAGCCAGGAGCATAGGTGATTTTTAAATCCATTTTTTTCAGGTTAGCATTTAAGGTGCTAGTTTTATTGTGTCATTTTCTTTTTATTGAATTTTTTATTTTATTTACATACCAACCACAGCTTCCCTTCTCTCCTCTCCTCCCATTCCTTCCTCTGACCTCCCTTCTTTTCCTCACATCCACTCCTCCTCCATCTGCCCGAATGGAGAATTTGACAGCAACTGTTTTGACATTGCAGTCTCTATTTATTTTTGCTTGATGGACTTTTTGTTTGAGATTTAGGAAGACTGAACATTCAGAACCTATAGATTGACTTTGAAAGACAGAGACAGTGACAATCATCTAAGTAAATCAATTCCATTCCTGGTGACAGAATTAAACCCCTATTGGTCTCTAATGAACACAGCTGAATAACTGGTGCATTTTATTCTCCATGCAATGTAGTAGGAGGAGCAAATATTATGTTAACTAACATTATTAGTACACAAAGAACACAAGGCAAACAAACAGCCAAAGTAACAGATTCTATGCTTATGATTCCAAAAGATGTTTATGTTGTCATGAGAGATATGAGCCAGCTTCCTAGTGGAAACCTTTGAAAGGAGAGAAGAAGGATTGTAATGTTTCCACTGTCATGAATTTAAGGATGTATGATGTATCTTGGGAAAATCTGAACAAGAGCCTGTACTTGTTACTCTAAGCAATTTCTTCCTGTCTTCAGAGAAGATTCTCAACATTGAAGGTGCTTCTGGGCCACTTCCAGAGTCCATTTATACATTTCATGATTTTCTTGGAACCTAGAGCAAATTTCCCTGTGTAAATTATTTTTGTGGAAATAGTCTTGAATAAGTGTAATGATTAAAGCAAGAGCTAAGGGATGATGATAGAGCTATTCTCCGAGACCTGCTCATCTTGCTTATCCCATTCAGCAACTCACTGACTAAATTAAATCTCAAATTCATTGGGGGATGTGTTTGATGTACACAGAAAATTGAAAATGTATTTCCACTACATTAAAAAAATGGTCATTTTCAAAATGAATCTCTTTATGAGAAGCAATCAGAATTAGATAAGGATGGAGAGCCAATGCCTGTAATATTTAGATGGGCATGATATTAAGGATGATTAATTAACTTTCTAAAATACCACAGGCAATGTTAGCCTCATCTGTTCTACTGAATTGACCTCTTCTGCACCCACTATGCTTCTCTACAGCTGAAATGAGTTTTTAAATGGGCATCGAACAGGCTAATTCTATTGAGCATGTGTGCCTGTCTGTGATAAATGAAACAACACTGACAGCATCCTTTGCCTCTTGCTTTCTCTCACTGTATGAAAGAAAGATCATGGGAATGAGAGCCAGACAGACCTGAATTAAAGCCCCTCAGATTTCACATTGTTCTGGCTCATTTTCTCTGTAGTGGTTATTTCATTGGATAGCAGAAAGACCTAAATGAGGAAAAGAATACATTAAAAAGATAAAACAGTGCAGTGTCTAGCATGAAGCAAGAGCTCAATAAATGTTTGTCTACACCCTCCTTGTTCACACAAATTGATTTCCTTTTAGAAGCAGTAACAGCAAAGACACAGGGCAAAGGAGAGTCTGTTTTCTCTCCTCTAATGGTTGAGCATTTGTCATGTCAGGAAGAAGTATCATCTTTACGTGTGATCCCTGTGAAGATCAGCAGAGACAATGGGATGAATCAGAATGAAGCACATGTCCTTTGCAGAAATAATGAGTGCCAACTGCCGACAACTGTTAATTATGGGGCATCAAAGGACGGGTTTATAGCATACTTCTTGTATAAGCCAGTATCTATAAGTGTTCAGTGTTCACAGCCACCTTATGAGGAAGATGCCATTGGAAATAAAAAGAAAAAAAGCCTTTCTTTGGTTGCATCAACAGCCAATTGTGACATCAGCTAAAGAAATGTGGTCCTAGAAAAATTAGTGTTGTTGTGGTCTAACATGTTACACAAATCAGCACTTCATTCTAAATAAGGTGCTCCTCAAATCTACACAGGGATTATTTTAGTACAGTAGTAAATTAAGAACCTTAATAAAAATAAATGGCTTTATTGTGATTAGAAAGATGTTCGTACATTTATGTGTTTCTATAATAGAAGATTTCTTAATCATTGTTTGTTTTGTCTTATAAAAGAATAAAGAAATTCCACATACTGGATAAAAAGAGACAGTATGGCAGCGAGTTGGTTGGCAACCTTGCTTGGAAGGTGATTTGAGTGAATTTTGTTCTTTTTCTTGAAGAAAGAATCTTCATGGACCAAATATATAATAGATTTAGAAAAATCTTATGAGTAAGATTCATTGGTACACTTTGGGGGATTCCAGTAAAAAAAGAGGAAACATCCTGGGATCTTCACTGAGCAATGTGTGAAAGAGACAGGTGGTGTGATTCCACAAAGGGGACCACAGAAATCCTGACAGGAGGGTGCATGATTCCCAGGGTTTCTTACAGAAATATCAGACTCTGCCCACCTGTCTGCCAAACTACTTGATGACTAAATACAACTTTATTCCAAAAATTATTCTATATTTCTCCTTACCCTCTTTTTCTTTCAAAGAAGAAATTCTGAACCACAAGCAAAACATTTTAAGAAATAATCATAACCAAATGAATTATTCTTTGTTAACTCAATGATTATTGCTATTGCAATCTTGTCAGTTTGAGGGCATGTTCCAGGCTGCGATGCTACTGCATTTTGGCAAGAAAACATGGCCACCAAATCTGAATAAAGCAAATGCATGGAAAAAGCTTGGAAGTTGGAAAGAACTTGGTTGACAGCAGGGTGTCCAGAGTTTCTGTTGACAGATTGCTTTAATAGTGAGTGCAGCTTTATTGTCCCTGTGAAATTTCTTCAAATATATAGGATATACAACAAAAAACAATATACAACAAAATAAGACATGTTTTTCTGACTACCCAAAGTGGGAGTGCCATAGATGTTTTAAAATGTTGTTCCTTCAAGATGCAAAATAACAACAGTAACTACTTTCCTCTACCTCAGTATTCATTTCCTAAGGTTATCTGCCTTCGAGAGGCTGCATAGAACCTTGTCTTCAGAAAGGCACTGGCTATCCAATTCTCTAAAACCTAGGTGAAGTCCTATTCAATGCCTCTGGCTAATCCTTATGTATAGAATGTGTGGGCATCATAGAAGGAATAGGAAAGGATAAATCCATTACAAAGAGACCAAGAAGACTGAGGAAGAAAAAAATATGGAGCACAGGAAGAGGAGGGAGAAGAGAGAGGAGGACGGCAAAGAGGAGGAGAGGGATAATGGGGGAGATAGGGGAAGAAGAACAAATGGAAGAGGAGTGAGGGAAGGAAGACAATAAAGGAGGGGAAAGAGGATTGGGAAGAGGGAATTAAGAGGGAGATGAAGAGGAAGAGAGAGGAGAAATTCTTGAATGTGTGCCCACTACTGTGTTTAATGTTTACAATGCTGATGTGACCCATCTAAGAAAGAGTAAAGCTAAGAGGGTCTGATTGAGGTACCTAAAGAAAGGTGAGAGTCATGAACAGAAATGGAAGGTGTAGAATAAAATCACATTTTGCCACACTTGAAAGCTGCTTTAATCTGGGAGACAAGTGCTTTCTCTGCCATCACTGCTCCTGTGATTTCCAATTATCTGTACCTTATTTCTTTCAGTTCATATGTGCTTATCAATACAAGGAGACAAAAAAGGAGAGCATTTTTCCAGTAGGAAGGACTTGTCAGTGAAACCTCATGGACTACAGTATTCAACAAGCATTTTTATTTCCAAGCTCTACCATTTTTGCACTCACGGTAGTCTACATACTCCAGACACACACCCTAGACCTTCTATGCCTGATGAATACAAAAACAATTTGATTGTGTTTGTTCTATAGAATAAAGAATGAGGTTGGCTCGTTGTATTGTGAGTTTTCATCTTTTGAGCACATTTAGAAGATGAGAGAGGTTGAGGTAGCCACAGAACTCTTCTGCTTACACCCCTTTAGGCCATTCTTAACTTAAAGGATAAAGTATGCATAGCTTAGTAAGATATGCAAGGTCAGTCCTACCAAGACTCTTTCTAGTATAGAAAAAAAAATCTATCATTTAATTCATAGCTACCCAAAAAACTACAAGCAAATATATCTGTTCTTTACAAATTGTCTATATTATCTTACAGCATCATTAAATGGACAACAGTTATTCTTATAGTAATTCATCACAGCAAGCCTCATTATTATACCCATTTGAAGTATAATAACCAGACACTGGTGATAGCAGTTTCCTCAGGCATAAGTCCCAGAATTATAAAGCCATGAATCAAGGCTGAGTCTTGCCATTGAGTGGTAGCACTTCCCTTAAAAAATGTTTATCCCTAGTGCACAAATGGACTTTGGCAGCCCATTTCCTATAGAGGGATACTATTGCATCCTAGGCCCTCCCCAAAATGATGTGACAGACCTTGATGGTTTCCTGTGGAGGGCCTTACTATCATTGAGGAGTGGGTTTGGAGGGTTGCTGGGGGGCATGGGAAGATGGGAGAGCGAGGGAATGGGGGGATTGATATGTAAAATAGGATTGTTTCTAAAATAAAAATAAATAATAAATAAAAACTCCAATAATATAAAGCCAAAGAGGAAGATCCACAGCTCCTATAAAACTTATATCACCAATATTTCTCTCCCTCTACCTCTCTCTGTCTCTGTCTCTTTCTCTAGCTCTCTCTCTCTCTCTCTCTCTCTCTCTCTCTCTCTCTCTCTCTCTGTTTTACCCCTTTGCATTTCCTTTTATATCATCTAAGGTGTTCTTAATATGTTGACCGATATAAAACCCTGTAGTGGGAATTCCATGTTTTAAAATACAGTGTTGTCAACTTCTTTTACTTTAGTCAACTTATTATACTAAAAAGATCTGATTATCATTTTCTATACTGTTGTCTAATTTTGATGTACAAAAAGAGTGACTCAATAAAGATAAAGGAGAGAACAAAAGATGCAAAACCTTGGTGAAACAGTAATTATAGAAGAAGAGAAGGATCAGCAAAATCACACCTAACTGTGATCAACCCTATATATTAACGGCAACTAAAATAGCAGCAATCAAAACTCTCCAGCAACTTGAGACAGAACAGATGACACATGATGCACTGCAGAACAAAATCATGAGAATCCCAATTATCTCTCATTATGCATGCACAGTAGGAAGTTTGCAATACTTCAGACAAAGTGTTGCATGGCAACCAAAAAAAATTTGTTAGACTACTAAATTAGAATATTCAGGAAATTCTACTTCTACAATAATTTCAGTTAAAAATACCAACTATTAGTCACCTGAAAAACTAATTTTTAAAGGTTACTTGGAAATGGCTGTAAACGTACTAAGATATTACTTGATATGTGTCTCCATTATTTACATGTAAGGGTACAAATGCATTTCTTATTTCTTTCCATTACACAGGAGAATTTCCTTTTGAGGCCTATCCGTAGGCATTAATCACATTTAACCAATTGTTTGGACAACCATAATATAAAAATACAGCATGTCTCTGTCATACTACTCTTCATATGGTGTGGCCCTACAGAAGCAGAGCTGGATTTTAGCAGGTCCAACTTGAGTCCTGGTTTTGATGTGTGACACCTACATATTGTCCATACCATTTTGTATCATTTATGTCCTGAACTCACATCTGCTCTGCCCCAGACACCTTTGCTACCTATGCATGTTCTCTATCAGAAGAAAGGCTGACTTGCTGGTCTAAAGTGCTACCTCTGTTTGTCTCATGTCATGATAAAAGTAATGGGGGAAATAAATTTCATGAGGATGTTTCCTTCATGGTCTGTGACCAGGATCCATGTATTTCAGTTTCTAGAAAATACTATTATTAATATTCAACACAAGCTGAAATTTTAATAGCCAAGCTGCTTGCATCAATTTCAGCCCAAGTTCTTCCTAGGAAGGTGACCATTCATTTGTTCACTCATTATCCATCATGCCTGTCATGGAAATATTAGAGAAATGTTGGTGCAGAGTTTATGTGTTGTAAAGACTTAATGATTTGCTATACAGATGGACACAAAGGGAAGTTACTCACAGTATTTAAGAGATGAGTTCTAATTATACAGCAAAGAGAAGATAATCCGGCAGGCAACAAAGGATATAAAAAAAAAACATGGAGACATATAGAGTTGGAAAAGTAGGGTGAGAATCCATAAGAGGATCAGCCCATGAGTGAAGACTAGAGGTTGTGAAAGGCTGCATATTATTATGAGACCATGCTTTCAGAAATAAAAATGACCATTTTGATTTCTCCTTGAGTGACGTCAACCTGAATTTTCCTGTGTGCCATCCCCCTTTGCTAGTTTAAAAAATTCTGAAACAAGTATTTTTATCTACCCATTACTAACAGGTTGTCTGTAGTAAATAAGAAGCAGGCTCTGATGGATAATTTCAGATATTTATTTGACTTTATTAAGAGAAATCCATAGAGTTGGTAAACATGACTGTAATGTGTAGTTTTCCCCGCCAGCTGCCTGGGCCCTGCTGAGTTGTCTGAACCCCCCAAATAACACACAGACACTATATTAATTATAAGCTGTTGGTCATTTGCTATTGATTCTCATTGTCTAGCTCTGACTTAATTATTGACCCATAATCATCAATATATATTTTTATAAGGACTTACCTTTTCGAGAACGCCAGACTTGTGTTCTCTGCTCCGAGGAACACATGGTGACGGCTCAGTTCACTGAATTTCCCAGAATCCTCCTAGACTCCTAGTCCCACCTATCTTGCTTCCCTATTGGCCAACAGTGCTTTATTGACATATACACAGGACTTCCCCATTACATAAACTTGGGATATATGTGTGAGGGTATTTATAGGAGAGATTTTATTTTCAGTGAGTGGATTCAATAAAGAAGTTTCACCCTCTCAAGCATGTTGTGTGTATGTTGGAGAGGGGTCTTCAAAGCTGCTGAGCATTACATAAACCTAAAGGGTCAAAGGAGAGGAAATGTGCTGCCTTTATTCTTAAGTTCATCTGTCTATGTCTCCTGCCCATACACTGAATAATGCTAGGCTCTCTAGGACAAAAAAGGCATATTCTATGACACTCAAGGGCACTTCCCCTCACATGAATGCACAACCATCTTCTCCAGGTTTGACATCAGACTCAAAGAAGCTTTTGCTTCATATTGTTCATGAGATTCAAAAAAGTGAAGAACTGTAATACCGGATTTTATATTGAAGGTCATAAGTGTCAGCAGTCTTTGCATGACATGACATAAAAATAAAGCTACAAAATAAGCATAAAAAGGCAAAAACAAAAGGAGGAAAGGTAAGAAGAATGAAAAGAATGAGTGATGGCATAAGTCACTAGATGACATGAGATATCTACCTGATGACTTGAAAATCAATCAGAATGGTATCCAATAAACGAACAGCATTGCATTGCAATTTAAATCCTACTTCAGATATCAAATCTACAGCAAAATATTAAGAATGTCATTTACCTACTTGAATGTGCTTCCTCTTAATAAAATGCAGACAGTCATATTAACAGCAAGTTTATAGACATATTAGGCCTAAGATAATTCAAAAAACAGGCTTTTGTGTAAATAGTAATGTATTACATTTATGAATGTCATTACTGAAATCTTATTATTTTCTCTATTCCAAACCAAAGCCTGATAGGTACCACATATGTTCTTGGTAAATGCATACTGAATAAATTACTGATTGAGCAGAGAAGATGGGGACATAAATACATTTTGAAGTGTTAAAATAAATAGATATTAAAATCCAGATCTCCCGGAGAGAGGTTTATTACCATCCCTTCTGTTATAATGTTTCATCTGTACTCTTCCTTATTTGAAAATTTCTTGTCATAGAAATAGTAAGTAAACAAAAAATAGATTCAAAACTACATTATCTATCTTCAACACATCTTGTATTAATTGCCATTCTGGTTACTTTTAATTAAGAAAGACAAAGGAAAATCACTTAATGTAGATCAAGGAAGTACATACTACTAAAGTAAGGCATCCAAAATTCACCTGAATCAAGAGTCTCTCTGAAACATGCTGGTCTTATGAAAAACTATTTTATTTTAGATTTTATTTATTTTGCTGATACTACATATTGAACCCAGGGCCTTCCACATGCTAGACAAACATTTTACTATTGAGCTTTATCTCTAGCCTGAAAATGTGTTTGTTAAAAATATTCCCTATCTGTTGACTAATATTCATGGAATGTAATCAAAACCATAACTTTCAAAATAATGTTCATGGAGGAATTAGTTAATCAAAGACACCACAAGGATTTAAACCCAAAAATGAGAAAGACAAAATTTTGCACATATCAGTATTCTGGGAGAAGGAAGGTATGAATATAACAAGTTATTAATTAAATTATGTATGCTCAGTGAAGTGTTTATAGAACAAAAACCACCTCAGAAGACTTGTGATTGCCTGAAAGAGTGTTCTGAACAGCAAATAAGATAAACATGTCTCTCTCAAAATTTAGGGAAAACAGAAAAGTATACAGGAGGAAAGATATCATTAAAAGAGGTCTCTTTTAATATTTATTTTATTATTTCTAATTACGTATATGTGTTTGGTATTGTACATATGAGGGTTGATGCCTGCAGAGGCTAAAGTAAACTGGTAAACCTAAAACTGTAATTACAGATAGTGTTGAGCAGCCTGATGTGGATTGAACTCAAGTCCTGTGGAAAAAATGGTATTTTGCTCAAAACCACTTAGCCATCACTTCAGCCCAAGAGATGATTTATACATTTGAGTATTTTCTTATTACATGGTGGAAGTCTGCTAAAGTCTTAGGAATGGCTATTTTGGCATGTCCAGGGTATGACTCTTCTACATATGTGTTTGTGAAGAAAATGGAATTGAAGGCAGAGAGTTATTATGGTGAGTTGGATTTTGTCTAGGATGCTGTCTTCTAGAAGTTCCTGAACAGAAATAAAATGCAACTGTTATAGTTATTGAAAGACATTGTTTTAAAGTAAATGTTCTTTAACATACAGACTTTATGCTACTTCACTACTGAATTCTTTTATTTACCTGACATGTCTTAATAGATCTTCCTACATGTACTTATCAGCCATTTTGGCTCTCTGTAGATTGGTGTTTTAGGAATGAACCTGTGGGGCAGTGCTTGATGAAAGCCTTCGTAGGGACCAGGGAAAGACTTCAGTTTCCAAAAAAAGAGTGTGGACTCTGTGGCTTTGTCTTTTTCTTGAAGACTCAAAAACCCACATCTCAGCATTTTCATGCATTGTAAACTATCAGCAGACAAATGGGGCTTTGTGATTTTGTATCCAAGCATTGGTCTTTGCATGGTATCAGAAAACATGTTGGTATAAGCCTATGGAAGTTGAAAACATCAGTTATACACCGGCTTTCAGCTTTAACATAGGGAACAAACAGGCAAACTAAAACAATATCAAACGCCTGAGTGTCAAACCCATTGGCAAAATACTCACTTGTCATTAAAGTGTTCCAAGGAAATCCAGTTTCAAACAACAGAAGAAGGTGCTATTCAAGCAACTTCACAGCTTTTCATTGATTTCCCAATCCCCATATTGGTTTCTGGGAAAATGAAAGCATCAGGGCAGCATTTATTTTATTTTAATTTTAAATAGCTTGCTTCACATGCCAATCCCAGTTCCCTCTCCCTCTCCTCCTCCCACACCTCTCCACCATCTCCCCCAGCCTCTGACCCTATTGCCACTTCCTTCCACATAGGGGATATCTAGAGTCTGTCATTTCACTCAGGGCAGCATTTTTAATTGGGTGCATTTTTGTATTTCACCCAAGCCTTACGGTGTTCTACAATGAACACTGTGAATTCTTACTTAGTTTTGTTTACATTTCAACCAAATTAATGGATAATTTGGAATTAATTGCATTGTTTCAGCAACCACATGCTTTTTTAAAACCACACATAATGGACAGTATTATACCATTCACCCTCTCTTACTCAAGATCATTTTGCAGAGAGTGAGAGGCTTTGGAGCACAGAGTTCTAATAGGATGTTCGTATTATCCCTTCCCCTCTAGGACAGAGAACTATGCAAAAGAGGAGTGTGTTAGTCACGGTTCTCTCACTGTCAAGAGACACTGTGAACAAGGCAATTTTATAAAAGAAAACTTAATTGGAGGCTTGCTTACAACAAGGAGGCAGAAAGATTGTAAGAGCCATAAGTGATACAGGACTTCAACGCAACAGTGTCTTCCAGACACACCAGGACAGTTGGACATATGAACACACACAGAATGCTAAACAAATTTATGCCACTCTGGTTCCCAGTACTGAAAGTGCAAAGTAGAATCAAAGCTTCATATCGTTCAAGAAACCATTTGCAATTGGCAACTTCTAGGAAAAGAATAATCAATTTTATCTAATGGAGAGACACTGGTAAAACAACTTCATTCTATGGCAAGGCCCATGCACAGAAGGAGTGAATCAACACAAAAAAGACTCCATGAATATATGTGGGCTTTTTGTTTTGTTTTGGCACACTGTTTCTTATTGCTTTTTGGTTGGTGATTTGATTATTGTTTTGTTTGTTTCTTGCAGAGAAAGTGGAGAATGTGTATGTATAAGAGACAGGAAAAAACAGGAGTTGGGTGGGTAGTGAGGTGAAGGGGATGTCAGAGGAGATAGAGGAGCAGAAAACATGATCAAAATATTTCACATGAGAAAATTAAACTTATCATTTTTGTATACTTACACTTTTTTATATTTTACTTTTTTATTTTTAAATTTAAATTTAAATTAGAAACAAGGTTGCTTCACATATCAATTCAAGGTCCCTCTCCCTTCCCCTCCCCTCCTCACCTGCCCTTTCCCCAACCCCCCAATGTAACCTAATTTCCCAAGGGAGGGTGAGACACTCCATGGGGGTGTCCATATTCTGTCATTTCATCCAGGGCAGGGCCTAAACCCTCCCCCAAGAGTCCAGGGAAAGAGTGCATCTCACATTGTTGGATGGGAGGCCAAAGTCCATTTGTAAACCCGGGATAAATACTGAACTATTACCCAAGGCTCAATAGATTACCTAGGCCTCCTCACTGACACCCACATTCAGGGGGGCTTGATCAGTCCCATGCTGGATACCCAGGCATCAGTCTGGGATTTAAGAGCTAACCCTTGTCCTGTCAGCTGTTTCTGGGGGTTAAACCAGCCCAGTCTTAACCCCTTTGGTCATCAGTACTCCGTTTCTGTCACTGGATATCTTGAGTTCAACTTAGTGCTTACCCATGGGAGTCTGCCTCTGCTCCCATCAGCCACCGAAGGAAGGTTCTGTTTCCCAGATTCTCTGGCCATGGGATTGTAGGCTGGCACTCCCCAGATCTATGTCTAAAATCCATATGTGAGAGAGTACCTGCCATGTTTCTCTTTTTCTGACTGGGTTACCTCGCTTAGGATGATTTCTTACAGTGTCATTCATTTGCCTACAAATTTCACGATTCCATTGTGTTTTTTCTGCTGAATAGTACTCCATTGTGTAAATGTACCACATTTTCTCTATCCACTCTTCGGTTGAGGGGCATCTAGATTGTTTCCAACTTCTGGCTATTACAAATAATGCTGATATGAACATAGTGGAACAGACATCCTTGTTGTATGAATGGGCATCTTTTGGATATATTCCTAAGAGTGGAGTTGCTGGGTCTTGTGGTAGGTTTATTCCCATTTTTCTGAGGAATCTCCATACTTATTTCCAAAGTGGCTGTACAATTTGGTATTCCCACCAGCAGTGGAGGAGTGTTCCCCTTTCACCACAACCTCTCCACCAAAAATTGTCATTGGTGGTTTTGATTTTAGCCATTCTGACACGAGTAAGATGGTATCTCAGAGTTGCTTTGATTTGCATTTCCTGGATGGATAAGGATGTTGAGCACTTTCTCAAGTGCCTCTCAGCCATTTTAGACTACTCTATTGTGAATTCTCTATTTAGTTCTGTAGCCCACTTTTTAATTGGATCCTTTGGTGTTTTGGAGACTTGCTTCTTGAGTTCTTTGAAAATTTTGGAGTTCACCCCTCTGCCAGATGTGGGGTTAGTGAATATCTTTTCCCATTCTGTGGGCTGCCTTTTTGTCTTGCTGACTGTGTCCTTTGCCTTACAGAAGCGTCTCAGTTTCAGGATATCCCATTTATTAATTATTGATCTCACTGTCTGGGCTACTGGAGTTATGTTCAGGAAGCTGTCTCCTGTACCAATTCATTCAAGGGTACCACCCACTTTCTTTTCTAAAAGGTTCAGTGTGGCTGGATTTATGTTGAGGTCTTTGATCCATTTGGACTTAAGTTTTGTGCCTGTAGATAGACATGGATCTATCTGCATTCTTCAACATGACAGCATCCAATTATGCCAACACGATTTGTTAAAGATGCTTTCTTTTTTCTATTGTATGTTTTTAGCTTCTTTGTCAAAGATTAGATGTTCATACATGTATGTGTTAATATCAGGGTGTTCAATTTGATTCCATTGGTTTGCCTGTCTATTTTTGTGCCAATACAAAATTGTTTTCAGGACTACAGCTCTATAATAGAGCTTGAGGTCTGGGGTGGTGATGCCTCCAGATGCTGCTTTGTTGAATAAGGTTGTTCTGCCTATCCTGGGTCTTTTGTTTTTCCATATAAAATTGATTATTTTTCTTTCAAGGTCTGTGAAGAATTGTGATGGTATTTTAATGGGGATAGCATTGAATCTGTAGATTTCTTTTGGCAGGATTGCCATGTTACTACATTGTTCCTACCTATCCAAGAGCATGGGAGATCTTTCCATTTTCTGAGGGCTTCTTTAATTTCTTTCTTTAATGACTGAAAGTTCTTGAGATACAGGTCTTTCATTTGTTTGGTTAGCATTACTCCAAGGTATTTTATGTTGTTTGTGGCAATTGTAAACAATGATGTTTCTCTAATTTCTTTCTCAGCCCTTTTATCATCTGTATATAGTAGGGCTACTGATTTTCTTGAATTGATCTTGTAGCCTGCCACTTTGCTGAAGGTGTTAATCAGCTGTAAGAGTTCCCTGGTAGAGTTCTTTGGGTCACTGATGTAAACTATCATATCGTCTGCAAACAGTGAAAGTTTGACCTCTTCCTTCCCAATTTGTATCCCCTTGATCTCCTTTTGTTGTCATATGGCTCTGTCTATAACTTCAAGTACAATATTGAAAAGGTATGGAAAGAGTGGACAGCTTTGTCTGGTTCCTGATTTTTAGCAGAATTGTGTTGAATTTCTGTCCATTTAGTGTGATGTTCACCGTTGGTTTGCTGTATAAAGCTTTTATTGTTTAGGTGTGTTCGTTTTTTCCCAGATCTCTCCAGGACATTTATCACGAAGGGGTGTTGGATTTTGTCAAAGGCTTTTTCTACATCTAGTGAGATGATCATGTGATTTTTGTTTTTCAGCTTGTTTATATGGTAGGTTACATTGATGGATTTTCGTATATTGAAACATCCCTGCATCCCTGGGATGAAGCCTACTTGATCGTGGTGAATGATAGTTTTGATATGTTCTTGTATCTGATTTGCCAGTATTTTAATGAGTATTTTTACATCAATGTTCATGAGGGATATTGGTCTGAAGTTCTCTTTCTTAGTTGTGTCTTTGTGTGGCTTAGGGGTAAAGGTTATTGAAGCCTTGTAGAAAGAGTTTGGCAAAGGCCATTCTGCTTTTATTGCATGGAATACTTTGAGAAGAATTGGTATAAGCTGTTCTTTGAATTTCTGGTAGAATTCTTTACTGAGACCATCTGGACCTGGGCTTTTTTTTATTGGGAGACTTTTGATGACTGCTTCTATTTCCATAGGGGTTATAGGTCTATTTAAATTGCTTATCTGTTTCTTGTTTAATTTTGGCAAGTGATAGCTATCCAGGAAGTCATCAATTTCGTTTTAATTTTCAAATTTCATGAAGTATAGGTTTTCAAAATATGACCTGACGATTCTCTGAATTTCCATTGATTCTCAGTGTCTGTTGTTATGTCCCACTTTTCATTTATGATTTTGTTAATTTGCATGTTCACACTCTGCTGTTTGTTAAGTTTGGACAATGGTTTGTCTATCTTGTTGATTTTCTAAAAGAACTAACTCTTCTTTGCATTGATTCTTTGCATTGTTTTCCTAGTTTATACTTTATTGATTTCATCCCTCACTTTTTATTTGCTGGCATCTACTCCTCCTGGGGGAGTTTGCTTCTTTGTGTTCTAGAGCTTTCAGCTGTGCTATAAATTTTCTAGTATAACTATTCTCCAGTTTCTTCATGTGGGCACTTAGTGCTATGAACTTCCCCGAAGCACTGCTTTCAAAATAGGTTTATGTATGTTGAGTCTTCATTCTCATTGAATTCTAGGAAGTCTTTAATTTCTTTTTTTATTTCATCTTTGACCCAGGAATGGTGCAGTTGTGCATTATTCAATTTCTATGAATTTATAAGATTTCTGCAATTTGTGTTGTTATTGAATTCTAATTTTTGATGCATGGTGGTCTGATAAGATGCATGGAGTTATTCAAAATTTTTGTAGCTGTTGAGGTTTGATATGTTGTCAATTATGTGGTTGATTTTTGAGAAGGTTCCATGTAGTGGTGAGAAGAAGGTATATATTTTGTTATGTGGATGGAATGTTCTGTAGATGTCTGTTAATCCCAGTTGGGTCATTACTTCTATTAAACCCTGTGCATCTTTATCGAGTTTCTGTCTGGTATCCTGTCTAGTGGTGAGAGTAGGGTATTGAAGTCTCCCACTATAAGTGTGAGGGGCTTTATATGTGATTTAAGTTTTAGTAATATTTCTTTTACGAACATGGATGCCTTTCTATTTGAGGCATAGATGTTCAGAACTGAAACTTCATGTTGGTGGATTTTGCCTATGATAAGTATGTAATGACCTCGTTCATCTCTTATGATTGATTTTATTTTAAAATCTAATATGTTAGATATTAGGATTTCTACCCCATTTGTTTCTTGGGTCCAGTTGATTGGAAAACCTTTTCCCAAACTTTTACTCTCAGGTAATGTCTGTCTTTGAGGGTGACGTGTGTTTCCTGCATGTAGAGGAAGGATGGGTTTTGTCTTTGAGTCCATTCTGTTAGCCTGTGTGTTTTTATGGGTGGGTTAAGACCATTAATATTGAGGGATATTAATGACCATTGATTGTTCATTCATCTTTAATTTGGAATGGTTATTTTTGGTGGAATTATGTGTGGAATTCTACCTCTTTTTTCTTTTCACTCTTGGTAAAGTGCGATTATCTAATTCCTATGTTTTTCTGGTTGTAGTTAACTTCCTTGGATTTGAGTTTTTGTTCCAGAACTTTCTGTAGGGCCGGGTTAGTGGATATGTATTGCTTGAATCTAGTTTTGTCATGGAATATCTTGTTTTCTCCATCTATAGTGATTGAGAGCTTTGCCTGGTATAGTATTCTGGGCTGGCATCCATGGTATCTTAGCATTAATAGATATTCATCCAGGACCTTCTGGCTTTCAGAGTTTCCATGCAGAATTCAGGTGTAATTCTGATAGGTTTGCCTTTATATGTTACTTGACTTTTTTCCTTAGCTGTTCTTAGTATTCTTTCTTTATTCTGTATTTTTGTGGTCTTTATTATTATGTGGCCAGGGGACTTTTTTGTGATCCACTCTATTTGGTATTCTGTAAGCTCCTTGTACCTTCATTGGCATGTCTTTCTTTAGGTTGAGAAATATTTCTTCTATGATTTTGTTGAATATGTTTTACGCTCCTTTGAGTTGGTTTTCCTCACCTTCTTCTATACCTATTATTGTTAGGTTTGGTCTTTTCATGGTGTCCAATATTTCCTGGATATTTTGTGTTAGGGATATGTTGAACTTAAGATTTTCTTTGGTTGATGAATCTATTTCTCCTAGTTTATCTTCAATACCTGACGTTCTCTCTTCCATCTCTTATATTCTGTTTCTAATGCTTGTATCTGTAGTACCTGACTGTTTTCCCAGCTTTTCTATTTCCAGCCTTTCTTTAGATTGTGTTTTTTTTTATTGTCTCTATTTCAGTTTTCAACCCTTGTACTATTTCAATTGTTTCTTGCCGTTTTTGGTTTATCTTTTCATCCATTTGTTGCATCTTATGAATTTTTGGTTTGCTTTTTCTTCCATTTCTTGCATTTTTTGGTTTGTTTTTTCTTCCATTTCTTGCATTTTTTCGTTTGTTTTTTCTTCCATTTCTTGGTTTGTTTTTCTTCCATTTCTTGCATTTTTGGTGTGTTTTTTCATCCATTTCTTTGAGGGATTTTCCTATATCTTCTTTTAGGGCCTCTATCATTTTCATGAAGTTGTTTTTAAGGTCATTCTCTTCTGCTTCATTTGCATTGGCATGTTGGAGTCTTGCTGGTGTGGAATCTCTAGAATCTGGCAGTGCCATATTTCTTTTTCTGTTGCTGAGTGGGTTTTTGTATTGTCTCTTTCCCATGTCTTCTTCTAGTGGGTGCAGAAAGAGCCCCTTACTCGTCTGGTGGTTAGGGGACCAGAGTTCCCTTTTGGTGGGTGCAAGCAAGTCCAATACTCTGAGAGTTCTTGTATTCCTTATCCTAGTTCTGGTTCCGTTGGTGGAGAAGAATCCAAGGAATCTTTGGTGCATAGTCTCCCACCTTGTCCCCTGGTCCCTTTGGTGGAAGAGTAGACCTGGAATCTGGGATGCTTGGCTCCCGCTGGGATGGGAAGCTCTGTTGTAGTTCCCAGGTAATCCCCAGGCACTGGAATGCAGGCCGGAATGCAGGGCCTGTTTTACTGCTGGACCTGCTGGCCCCCTGTTCTCATTAGTGGAAGAAAAGACCTGGGATCTGGGGTGTGTGGTTCCTGCTGGGATGGGAAGTTCTGTGGCTTTCCCCATTCACTGGAAGGCACCCTGGGATGTGGGACCTTGTTTACCTGAATCCTCTGGTTTCCTGGTCTCCTTGGTAGAAGAGAAGACCTGGAATCTGGGGTGCATGGCTCCTGCCTGGATGGTAAGCTCTGTGGCTGTCACCAGGCAATCCCCAGGCACTGGAATGCAGGCCTGAATGCAGGGACTGTTTTACCTGGTTCCACAGGACCCGCTGTTCATATTTCCCCCTTTTTATTACTTTAAACTGTGAATGGGGGGGAGGGTAGATGTCAGACAGATGTACGATATGAAAAGCAGAGAAGATGAGTACAAGGAAGGAAAGAAAAGCTTAAAGTAATAGAAGAGGTATATTGAACAGAATTATTAAATTGCTAGGAGAAATAAGCATGTTGCATGGATTAGAGTGAATTGCATAACTGAATGCTTTATTCAGCATATAGTGCCACCCCACGGCAAACAGTGCTGTAACACCTGAAAAGTACACAGATTTGACAGGGGCAACCAATGAGAAAAAATCCTGAGGTGCCCTTTGGGATCACTGAGAACAGAGTAAGTCTGAAAAGACACTTCAGTGTGTGGCTTCTAGTGCAGGAGACAGTTGTTTTATGTTTTCAGGAAAAGTAAAGATCATGTGCATTACTCCTTAGATACATTTTGTCCTTCTTACAGTGTTAGCCAGCAGGCTCAGAAAACCCATGAGCTGTCTGACTTTCATTAAAATCAGTTTGAGATCTGTATTATTGTCAGAAGCTGAAATGCAACTTACTCTAAATATATACAGCACCATCTATTCTTCACAGGACCTTCTCAACTCTAAGTTTTTCTTCAAGGAAGCTGGGGCAGCACACTATTCCTGTAGGAAGTCCAAGCTATATATTCAGGGTGATTGGGAACTAATACTGGTTAACTAACTGTGCATGGCACTAACAAGAGCCATATGAGGCTTCAAGAGGATGTATGTAATCTGTACTAAGTCCCTCCTTACACAGTAGCTGCCACTTTTCAAAGAAACAGTTTACATCTTATTAAACAGCTTCTCGCAAACATCAAATGCTTAGAAATTGGTAATTTTGGAGACTAGGAAAACTCCTCAGAGAGAACATGATGGGGTCATACCCCAAAACCAGGTGGATGCTTCTGCCTAGGGGTTATGTGTGCTGACTTCAGAGCAAGCACACTCACTTTTTGAAGACAAAGAAGCCCCTGTGTGAGATTCAATAAGAAAAACCACTTGTGGGTTAATTAAATATAGTACTTGGAATGATGTGCTACATGTGATTCTTTATTTATTATAAAAATTTTCATGCAATATTAAAATGTGTCATAGGGTATCAAAGACCTCAACATAAATCCAGCCACACTGAACCTCTTAGAAGAGAAAGTGGGTGGTACCCTTGAACGAATTGGTACAGAAGACAGCTTCCTGAACATGACACCAGTAGCACAGACAGTGAGATCAACAATTAATAAATGGGACCTCCTGAAACTGAGAAGCTTCTGTAAGGCAAAGGACACAGTCAGCAAGACAAAAAGGCAGCCCACAGAATGGGGAAAATATTCAGTAACACCACATCTGATAGAGGGCTGATCTCCAAAATTTACAAAGAACTCAAGAAGCAAGTTTCCAAAACACCAAAGGATCCAATTAAAAAGTGGGCTGCAGAATTCACAATAGAGTAGTCTAAAATGACTGATAGGCATTTGAGAAATTGCTCAACATCCTTAGCCATCTGGGAAATGCAAATCAAAACAACTCTGAGATACCATCCCACTCCTGTCAGAATGGCTAAAATCAAAAACACCAATGACAATTTATGCTGGACAGGATGTGGTAAAAGAGGAACACTCCTAAATTGCTGGTGGGAGTGCCAACTTGTACAGCCACTTTGAAAATCAGTATGGAGATTCCTCAGAAAAATGGGAATAAACCTACCACAAGACCCAGCAACTCCACTCTTAGGCATATATCCAAAAGATGCCCATTCATACAACAAGGAAGTCTGTTCCACTATGTTCATAGCAGCATTATTTGTAATAGCCAGAACTTGGAAGCAACCTAGATGCCCCTCATCCGAAGAGTGGATAGAGAAAATTTATACAATTGTACTATTCAGCAGAAAAAAAACAATGGAATCCTGAGATTTGCAGGCAAATGGATGACACTGGAAGAAATCATCCTGAGCGAGGTAACCCAGTCAGAAAAAGAGAAACATAGCATGTACTCTCTCATATATGGATTTTAGACATAGATCTGGGGAGTGCCAGCCTACAATCCCATTGCCAGAGAATCTGGGAAACAGAACCTTCCTTCGGTGGCTGATGGGAGCAGAGGCAGACTCCCACAGCTAAGCACTAAACTGAACTCAAGATATCCAGTGATAGAGAGGAAGTACTGATGATAAAAGGGATTAAGAATGGGCTGGTTTAACCCCCAGACACAGCTGACCGGACAAGGGTTAGCTCTTGAATCCCAGGCTAATGCCTGGGAATCCAGCATGGGACTGATCAAGCTCCCCTGAATGTGGGTGTAAGTGAGATGGCCTAGGTAATCTATTGAGCCTTGGGCAATAGATCAGTATTCATCCTGGGTATACAAATGGACTTTGGCCTACATAAGTAGGTTATAAAGAATAAGGTCAGGACACCGCAAGCCCAAAGCTTTTGAGTTTCTAACCTCAGCCATACCTATGGCCCACTTTCAACATGTAAGTGTTCTGTTAATAAATGCCGGAATCTCTACCACTACCTTGTCTTCATTCCAGAACATGAGTACTTAGAAATCACAGCAGGTACCCTCCTTCTCCAATCCACACATATAACAGCTTCAGGAATTTATTTTATCCTCTGACATTACCATGTATATTGCTATCCCATGCATTCACTTAATAACACCTCATTCCAGGATCAGGTTTTCTTTACCTTCCAAAAGAGTCATTTGTAATAAATGAACATATCATGTGTCCACATGGAGCTTGTATTCACCTCAGAGTTAAATCTCTCCCCACTGTATCCCCCAGTGGGTAACATCCTATTTCCTTTGTTATTATCAACATATGTTCAATGTTTTAATTTTCATATTTATTGATGTATCCCATGTGCACAGATGGAGCTGTAAATCACAGATGAATGTCTTATTAATTCACCTTATAATAAATGATAAGCACATCAGCTTCTCTTGCTACCTACATTGTGTTGTGACATCTGTGTCTCTGTGAGCACAAAGGAAACAAGGCAGTTTTAACTTCTACATATGCAGTACAGAAACAACTGACCAGCTCCTGTAAGGAGAGAGGAAGTACAGTTTCTCTAGACATGTGATGTAAGGATCCTGGGTGATCACCTCATATTTTAGATTCTGAGTTCAGAAGGATAAAGAAACCCAAGGTTTGGCACAACAGCCCTAAAACACTCTGAAAGGTCTACATTTCATGTTTTGAAAGCTAACAGTTGAAGACATATTTATTTCTTCTAATTTCTCCTGACTCTTAAGAGATGGGGTTTGTAACTTGTCGGGATATCACTATCATTCACTGAGATCAGGAAAATTACTATGAAAAATGGCCAACAAATTAAAAATTCCCATGTGATTTTATAACTAAAATATTTCTGGAAAAATAAAAGAAACATAATCTTTATGTTGTTCACATTTTTTTTAAAATTTAAGTTAGAAACAATCTTGTATCACATGTCAATCCCAGCTCCCTCTCCCTCCCCTCCTCCCCTGCCTTCCCCACCAGGAACCCCAGTGCCCCACCCAATCTCCATTGTGGATCTCCAGTGACTGTCATTTCATCAAGCTGAGAGGGCATCCCATATTGTGGCATGGGCACTCAAAGTCTATTTGTACGCCAGGGATAAATACTACCCAAGGCCCCATAGATTACCTAGGCCTCCTCACTGACACCCACCTTCAGGGGGTCTGGATCAGTCACATGCTTTCCACACAGCCACCAATCTGGGATCTAAGAGCTCCCCATTGTTAGGTTAACTGTTTCTGTGTGTTAAACCAGCCCAGTCTTAACTCCTTTGGGCATCATTTCTCTCTTTCTGACACTGGATTCCAGGAGTTCAGTTCAGTGTTTGTCTGTGGGTATCTGCCTCTGCTTTCATCAGTCACAGGATGAAGGTTTTGTTTCCCAGACTCTCTAGACATGGAATTGTATGCTGGCACTCCTGCTGATTCATGTTGAAAATCCATAAAATCCATAAATGGGTGAGTACATACTATGTTTCTCTTTTTGAGTGGGTTACCTCACTCAGGGTGGTTTTTTCTAGTGTCATTCATTTGCCTGCAAATTTCAAGAATCCATTGGGTTTTTTTTTTCCGCTGAATAGTACTCCATTGTGTAAAGGTGCCACATTTTCTCTATCTACTCTTCAAGTGAGGGGCATCTAGGTTGCTTCCAGGTTCTGGCTATTATAAATAATGCTTCTATGAACATAGTGGAACAGAGTTCACATTTTAATAACCTGGGGACTAGTGGTTTTATTTTTAATATGAATATGAAATGTAGGGAGCCGCCCCCACATTCTCCGTTACAAGATGGCGCTGACACCTGTTGTCAGTTGGAGTAAACAACCTTGGTGCGCACGTGCCTGCTACTTTTCTATCCCTTACTCTCTGCCTTCTCCCGTGGCGTCATATGGGCTGATGAGCAGGAGCCAGTCAGGAGATGACACGTCCGAGGCGGGGACTGCTGAGCTATATAAGGGTTGGGCTTTTCGCTCCCCGGGTCTCTGCTCTGTAAGCTTATGCTCTCCCTCTCAAGACGCATTAAAGCTGTTCTGCAGAAGGATCCTAAGTGTGCCGCGTCGTTCTTGCTGGCGAGACGGTAGCGCGGGATAGAAAACCTAGGTGTGTCTTTTGTTCTAACACTAGATATCCAAAAAGCTTTCAGGATATATAATTTCATTGTAATAAGACTCCTACTATACAACAGAAGAAGAGCCACCATTAACCTCAGTGACACCAACAGTGGAAAGGAATTGTGGTAATTATCCCACATGTCTTTGATTCCCTGGGAAATAGCACTTTTATCCCAGGTTAGAGATGTGTAGACTAAAGCGCAGATAATTAAACTTTTGAGAATTCACACCTAGTGTGTACTTAGACCCCCTTCCCCATGAAGAAATGAAGCCACTATAGGAAGTAGTGTCCTGAACCCTCAGAGTAGGTCCCAGGCTCCTCCACACTGCACAGCTAGTTACTCACACAGCAATTCGCCCTAGATTTTGAAGGACCTCAGCACTTTGTTACATTTTTTTCCTGCCAAGAATTCCAGATCTTTGGTTAAGCTTATCATCGTGCTTTAGATGCACTCTTGTCTTGAAAGTCATTTTTAAAATGAAGTGCTCTGAATTGGACTGGAGATCTTTTGTGTTAAGATAAGGAGTTGATTTTCTCCTTCCAGGTGATTGAGAGGCATTGCTAACATGCACAATGAGCAAGCTGGCATGGTAGAAGGTGACTTTCAGACTACAATAGACAAAGACATGGGAGGGAATCCAGCTGGGTGAAGATTGATGAACGTGGATGAGTTTGATGATAATTGAGACCATGTTGGAACATAAAGGAAAGAATTGGATTGGGCACGAAGGTGTACAGCTGTAATCCCAACGTCTTGGGAGGTCAAGACAGGTGGAATGCAGGTTTGAGGCCAGACTGAGTCATATAACAAGATCTGGTTCCATACATTTGGATGTGTGTATATATATACCTACACACATACACATATAAATATGTATGTATGTATGTATGTATGTATATACAGACACACACGCACACACACACACACACACACACACACACACACACACACACACACACACACACACACGGTAATGAACATTCCTCCCTGTATGAAATGGGCCCTAATGGGAATCACTCATGCCTTGATGCCTTGATCTTTGATTTCATTTGAGCACAGCAGTTTGTAATTCCAAAGCACTTTGAGTTTCCATTGAAAGAAATGCAACAAGGTTCTGTGTTATAACCTAAAAAAAATGTGCAGGCTTAGATGTTCTGTGCAATATCTTTACTCTTGTGGCTATAGCACTGTTTTTGAAAGGGGATGGCTTCTCAAGTTCACACAAATGCAGTACTGGAAGAGAAGAGTTTTGGTCTATGTGACTCTTCACACTAATTTAGCTATGATAGGTTTCTACCTTCATCTATCTACTCTGTGGAAGCCTACTGGATACGATGGTAAATACTGAGTGTCAGTTTGATACAATTTAGGACAGCCTATGAGACAGACCTTTGAGGAAGTTTCTGGATCAGGATAATCAATATAAGAAGACTAACTCCATTTGTAGGGGGCACAAATCCATGGGCTTGGGTACTATTTTAAATAAAAGAGGGGACATGAGCTGAGCCTCAGAGTCCTTTCTACTCTGCCTTCTGATTGCCAGTGCAATGTTGTCAGCTGTTTTAAGTTCCTGTGCCATAATTTCTCCAACATTCTGCGCACTGAACCACAAACAGTGAGCCCAAATAAGCCCTTCTTTCCTTAAAGTTACTTTTGCCAATATATACCACAAAATGCAAAAAATAAATAAAATAAGAGTTAAGGCAAATATTAAAATATGAAAACAAGCTAAGAAATCAACATTATTCATTAATGAAAATACACTTATTGCTAGTAAAATAAATGCCTTAGAAGAGCCATTTTCATACATGCATATAGGTCATCCATTGAAGCATTCCCCTGTGCATAGACTTACAGAATGCTTACCTAGTAATTCAAAAGCTATGGCATGTAATAGCCACAGTGAATACTGAGAGGTCCTCAGAAACTCTGTTTCAACAGGAAAAGAGAATTTGAATGATTACAGGACAAGAACAGGATTGTCTATTAAACTTTCAAGTTGGAAAATAATGTTTCCAAATTATAATATGTAGTTTTAAGAAGAAAATCTTCATTTTCTTTTCATTATTTAATTTGGAACCATCCACTTATAAGTGCTGAGTCAGAAGTAGCAATGTATGGAAAGTATAAGCTGTGTTTTGAGACTTTTTAAATTGTGAATGAGGGAGAGAGAGAGAGAGAGAGAGAGAGAGAGAGAGAGAGAGAGAGAGAGAGAGAGAGAGAGAGAGACTGTGTAAGGAGATGTGTGCACTTCATTTCAGTTGCCCATGAAGGGTGGAAGCCACTGATACCCTGGAGCTGGAGTTACAGCTGGTTTTAAACCAACTGAAAGACATGTTGGAAACTAAACTTAGGTCCTCTGAAATGGCTGGAAATATCCTTTAACTACTGAACCATCTCTCCAACCCTATCTTCATTGTCTTATAACATTTCCTATTTTCCTTTTGCAGCAAAGGAGTTACTGGGCACCCCTCAAAGGGGACCTGAAATGAAGTAAGGATGTGCAACAAAAGAGAAGGGATATAAGGTCGGGGTGGTCTTATGCAATGGCTGAAAATTAGCTTAGTAGGAAAATAGTTGACAAAGAGAACACCTAAAAACCATGCAACCACTGGCACATGCCAGAAGGCACTCCACAGTATCTGATTGTGGCCTATGTGAGACTAAACCACGCAACCCCACATGGATATTGGAAGGTGTGACTTTGTTGGAGTGGCTATGACCTTTGTTTGAGGAAGTGTGTTACAGTGGTGGCAGAGATTGAGGTTTCCTGTGCCCAGATTAAGGTACAGAGTCTCAATCAACTTCCTGTTCCCTTCTGAGTCAAGATGTCAGTCTCTCAGCTCCAGCCCCATGTCTTTGTGCATTTTGCCAAACTCTCTGACATGATGATAATGGACTGAACCACTGAAACTGTAATTAAATATTTTCACTTTACAATAGTGCCATTACCTTTGGGGGCCTTTTTCTTTCAAACCTCCACAGTTACCTAGAAATGTTAACACATTATAAAGGCTTGTTAAATGTATTGTATTTAGAAGATCAATTCCCATTGTCTGAATATTAAAGGGTAGTCATTATTTTGCATTTTTTAGAAATCTCAATATTATTGAAAGGTCAACATCTGCTATATTAAAATATGACTGGCTAAATTTTACCTAAAAAACAACCTTTATTTTTATTAAGGTCATAAAGGATATTTGGAGTTCATGGACTGGAGGGATTGACATTATTGAAATATTCATGTCATTCAAAGAAATATTTACAACCCATGTGTCAATAGAAGTTAAATAAAATGGAAAAAATATGAAAATCAATGTGCAACAAAATCTGAGCACAGATAGCTGAAGCAATTTTGAGCAAAATTATGAGATGGGGCCATGTACAACCAGAATTCATGATATGCTCCAAAGCTGTAGAACTCAGAAAGTAATCCTACTAACAGGATGATCAGGATGGACAGCTTAAATTAAATATCTCAGCATAAAGCTATCCATGTACAATCAAAGGATCTATGATCACATGCCAATGACACTCCATGCAGAAATGGAAGCATCTTCAATCATTGGTTTTAAGAAAGATCTTATTTAGTTATGCCCTCTTCCATTTATTTTATGAATGTTTTATAATATTCACTGAATTGATGTTTTGTTTTTTATTCCTGTTCATAGTTTTAATTATTGTACATGAAGTTTAAAAATATTTTATCATTAATAGAAACACTATTTTATGTTGTGCTTGTCTGCTGCACCTTACTGAATTTATTAGTTTGACTGTGGTATCTTCTGACTTTTCTATATGTAAGCTCATTTATCTGTGAACAGGGATAATTTAACTTCTTGCTTTTCAAATCAAAGCCTCTTGTTTTCTCATTTACCTAAGTCCTCTAGCCAGCACGTCCAGTACTGTGATGACCAGAGGTGGTTGCAGAATGCAGTGATGTCTGTGTTTGGATCTTAGAGACAGAGCTTTCAACATTTCTCTCTTGAACCATAATACAATTAGCTGCATATTAAGTGTGTGATCTACACTTTTCTGAGTAGCCTGGGTAGGGATTTTATCCCAGTGTAGTGAGGGTAAATAGAGGTAGGCCTTCTAAGATAGGGGCCTGTAGGGAAGTGGTGAAATCATTTGAGATGCTATCCTCATGAATAGTTCACATAGTGCCCTCAATTCTTTTGTAATGACATTTGGTTATAAAAGTGAAAGCTTGGCCCCTCCCTGTTTTTTGGCTTCCTGTCTTCCTGATGCTAGCCACTGTGAAACCCTTACCATGCCTTGAATTTCCAAAACTGTAAGCCCAATAAACCTTTCTTCTTTACAGAGTAGTGTCAGGTTCTTTGCTAAAGCAATGTAAAATGAACTAATGCTGGTAGTTGTGATTTTGACCTGTATGGGCACTGCTTTGTTTTGCTACATTTTCTTTAACCTTGGTGTCTAGTTGTAGCAAGCTTTCTTCATGTGTTTTTTCTTTTTAATATAATTCTCCAGATACCTTTAGTTAGACGTTTAAAAAAACTTAAAAGAGTAATTGATCCTGCTTTTTTGTAGTTAGTCATAATTACAGAACTGCAAATGGTATGCAATGCTGTGGGTCCATCTGGTTCTATATATTTTTATATAACAATGGACTCATTCATCAAAACAACTTCCTCCTCTATGAGTTTCTTAGTGCTGAGAATATTTAATAAACCTCATCACTGTCATAAAACAGGAACATTTTGATATAATAATTTACTCATATAAACATGAATGCAATGCAGGAGAACTTTGAGGTTTCTGAATAGCTATTCTCAGAGTAGTTTATCTTTCATGAAAGTGATCAAAAGTAATATAATTCTGTGGGTATTCTCAATTTATTAGATACCATTGAGTTATAAACATCGTACATGGCAATGCAATTTTATCTTGGGCTAAAACACCATCAAAGTAATATAAAGTTGAGATAGGATTTAAAATTGAAATTATCCACATTATGGCTACATTTCTGATTCTTTTTTTTTTACAAGCCCTAGACTATGGGTCCTACCAATCCTTAACCTGGATAGCTGTGCATTCAAAAGTTCAATCCCTCCACAAACCATTATAGGATTCCTTCTTTATGCTCAGATATATGCTATTTCTCCTCCCAAAAATATTTTCCATGAAATTTGTGGTGAGGTACAACTTTATTGTATTCATTCACTCTGTACTGCCAGGATACCTTCTTATTTAAGCTGTAACACTAAGTTGTAATCCTAGATGAAGGAAGTTACCATTATTTCCTAGATAACTCTAAGACGTTTAATTTCTTTTTTTTTATTCTCCAGATTTATTTTGGTAAAAAAATCAGATATAACCTTTCAAAAATTACATTAATGTTTAACATGCATTCAAATAACTTTCTTTTTTTTTCCAGTTTAAATTTAAATAAGAAACGAGGTTGCTTCACAAGTCAGTTCCAGGTCCCTCTCCCATTCCCTCCCCTCCTCCCGTGCCCTCCCCTCAACCCCCCCCCGTTATCCCCTCATTCCCCCAGGGAGGGTGAGGCCCTCCATGGGGGTGTGTATAGTCTGTCATTTCATATAGGGCAGGGCCTAGACCCTTCCCTAAGAGTTCAGGGTGAGAGTGCACCTCACATTTTTCTATGGGAGTCCAAAGTCCGTGTGTATACTTGGGATGGGTACTGATCAGCTGCCCAAGGCTCAATAGGTTCCCTAGGCCTCCTCACTGACACCCAAATTCAGGGGGTATTGATCAGTCCCATGCTGGATTCCCAGGCTGATGCCTGGGATTCAAGAGTTAACCTTTGTCTGGTCAGCTGTTTCTGGGGGTTAAACCAGCCCAGTCTTAATCCCTTTGATCATCAGTCCTCCCTCTCTGTTACTGGCTTTCTTGAGTTACTGGCTTTCTTGAGTTCAGCTCAGTACTTAACCAGCCGCTAAATGAAGTTTCTGTTTCCCAGACTGTCTGGCCATAGGATTGTAGGCTGGCACTCCCCAGATCTATGTCTAAAATCCATATATGAGAGAGTACATGCCATGTTTCTCTTTTTGTGACTGGGTTACCTCACTCAGGATGGTCTCTTCTAGTGTCATCCATTTGCCTGCGAATCTCATGATTCCATTATTTTTTTCTGCTGAATAGTACTCCATTGTGTAGATGTACCACATTTTCTCTATCCACTCTTTGGGTGAGGGACATCTAGGTTGCTTCCAAGTTCTGGCTATTACAAATAAAGCTGCTATGAACATAGTGGAACAGACATCTTTGTTGTGTGAATGGGCATCTTTTGGATATATGCCTAAGATCAAGTAGGTTTCATCCTAGGGATGCAGGGATGGTTCAACATATGAAAATCCATCAACATAATCCACCATATAAACAAGCTGAAAAACAAAAATCACATGATCATCTCACTTGATGCTGAAAAAGCCTTTGACAAAATCCAACACCCCTTCATGATAAAGGTCTTGGAGAGATCTGGGATAACAGGGACATACTTAAACATAATAAAAGCTATATACAGTAAACAAACAGCCAACATCAAACTAAATGGACAGAAACTCAACGCAATTCCTCTAAAATCAGGAACAAAACAAGGCTGTCCACTCTCTCCATACCTTTTCAACATGGTACTTGAAGTTCTAGCTATTGCCATACGACCACAAAGGGGGATCAAGGGGATACAAATTGGGAAGGAAGAGGTCAAACATCATCCATGGGTCAGGAGAGAGTTTGACTCTCTGGAAGCCTCTAGCTCTTTCCCATTAGCATGCCTGCTGATCAATGGTATTGGAGGCTTGTACTGAGAATGGAAGAAGCTTCGTGCTTGTCTGTGTCTCAGGCCTACCAAATTTCCTCCAGAAGGGCACTTTGAACAAATGCTAATTTTTTAAAGATCCATTTATTTACAATGAATACAATATTCTGCCTCTATATATGTCTGATGTAAATATGTTTCTCTTATTGGTTGATGAATAAAACACTGTTGGCCAATAGGGAAGGAATATAGGTGGGCCTAGGAGAGAAGGGGGGTTCTGGGAAAAGTAGTAGGGAGTTGCCATGTGATCCCTGGAGGAGAAAACACATGAGTCTGGCATTCTTGGTAAGATAAGATTGTGTGTGTGTGTGTGTGTGTGTGTGTTTTGTGTATGTGTAGTATTATGGGCTAATACTTAAGGCAGAGCTAGCCAATTAGAAACCCTAGACATTGGCCGAGAGCATTGTAACTAATGGAATCTCTGTGTGTTATCTGGGGCATCTGATGCTGCAACTGGACCCAGGTGGGAATCAAGCTACTTATGTCTGCATGCCAGAAGAGGGTACCACTTCTTACTATAGATTAATGTGAGCCACCAAGTGGTTGCTGGGAATTGAATTCAGGACTTCTGGAAGAGCCATCTCTCTATCCCCCCAAAAAATGTTCTTGTGTTTCATGTTCCATGGGCCAAAGAAATAAAGGGGATTGGCTACTGGTAAAAACATCTTTACTCTGGGGTGAGAAGTAGGAGTCAAACACCAAAAACATTGCCAGCAGAACAAGAGGAGAGGGAAATGTTGCAAGAGATAAGGGAATGAGACAGTGGCTGTAGAGGTGGTTAACCTTCAGAGCATACAGTTCATGCTGGTATTTAACTAAGTACTATATAAGGGTGATCTGACAGTGATTTAGTTTGTTTGCCTGTTGTTATGGTGAACATCATGCTGAAAATCATCTTAGGAAAGTAAAGGATTTATTTTATCTTATGATTCCAGGTCATAGTCCATCACTGAGGTAAATCAGGACAGATATTCAAAGTGGGTGCTTGACACAAAGATCATGGGTTAATACAGTTTTCTGGTTCATTCTCTAGATTTCTCCATGGCTCACACTTAGCTTGCATTCTTATACAGCACAGGTCTGCAAATGGAGTCCTTAATTTGTCTAGATAATAAAAGGCCAGAGTCAGATATAGAGGGAAATGCTGAGAGATTGGAGAGAAGGAGCAAGCCACAGTACACCTTATCTCCTAAGCGTCTCTACAAAGAAGAGAGTAATTTCCTGTTTGTCCTTGCTTATATACTGTTACTGGTGAGCTATGTCACTTCCTGCCTGTCTATACGGACCTCCAGACATCTATGATTAGCTAGCGGCAAGCTCCATTCTCTGACCCCAAGACAGTCTTTATTTGTGCAAGTAAGGTATCACCACACAGGCAAATCTGCCTAAGGATGGCGCTGCTCTCTGTTGTCTAGTCCCTCCCACAAAATCATCAATAAAAACAATCTCTTATAGACATGACTATACAATCAGATCAGAGAAATATCTCCACTGAAATTTCCTCAGATAACTCTAGGCTGTATCATTTTGACATCTGATACTAACTGGGATAGATAGCAACATGGAGAGATTAGATAGGAACTGAATAAAAGTGAGCATCTAGTAACAGATATTTGAAAGATGCATCAGTAATAACTGGTAATATGTGGCCTTTTGGGATTCTGTATATATTTGGAGATTTCTATTTGAACATAACTGTAACTGTGAAATTTCAAAATACTGTCCTGCCAAAGAGTTTTCTATTTTCATAGTAAAAGTGGGAGATAAAAAGCATGTATATTTTTCCCCTGTGGATGATATCTTTAAAATCTATTGATCATCTGAGGCAGATATAGGCAAGAACTGAGGAAGGACAGAGAGTACTAAACACCAGCTTCTGTGTAATAAATCACTAAGATGGAGCAGCTCCACACAAGAACCAGTCATTCTCATGAATGCAATTTGACTGTGGTTGAGTTGAGTGGTTGGATTTGGAGTTTCTCGTGAAGTCACTGGCAAAGCTTGATCTAAAGCTGCTGCCATCTGATAGATGAGACTCATGAATTGTCTAAATGGCTCACCTTCACAGTTACTAAAAGAACAATTAGGAGTTTATGATCTCATCGTCTTCCACAGCAGCTAACACCTGATTGTGTGCATCATCTGTGTTCCAGTGACTTAACCGAGCAGAGCATAGCTTGTTGCACCACAGTCTGAGTCTCCTGAACTGGATTCTCCATATCCATCAGGGGGTAAAGTATTTCCTCACTTGTACTGCTATGTGTCCACCAGTCTTTCATAGCCAGGCCCATCAATATCGTTCATACAAGTTAACTGTGGTTTCAAAGGAGAATGAACTGACATACACAGTGAATTGACTTTTAAATATGTCACTGTGGAAATAAGTGTCATAAAAATGCTTCCTAAAGAATTTAAAAATACACTAATATTGATATAAAAATTGAAATGCACAGACATGTATTTATGTATGGAGAACTGGTACTGAACAATCAGGAAATAGCAGAGCAGAGCCTAGCAGTCATAATGTATATTATAAAGTGGAAAGAAACCAAAGAGAAAGCAACAATTTATTAACATAAATGTGTAATCTGAGTTTGCAATAAATATGACTCCTTCAAACTAAGCTGGAAGATCTGAAATTTCAACAACTGCATTCATGCAATAATCATACTTAAAATATCTATTTTGGTACACTGTGGAGGGCCCTAAATAAGGATAGCATAATAGAAGCGATCTTAATATTCATATTGTATTTTTAGAGACTAACAGTTAAGTTTCTATTTTCTGTGTCTGCTTATCTTCCTGTAAAGCACATTTTCAAGGCCTGCAGTCCAGACTCTCCCAGCTGCAGACTTGTGTCCTTGGAACATACTCTGCCAAGGAGAACTTCTGCTCCCCTGCCCTTCTGCTACCAGCCTTACTTAAGCCCTGTTGTTACTTTCAATAAATGAGACTTGATCAGGATACTATCTTATCTCTGTTTCTCGTATCTCTTGTCCCCCCATTCTCACTCCCTCCCCTAGGGTCCCCGTTGACTGACCTTGCAAGCTGGGACAGTACACTGCTTCATTTAAAAGGAATAAAATCCAATTGTTAATGTAAAAATACAGAAGCAAGAGAAAAAATATGATAAATTCCTTTATAGGGTTAGATGATTCCTTTTTTAAGTTGATTCAAAATACAGAAGTTAGTAACATCATTGATATCAATGCCAAATGAAAAGAAAGTTGCCACAAGTAATCTAAAAACACAAAGGGAAATTTGAAAATAAAATATTATCAACTCAGATTCAACTAAAATTAATATAAGAGGTAAAAACAAGCTATAGAAAACAAAAACTAATTGGCAATAGAGAAACATGAACAGGAAAATATGCACATATCCATGGGCATATGCAGGTACTTAAAATTAACAGCAAATGTGCAAATTTATGTCTGTCTTTCCACTAATAGTTGTGCAATGAGAATACCTCTATTTGTACCTTCCTACTCAGAAAGTCTGAATGTTCCTCACATTTTAAAAATATTCTCTGCACGCAGCAACATTGAGAATACAATCACATCTTACATATCTAGAGATTACAAAATAGTTTACACTATTGGCCTTTTACTAGTGTCACACTGTGTTGACACAAGTGCCCAGGAAAGTTCATGATAGCAGTGGACAACTAACATCCACCTCTGGTCTCTATAAGCACTGCCATCGAAACAACCCAAAATTCTCACCAGGCCTCTGGTAAATACCAACACAGTATGATGACAGTGGCAAAAGTCTTCTTTATGGGAAATATCACAAGCTATGTTGTCAAGTTAGAGAAGTAATGTCTGCATAGTGTATGTAAATTGATACCTTCATCATATAGCAGAGAGCATGTGTTCCTACTTGTTTATGTATCCTGGAAGAAACATTGCAATAACATACACAGACACACTCAAACTCATGCACACATACAGATATACACAGAGATACATGTTGTGCCCAAGTTGCAAAGTCCCCAGAGACCACCAGGAAGACAGACCCACTAAACTGCAAAAGCAATATTTTAATTGTTGATTCACCCATGACGGGGACCCCACCTGGTTAGCAGTCGCAGCAGCCCCCAGAGGGAGTGAAGTTCCTTGTTTTTGGTTTTACGAGACAGGGTTTCTCTGTTTTGGAGGCTGTTGGTCCAGCCTGGCCTCAAACTCACAGAGATCTGCCTGCCTCTGCCTCCCGAGTGCTGGGATTAAAGGCATGCGCCACCACCGCCCGGCCTGCTAGTTTTTTTTTAATTTAACTTTTTAAGCATGTCACTTTCAGTTCCCTCTCCCTCCCCTCCTCCCCCATCCCACGATCCTCCCAACCCTTCACCCACACTCCATCACCCCTCAACTCCCCAGGGAAGGAAATGGCCCCCATGAGGGATTTTCAGGGTCTGTCACATCATCCCTGGAAGGGCCCAGGTTCTTCCCAATGTGTCCAGACTGAGAGAGCATCCCTCCACGTGGTATGGGTTCCCAGAGTCCTTCTGTATGCCAGGAATAAATGCTGCTCCCCTCTCCAAGAACCCACAAATTGCCAAGGCGTCCTCTCTGTTACCCAGGTTCGGTGGGAGGATGTCTGGATCAGTCCCATGCTGACCCCTCAGTCTTAGTCTGGGGTTCATGTGTCCCCCCCTTGTTTAGGTCTGCTACCTCTATGGGTTTCGCCAAGCCAATCTTGATTCCTTTGGTCATCACTCTTCTTTGCACCTGGATTCCATGAGTTCAATTCGGTTCACAGCTGTGGGTATCTGCCTCTGCCTCCATCAGCCACTGGATGAGAGTTCTAGGATGGCATATAAGGCAGTCATCCTCATTATCATGGGAGGGAAGGTAAGGTAGCCTTAATGCCAGTTGGCATCATTCTTGTAGATCTATGAAGATCTCACTAGTGCCAGATTTCTCCTCCAACTTATACTGGCTCCCTCTTTTATGGTATCTCCCATTCTTTTCTCCTCTATTCTTACCCTGGCTCAACCTTCCTGCTCTCCCATGTCCTCCTCTCCCCTTGTCTTTTCTCCCTCTCTTTCTCCAGTCTCCTTCTACCTTCCCCTTTCCCCCCAATCAAATTATGAGATCACATCCCATAACCCTTCTGAAGGTTACCATGCATATCTCTCTAAGGGTCTTCCCTGCACCCCAGACTCTCTGGCGGTGGGATCGTGGCCTGGCAATTCCCTGCTTCATGTCTAAAATCCATATATGAGTGAGTATATACCATGTTTGTCTTTTTTGACTGGGTTACCTCACTCAGGATGGTTTCTTCCAATGCCACCCATTTGCCTGTAAATTTCAAGATTTCATTTTTTTCTGCTGAGTAGTACTCAGCACCACATTTTCTCTATCCACTCTTCAGTTGAGGGGCATCTAGGTTGCCTCCAGGTTCTGGCTATTACAAATAATGCTGCTATGAACATCATTGAGCAGATGTCCTTACTGTGTGAGGGTACATCATTTGGGTATATGCTTAAGAGTGGAATTGCTGGATCTTGTGGTAGACTGATTTCCATTTTTCTGAGGAATCTCCATACTGATCTCCAAAGTGGCTCCACAAGTTGGCATTCCCACCAGCAGTGGAGGAGTGTACCCCTTTCTCCATTTCCTCTACAGCATGGACTGTCATTAGTGTTTTTGATTTTAGCCATTCTGACAGGAGTGAGGTGGTATCTCAGAGTTGTTTTGATTTGCATTTCCCTAATGGCTAAAGATGTTGAGCACTTTCTCAAGTGTCTCTTGGCCATTTTGGACACCTCTATTGAGAATTCGCAATTTAGTTCTCTACCCCACTTTTTAATTGGATCCTTGGTGTTCTGGGGACTTGCTTCTTGAATTCTTTGTAAATTTTGGAGGTCAGCCCTCTGTCAGATGTAGAGTTAGTGAATATGTTTTCCCATTCTGTGGGCTGCCTTTCTGGTCTTACTGACTGTGTCCTTTGCCCTACAAAAGCTCTTCAGTGTCAGGATGTCCCATTTATTAATTGTCGACCTCAGTGTCTGTGCTACTGGTATTATGTTCAGGAAGCAGTCTCCTGTACCAATTCGTTCAAGGATACTTCCCACTTTCTCCTCGAAGAGATTCAGTGTGGCTGGATTGATGTTGAAGTCTTTGATCCATTTGGACTTAAGTTTTGTGCATGGTGATAGACATGGATCTATCCGCATTCTTCTACATGCCAGCATCCAGTCATGCCAGCACCATTTATTGAAAATGCTTTATTTTTTCTATTGTATAGTTTTAGCTTCTTTGTCAAAGATCAGGTGTTCAAAGGTGTGTGGGTTGATATCAGGGTCTTCGGTTCGATTCCATTGGTCCACGTGTCTACTTTTGTACCAATACCAAGCTGTTTTCAGGACTATAGCTCTATAACAGAGCTTGAAGTCAAGGATGGTAATGTCACCAGAAGTTCCTTTATTGTACAGGGTTGCCTTGGCTATCCTGAGTCCTTTGTTTTTCCCTATAAAGTTCAGGATTGTCCTTTCTGGTATCTTCTCTAATTTCTTTCTTTAAAGACTCAAAGTTCTTGCTATACAGTCCTTTCAATTGTTTGGTTAGTGTTACCCCAAGGTATTTTATGTTGTTTGTGGAAATTGTAAAGGGTGATGTTTTTCTGATTTCTTTCAGAGCCCTTTTATTGTCAGTATATAGTAGGGCTACTCATTTTCTTGAGTTGATCTTGTATCCTGCCATTTTGCTGAAAGTATTTATCAGCTGTAGGAGTTCTCTGGTAGAGTTTTTGGGTCACTTATGTAAACAATCATATCACCTGCAAATAGTGAAATTTTGACCTCTCCCTTTCTAATTTGGATCCACTTGATGTCCTTTTTTTCCCTAAATACACATTTTTATTTAAATTAGAAACATGAATGCTTCACATGTAAATCCCAGCTCCCTCTCCCACACTTCCTCCCTTGTCCCTCCACCAGTGCTCCTCCAGGCCCCCACCCAATCCCCACATCATTCCCTAGGGAGGGTGAGGCCCTCCGTGGGGGGATCTCCAAAGTCTGTCATTTCATCCATGGCAGGACCTAGGCCCTTCCCCATGTGTTCAGGCTGAAAGAGCATCCATCTATTTGGAATGGACTCCCAAAGATCATTCATACACCGTGGTAAACACTGATCCCAGTGTTTTCTGTGGCCTTCTCCCTGGCACTACATTCATGGAGTCTGTATCAGTCCCCTCTGGGCCTCTCAGCCATCAGTCTGGTATTCAACAGCTCCCCCTTATCCAGTTAGCTGTCTTTGTGGGTTTCATCATCATGGTCTTTAACCCTTTGCTCATCACTCTGCCATCTCTATCACTAGGTTCCAGGAGTTCAGTTCAGTGTTTAGCTGTGGGTATCTGTCTCTGCTTCTATCAGTCCCTGGATGAAGGTTCTAGGATGGCATATAGGGTAGTCATCAACCCTATCATCAAGGAGAGGCTATTAGGGAAGTCTCTCCACTATTGCTTAGTTTGCCAGTTGGTGTTATCCTTGTAGATCTCTGGAGATCTCACTAGTGTCAGCTCTCTCCTCAATCCTATAATGACTCGATCTATTAATGTATCTCTCATCCTGCTCTCCTCTATTCTTACCTCGACTCTTGATCTCCTTTTGTTGTCGTTTTGCTGTATCTAGAGCTTCAAGTACAATATTGAAAAGGTATGGAGTGAGTGGACAGCCTTGCCTTGTTCCTGATTTTAGCGGAATCACGTTAAGTTTCTGTCCATTTAGTTGAAATTGGCTGTTAGTTTGCTGTATATAATGTTTATTATGCTTAGGTACATTCCTGTTATCCCAGATCTCTCCAAGACCTTTATCATGAATGGGTGTTGGATTTTGTCAAAGCTTTTTTCAGCAGCTAGTGAGATGATCATATGATTTTTGTTTCTCAGCTTGTTTATATGGTAGATTACATTGATAGATTTTCATATGTTGAACCAACCCTGTATCCCTGGGATGAAACCTACTTGATCATGGTGAATGATTGTTTTGATGTGTTCTTGGATCAATTTGCCAGTATTTTATTGAGTATTTTCTCATCAATGGTCATGAGGTATATTGGTATGAAATTCTCTTTTTTAGTTGTGTCTTTGCGTATGAAGGTTATTGAAGTCTCATAGAAAGAGTTTGGCAAAGATCCTTATGCTTCTATTTCATGGAATACTTTGAGAAGAATTAGTATAAGCCATTCTTTGAATTTCTGGTAGAATTTTGCACTGAGGCCATCATCTGTACCTGGGCTTCTTTGGTTGGAAGACTCTTGATGAATGCTTCTATTTCCGTAGGGGTTATAGGTGTATTTAAATTGCTTATCTGTTCTTGATTTAATTTTGAAAAGTGATTGCTATGCAGAAAATTGTCCATTTCCTTTAAATTTTTGAATTTTGTGGAGTACAGGTTTTCAAATTATGACCAGATGATTCTCTGGATTTCCTCCATGTCCATTGTTATATCCCCCATTTCGTTTCTGATTTTGTTAATTTTCATATTCACACTCTGCCATTTGGTAAGTTAGAATAAAGGTTTGTCTATCTTGTTGATTTTCGCAAAGAACCAACTCTTTGTTGCATTGATTCTTTGTATTGTTTCCTGGTTTCTACTTTATTGATTTCAGCCCTCAGTTTGATTATTTCCTGGCATCTACTCTTCCTGAATGAGAAGGTTCCATGTGGTGGTGAGAAGAATGTATATTCTTTTTTATTTGGCTGGAATGTTCTATACATGTCTATTAACCCCAATTGGGTCATAACTTCTATTAGCCCCTTTGCTTCTTTGTTGAGTTTCTGTCTGTTATTCCTGTCTACTGGTGAAAGTGGGGTGTTGAAGTCTCCCACTATAAGTGTGTGGGACTTTATATGTGATTTGAGTTTTAGTAATGTTTCTTTTATGGATACCTTTGTATTTGTGGCATAGATGTTCAGAATTGAAACTTCATCTTGGTGGATTTCTCATGTGATGAGTATGTAATGACCTCCTTCATCTCTTTTGATTGTTTTTATTTTAAAGTCTAATATGTTAGATATCAGGATTGCTACCCCCACTTGTTTCTTGGGTCCATTTGATTAGAAAATCTTTTCCCAAATTTTAACTCTGAGGTAATGTCTATTTTGAGGCAAAGGAGTGTTTCTTGTATGCAGCAGAAGGATGCGTTCTGTCTTCAAATCCATTCTGGTAGCCTGTGTGGTTTTTTTTTTTTTTTTTTTTTTGGTTTTTACGAGACAGGGTTTCTCTGTATTGTTTTGGAGACTATCAGTCCAGCCCGGTCTTGAACTCACAGAGATCTGCCTGCCTCTGCCTGCCGAGTGCTGGGATTAAAGGCATGCACCACCACCACCCGGCGCCTGTGTGTTTTTATGGGTGAGTTAAGATCATTAATATTGAGGGATATTAATGACCATTGACTTCTCATTCTTCTTTGATTTGGAATGGTTGTTGTTGGTGGAATTATATGTAAATTTCCATCCTTTTATTTCTTTTGGCTGTTGGTAAGGGGGGATTATCTAATGCCTATGTTTTTCTGGTTGTAGTTAATTTCCTTGGGTTGGAGTTTTCCTTCCAGAACTTTCTGTACAGCTGGGTTAGTGGATATGTATTGCTTGAATCTAGTTTTGTCATGGAATATATTGTTTTCTCAATCTATAGTTATTGAAAGCTGGGTATAGTAATCTGGGCTGGCATCCATAGTCTCTTAGTGTTGGTAGAATATGTATCCAGGACCTTCTGGCTTTCAGAGTTTCCATGTTGAAGTCAGGTGAAATTCTGATAGGTTTACCTTTATAAGTTACTTGAATTTTATCCTTAGCTACTCTAAATTTTCTTTCTTTATCCTGTATTTTTGGGGTCTTCATTACTATGTGGCAAGGGGATGTTTTTCATTTGGTCCACTCTATTTGGTGTTCTGTAAGGTTTTTGTACTTTATTGGCATGCCTTTTGGTTGGGAAAGTTTTCTTCTATGATTTTGTTGAATATGTTTTCTGCCCCTTTGAGGTGGTTTTCTTCACCTTCTTTTATACCTATTATTCTTAGGTTTGGTCTTTTCATGATGCCCAATATTTCCTGGATATTTTGTGTTAGGGATTTGTTGGACTTAAGATTTTCTTCGGTCTATGTGTCAATTTCTCCTAGTGTATCTTCAACACCTGAGATTCTCTCTTCCATCTCTTGTATTCTGCTGGTTATGCTTGCATCTGCAGTACCTGACCATTTGCCTAGCTTTTCTATTTCCAGCTTTCCTTCAGATTGTGTTTTTGTTTTATTGTCTCTATTTCAGTTTTCAGCCCTTGAACTGTTTGAATTGTTTCTTGCAATTTTTGCTTTGTCTTTCAGTCCATTTTTTGCATTTTTGGATTTTTGGGGTTGTTTTTTTCTTCCATTTCTTGCATTTTTTGGTTTGTTTTTTCTTCCATTTCTTGCATTTTTTGGTTTCTTTTTTCTTATATTTCTTGCATTTTTGGGTTTGTTTTTTCTTTCATTTCTTTGAGGGATATTCCCATGTCCTCTTTTATGGCCTCTATCATTTTCATGAAGTTTCTTTTAAGGTCATTCTCTTCTGCTTCATTTGCATTTTAATGCTGGAGTCTTGTTGGTGTAGTATCTCTAGAATCTGGTGGTGTTATATTTGTTTTTCTGTTGCTAAGTGGATTTTTGTATTGTCTCCTTCCCATCCTTTCTTCCAGTGGGTGCAGAAAGAGCCTCTTCCTGGCTTGTCTTTAGGGAACCAGAGTTCCCTTTTGGTGGGTGCAAGCAAGTTCAATACTCTGGTTGTTCTCCTCTTCCTGGTCCTAGTCCTGGTCCCATGGGTGGAGTAGAAGACTGGGGACCTGGGGTGCATAGGCTGCAGCTGGGAGTGAACACTCACTGGCAGTCCCCAGGCCCTGGTCCCCTTGGTGAAAAAGAAGATCAGGAATCTGGGTGTGTAGGTTCCTGTGGGAAGGTGAGGCTATGTATCAGTCCTCAGGCAGTTCCCAGGCAAGGGAAAGCAGCCTGGATACAGGGCCTGCTTGACCTGCTCCCATTGGTTGGAAAGAAGACCAGGAATCTGGGGTGTATAGGCTCCTGCTGGGAGGGGAAGTTCTGTGGCAGTCCCCAGGCAGTTCCCAGGCACTGGAAGGCAGGCCCTGGATTCAGGGCTCAGTTGACATTGTCACTTTGGTCGAAAAGAATACTAGGAATCTGGGGTTCATAGGCTCTTGCCGGGAGGGGAGATCAATTGGTCTCATGGTTAGATAAGACCAGGAAACTGGGGTGCACAGGCTCCCACCAGGAGGGGAGGCTCTGTGGCAGTCCTCAAGCAATCCCCAGGCACTGGGCCAGCTTGACATTTTTAACGACATAGATGCAATATACTTTTAAAATATCACAATAAATGGAGCCAAGATCTGTTTTTCAGCATCTTTTGCTATGTACATACATGTACTAACATTTTAATTACACTAAAAATGTGACAGTGTTAAGAGACTAGTTCCCAACTAAACACTGCAAAGCACTGGGGAATTTCTATGCATGTACTAGTGTCATGAATAATCCAAGTTCTGTAAAATCAGCAGTGTTTCTGGGTAGGATACTTAAGTGTGGTTTAGGAGACTGTGACTTGTACTGAGGACCTTTAGGACTTCATGATGCACATATTAGGCCACAGAAAGACAATTGAAGATCATTTGAAGAAAAAAAATTATCAAATTGTCCTAAAAATTTTAGTAATGTAGCATAGGACTCCTCTAAATCTGTTAACATGAAATCATTCCATACCACATTACCAAAGTTGCTGTTGAGTCCTTGAAGCAAGTACATAAAGGTAGCAATATTGTCAGAAAGGTGCTGTGGTGGTTAATGTTGTCAGTGTGATGAGATTTAAAATCACTATGGAAACAAGCCACTGTGTTTATTATGTGTAAGTTTATAGATTAGGTTAATTAAGGTTGTAATACCCAACCTAACTAATGAGTAACCCCATTCCATGGGGTCTTGAATGAAAAGAAAAGGGTGGACATCTTCTGAGTACCAGCATTCTGCTCTTTCCCTTTTACAGTTATTAAGCTGCCTCATTCCCTTGTTTCCATGACTTGTCCACATTATAAACTGTACTCTTCCAACATGAGCCAAAATAACCCCTTCCTTCTTTTGCCTGCTTTGGTCAGTCATTTTTCTGCAACAACAAGAAAAATAATTATTAATGTTGCCATACTTAAAGGAGACAAGATGTGGAGATGGTAGGGAAAGGTTCAAGATATGTTCTAAGCAGAGGCCTGCATATAGAAACCATCTCAGGCATCAGAGAACTCTCTTAGCTAGCTGAATGATACAGTGTTTCATGGTATTAAACCTAGAAGGAATAAAAGGGAGGGGGTGTCTATATTGTCTAAGGATGAAGAGGTTTCCCTGGTTCATAAAGCAACACAGAATTATTTTATAGGTGTGAGAATACTGAAGCCTACAATTAAGAAAATGGAATCACATCAGAACTTTCAGACTATGTATGAGATGAGGAAAATCACCGAAGGCCAAGGAAGAGAATTTACTAGATTTTTGTTGTTGTTGTTGTTGTTGGTTTTTGACACAGGGTTTCTCTGTGTAGCTTTGGAGGCTGTCCTGGAACTCACTCTGTAGACCAGCCTGGCCTTGAATTTACAGAGATCCACCTGCCTCTCCCTTCTGAGTGATGGGATTAAAGGCGTGTGCCACCACCCAGTTGGAGAGATGGCTCAGCCATTAAGGCTAGGCTCACAACCAAAAACTTACTGATATTTCATTAGCACCTAAATATAAGTTTCAAAAATAGGGAACTGAATATGCTATCTCCATTATAAGACCATGAACTCAAAGGATACAGTGCATCATTTTGACTTGGCATTTTTCCCAGGGGACATTGCTACGTCCATGTCCAGTGAACAGTGACACCGTCTGTCTATTCTCTGACCTGCCATGCTACTTGATGGAGCATATTCTAAATATTGGCTCATTTACCTCTAACTGCATCTCCCCCACCTTTATCTCAAGGAAGGCAGCAATTGAAAAAACAAAAAAAGGAAAACCTTTTCGTGTCTGCCTTCATGCCTGTGTGGATTTCTTAGAGTGCTTTTTATTGGAGAAATTCATTTGACTAAAAGAAGAAAGACAAGACACAATGAAGTGTATAGTTGTGACAAGTAAATTGAAGCTATTATATTTTCTATTCCCTTAGTATAGTCCCTGCATTAATAGATATGTGACCTTGAAAATTGGGGCCTGGTTTCTTCTGTTGCTCATTACTGTTGCGAAAGCTTTCCCATCAATCATATTTATTCAGGAATGGACCTTGGAAAGGCATTTTAATCAGCGCTCTGGCGATATTTTTTTTTTATTTGTTAATTTACTTCATTTGCCCCTCCCTATGTTGTTTGTTTTTGTAGAATGTATATTTTTGTTTTAAAGTGGAAAAAAATCACCAAATGTTGAAGAGACACCTTCTCTCAATTCTGACAGTTATCAACTTCTGATTTTAACATTGTGTTTCATTTGTTTGTTTCTTGTTCATTTCTAGTATGTACCTTCAAGTGAAATATTTTAGAGTATCTCCTTTGCATACCTAAGATCTATTTTGTATTTAACATGTCTGTTACTCGATTACATAGTATATTTAAGGTTTATTGTTACTCTTTTCTAAATACAAATGTAATAAAATTATGTGGTAAAAACACAAAGCTATAGAAATTAATAAAGGATGGGTAAGTCATGAAGGAAAAAAGACAAGTAACTAACCACGTTTGTGTAGATACACACACAATATTTTCATGCTGGCCTACAAATACCTGTGGATACCCAAGTTCCCTATACCAATAAACTTGAAAGACAGAGGTCAAGCAAATGTATAGTGAAATATTTTTTTCTTCTTCTCTTGACAGATATGTTTAAATCATGATCTTTAATGCCAGGTCCAATTATAGAAGTCTCAGGATCTTGAAAGCATTTTCATCTAGATAGAACAATGTGGAGAGTGCTCTTTCCTTTTCCTGACCCTTGTAGTGGGCTTTTCTACATGGGGCTTCACTTGAATACATGTCCCAATTTTCCAAGTCCTCAAGGCCTGTTTCCTATCTGTAGCTAGTTCACACTTAGTGATCCAGTCACACTTAAAAAGGCAGATTCAGGAATGATACCAGAAACCTGTAATCAGGGATTCTTGAATCCTTAATAACTCAAGCATTATTTGGTGGAGGGATAGAGACTTCAGATAAACACATGTCTTTGACTTAAAAGGAAGAGCAGAGCCAAAATTAGGGTCCATTTTTTCAGATAGGTCCCAATATATGTTGATGATGGATATCATTCCTTGAAGATTGTGGAGGGCTGGTGAATTTTGTTTGCATTTAAGGAAGTTTCAGATCACTAGTAAGTTTCTCTTGTGTGCTAATTCAAACTTCCCAAGCCCTAGAGAGCCTCATGTCTCAAATTCCTCACTACTGGGATTGCAGATGGGCTCTGCTGTCCTTTTTTTTTTTTTATTTTCCAGTTTAAATTTAGATAAGAAACAAGGTTGCTTCACAAGTCAGTTCCAGGTCCCTCTCCCATTCCCTCCCTTCCTCCCGTGCCCTCCCCCCCCCCCCCCGTTATCCCCTCATTTCTCCAGGGAGGGTGAGGCCCTCCATGGGGGTGTGCATAGTATGTCATTTCATATAGGGCAGGGCCTAGACCCTTCCCCAAGAGTTCAGGGTGAGAGTGCACCTCACATTGTTCTATGGGAGTCCAAAGTCCGTGTGTATACTTGGGATGGGTACTGATCTGCTGCCCAAGGCTCAGTAGATTCCCTAGGCCTCTTCACTGACACCCAGATTCAGGGGGTCTTGATCAGTCCCATGCTGGCTTCCCAGGCTAATGCCTGGGATTCAAGAGTTAACCTTTGTCTGCTCAGCTGTTTCTGGGGGTTAAACCAGCCCAGTCTTGATCCCTTTGATCATCAGTCCTCCCTCTCTGTTACTGGCTTTCTTGAGTTCTCTGCTGTCCTTTTTTTTTTGTTGTTTAGATTCTGAAAATCAAACTCATCATCATAATCTGAATGACAAGCATTTTACATCTTGATCTATTTCCTCAGCCCTTCTTTCTAAATTTCATGCATTACTAGTATGTTTAAGCTGTCTGTCTTTGAGTTTCTATTGATGCTGTGAAATACCATGGCCAAAATAAGTTGGGGAGGAAAGAGTTTATTTGGCTTACACTTCCCTATCACAGCTCATCATCAAAGGATGTTAGGACAGGAACTCAAACATGGCAATGACCTGGAAGCAGAAGCTGGTGCACAGACCATGAAGGAGAGCTGCTTACTGGCTTGTTCCTTAACCTGCTCGGCCTGCTCTCTTATTGAACCCAAGACCACCAGCTGAGGGATGGCATCACCCAAAATGGGCTGGGCTCTCAAATGCCCTAAAGCAATATTTTTTGTTTGTTTGTTTTTCAATACATCCTGACTGCAGTTTCCACCACTCCATTTTCCCCATGCCCCACCACTTCCCCTCTCCATAGATCCATTCCTCCTTTCTTTTCCCTTTAGAAAGGAGCATGCCTCCCAGGAATATCCATAAAACTTCAAATAACAAGATTGGATAAGACAAGGTAGGCAATGACCCTCATACCAAGGCCGGGTGAGGCAACTCAGTAGGAAGAAATGGTTCACAAGGGAAGACAAAAGACTCAGAGATACCCCTAGTCCCACAGTTTGGTGTCTCAAAGATATCAAGCTAACAACCTTAGCATACATACAGAGGACCTAGCACAGACCCACACACACTCCATAACTGCTGCTGCAGTCTCTGTGCTCTCCTATAGGCCCTACTTAGTTGAAGAACATGGATGCAGTTTTCCTGGTATCCTTGAATCCTGTGTCTCCTCCATTTTTCCTCCCCCTCTTCTATGGGGTTCCTCAAGCTCCAAGGGGGAGAGACCCAATGGAGTTGTTCAATTTGGTCTCCCTACCTAATGTTTGGCCATGAGTCTTTTGCATCTGCTGCTATCAGCTACCTAGGTGGTACCCTCTTCAAGGAATATTGGGGTAGGCAATGGTCTATATCATTAGGAACAATTTATTGATTTTTTAAAATCATAGATCTCTGGGATATCCAGTCTCTGATTTCTGGTCATCCAGGCACTGCCAAGAATTGGCTACCTCTAGTGGTTGTAAAGCTTAAGTTAGACCAGGCATTGGTTGGGCCCCCACAGGTTCTTTGCCCCCGTTGCCACAGTGAATCTTTCAAGTGAGATAAACTATAGATGGAGGGTTTCATGAAAGTTGTGTGCTCAGTCTCAGTATTTACAGAGGATGATATGTTCAGGCTCCAAATCCTCCGATGCTAGTGTCACCCTCATAGAATCCTAAGAGTTTCTACTAAATAAAGTTTCCACATCACTCCCCCCATCACAATGCCCTTCAATTCCAGCACTCTCTCCCAGTTTGTCCTACAGCTAGACCTTATGGAGTCATTTTCTCAGTTGAGGTCCCCCTCTTTCAGATAACTCTAGCTGTGTCAAGCTGATATAACACTAGCCAGAAGAATGTTTATGTTTTTTTATGTGATTGAAAAGTCACCGTTAAGATGAAAATGTCTGTAGATGTAGGAAGCATTTTGGAGGTGGCATGAGGTCACAGAGAGAACTGAGCATAATGAAATTGGAACACAAGAAGAAAAATAGAAAAGACTAGGAGATGGGAAGCTGGTAGCCACCTCAGCACAGCATAGGACAGGTAAAGGGATGTATTTTATAATATGATATATTTTATAATATTGTCTCAGCAATTTAAAGCAGAGTTCAAATATAAAATATGTTATTGCTACGAAGTTGTGTGGTCGCTGGGTTGTTTTTTCAATGAAATGGAGATGAAACATTCAGGTGAGTTGGGGAACTATCAGAGAAATAAAATGTCCGAGTAAAGTTGTAAGGATGTGAAAAAATTTTGAAAATATCTACATCAAAGAAGAAGGCCAGGGCAGCTTGAGAACTACCCAGGTTTGTTAGACCCAATCAATTACTCAGCTAGATTTACCGTGTAAAGCTGAAGTTCAAGCAGACAGCTGGAGTTTTCTCAAAGACAACACAGTAGTAATGAAGCAGCCATGGATCTCACAGGGCAAGTGCTGAGTACAGGAGCAGTGTGGTAGCAACCAGTGAAACTGACACAAGTCAGCAACAATGCAAAGAGGCTCTAAGTATGGACAAATGAAGGTAAGACAATGGGTCAAGACTGCTAAACTGGATGTAATTCTAATTTATGAATAGAGAAAAATAATTCATCAATGAAGTAAGCAAGAGAGGAAAGTAACAAACATTTGTATTGCTGTTTGTCTCATAGGTATTACTTCCTTACTAACTATTCAAGCTTCCCTAAATCACTTTACAACATCCACATCCTACTAGGAATGACACATAGTGCACTCTAGAAAACCACACATTATCAGTCAACATTGCAAGTGGATTGCAGCCATATTTCTACAGTCTGAGAGCCAGTCTCTTAAGAGGCCAACTTGAGAGATTCTTTTTTCTTCTGTATTACCAAAGACAAGGGCTGAAGCATTTCCTCAGCTTATATTTTTCCCCTAAAGAAGAATAATGTTGGTGCAATTAAAAAGCTATACTATAAATTAACTGACCTGTCTCCATTAACTCTCCTTCCCAAGGGAACTGAGGCATCTGGGTGATTATTAAACTATAAATGGACCTGCTTAATGCCTTCATCCCCCACAATTGTATCTTAATCGTGATCATTTTGTGGTCCTTGGAAGTGGTTTTCAAGCAATCTTTGAACCTTGCAGTTTGAGGATGACTTAAATATCACTAAATCATAGGCGTATTTTCATGCATTATTGATTTTCTATTGTCATTTACTACTTCATTATGTTTGGGGAGTTTATTATTTATAATACCAACTATACCACTCAACAAGGTTGCCACAAATCAGCCCTGTGCCTCTCCAAGTAGCTGTCACAATTCTTTATGACCACCCAGGGAGCTTACATGGCCAAAACACATTCCTAACTTAATTTCAAAGTGCATCACAGATAAAACACAATAATTTCAGGGACCCAAAGTACCATACAGTGAACACATGCCCTTAGCCATTGTAATAATGCATTACGAAACCATAGGGTGCTGATATTCTGTTCTTTAAGTGCTGAGCCTATGAAGGGTGGGATCATTTTCGGCTGCATGTTTTAGAGAGGGGAAGACAACTTATTTTAAACACATTAAAGAATTAGAAATGATCTACAACATTCAACATCTAGCTAGGAAAGCCATGGATCTAGTGATATTAGCCAGGGAGAACAGATACCCTTTGGGATCAAAATAAATGTTCTCAGGTGGCTGAAGTATCAATATGTATAATAATGTACATATTTAGTTTTTGTCATCCAGAAAGAAGATCCTAATATATTTCATGCAACTTATCAGAGTAAACATGAGATAAAGGATTCTAATTCATAGTATGACAAATTGGGTTGTCTTTATCATGCGGTTCACTATCCCCAAAGCTCATGAGTGGCATTTTGTTATTGAAATGGTGTCTTGCTATGTTGGCTGAATAGTCTGACTTTGAATTCCTGAGATCCAGAAATCTTCCTATTTGAATTTCTCAAGTAGCTTGGACTATATGTGAACAATGCTACAGTTGTGTAAAAGTTGCTATTGTAGGGGTTGAGGACATTAAATATATTCATATTAGTAAGTCACATATGTTTTAATTTAATTATATACATTACTTAATTCCTATGGGGGGTGGAGTTCATGCATATGGGCCATGAAACTGCAGTCAATTTCTTCATTTAAGTAACATTCTCTTTCTTTAATTCTTCGTTAAAAAGAGCTTTTATTTATGGAAAATCATGAATAAATTCTTTTTTGTTAATTCTGTTTTATTAGTGAACTGGAAATCTAGACAATTCTGCAGGCCAGGGAGGCATCATCACCAGCTCCAGTACCACCCTGGCGCTTCTTGGCATTCTTCCCCTTCACGCAGCCTTGCGTCCCCCACCATAAGAACGGATGGAAAAATGAATGTGCTTTTGGGAATCAAAGCAGCCAATGAAGGACTGGATAACCTGCTTGTGGACCCTGATATGACGCTGGTGGATAAGCACACAGGCCCAGTTTAAATACCTGGATCTGCAACTGCCTCTCCAAGAAATCCTCATTCTTCAGGCCCAGAATATAATCCAGCTTCATCTTGCCCTCATCTAGTACCACAATGAGAACAAGTGGCGCCTCAGCAGAGCATTGCCTTCAAAAAGACACCATGGGTCCATTTCGTTCAGTGTCAGCAGCTCCCAGGCAGCCTTGCAGATCTTGGCCAGGATAAATTTGACCCTCCACACCTCACATTTGTTCTGGAGCCCATATTCTCCGATCAGCTTCAGTTCCTCATCAAGACACAACTTCTCGAAGGATATCTGTGAAGTCACGTAAATTTTGCGACAATCTCAACTTCTGGCAACCGGCATGTTGGCGTCTCAGGGCCCGCCACGTGCCTACGAACTCACACGTGTGAGAAAGAGCACGGATACATTCTTACAATAAGTAATTAACAAATGCTTTTCTTATGACATTAGGATTCACAGCCAGAACTTGCACATGCTAAGCAGAATTGTTCCACCCATCTGTGTCATCCATCTTAGAACACAACATTCACCATTGAATACCTGTTAATTCTTTAAAGCAATATTTCTGCTTTCCATCATGGCTATTTTGCTCTTTTGTTGTTTTCATAATCATTATTAAATGGGGGTGGGTATGAAGATTCATAAAACATAATGAGAAGAGAGTAAACTGCAATCTCGAAACTTTTATTAAATACTGAAGATGATGAAGATTTTGTTCAGAATACAAGTAGTATTTTAAATAACCAAATGAAAGTAAATAAACTTTGTTTTTCAGAAAATTAGTGTAACTTTATGCATTTATATGTGTGCATGTGTCTGTGTGGGTTTGTGTCTGTATGTATCTGTGGAAGGGGAGTGAGAGAGGAAGGAAGATGGGAAGAGAGACTTGTGTTAAAGTGATTATATTTTCAGGGTTGTCAATCATTTGAGGAAGTCTTTACATGTAAGGTAAAGTCATGCACACAGGAATCAATCCCATTAGATAAGAAGTCATGAGAAGAAAGATGTAAAATAGAAGAGAACAAAAACAAGCTGGAATCACTAGCATGTGGGTTGCTATGAACATATCCTGAAACCGTAATCAGTTGTCCCGGGTTTCCTGTACCTTTATTACATTTGGCAACACAGAGAACTCTGTCATAGAACTTGAAGACGTAGATGAAAACAGCCTTCAAAGATATTGGTGCTTCAAAACGATATTGCATGTCAGTATATCAATGATAAAACACATGGGCTTCCATTCTATCAGTTAAACATCCCAAAGGCTTTCCCTGTGTTCTACTCAAAATGAACACATACAATAATAGGTTTTTGAGATATAAAAAAATAGACATTGATCTAAATATCATTGCAACTCAAATAAAGAATGTGATGTAACATTACAATTATAACAGCAGGGCCTTGTTATTATTGCAATTTGGATGGGCCTATAGTATACATTTATCAAGAATAACAAGATGATAATTTCAAAGCTACCCGCAGAAAACCTAGATTTATGTCATTATTTCTCCTGAATTACTTGGTCGAAATACATAGGCACCTTGTCCTCAAAAATCAGCCTCTGAGGGTCTGAAAACTACAACTGTTTTAGGTAATCAGTGGTGTTAGAAATACTCCCCCTGTGAATACATAGACCTAATAACAAAGTCCTTAAATACTTAGCATTCTGAGCATCTAGATTCCTTCTAAGTGTAGGAGAATCTGTCTATGTACCTTTCATTATCTTCAAAACACAGACAAGAAAACCACGGCATATCATGGTTAAAGAAAGTCTAAATCACAGCTTCAAGACAAGAGAAAATGTCCCTCGACCCTAGGACTTGAGCTCTTTGGTAGCAGTTCTCAATATTCCTATGCACGAATTCAAAAACCAAACAAACAAATAAAAATTCCATCTGTTTCATACAAGTTAATACATCAATAAACCTTGAGTCAATTTGGTAGCAAATATAAAAAAATATTTTCAGTATCAGAAATATATGACTGGTGGGCTAGGAATATATATTAGAATTACTTGCCTTGAATAAATAAGGTCCTGCACTTCTCAGAAACACACACACACAGACACACACACACACACACACATGCACAAGCGTGCGCATGCACACGTGTGCATAGGGTGGGGGGAGTGTACAAAATAAAGTTTGGTAGGATTATCATTTGTATGTTTTTATAGTAGGAAAAAGCATGTCTTGATTGGTGAAAAATTAAACACAAAAGTCTCAGAGAAGTATTTATAATTTAAGGCAAAGAGAATGTGTATGGCAGAGGAAGAAGCCAGTTATGGGATAGATAACAGAGGCAAAGGATAAATGTTGAGCAAAAGTTATCAGTCTCTGGAGACAGTAATAAGCAGTATATTGGGACCTGACTCTAGAGCCTAGGATGTCTATTGTGTTTTCTACAGAAGAGTAAAAATGAAGAACAAGAGAAGGACTTCAGATGTTGTAGTTTTGACCTTGGACTTTCAGCAGTACAAAGAGAAAGCATATGAGATACTTTGGTAATGATGAGAACCACCTGAAGGATGATGAAGAAAGATACTTGGTCAAAGGTTAAGGATGGTGAAAGTATTTTGTCACAACTGAGGACCATTGAGTCCTGTCTGAGAACACAACCTGCTTCTTTGTTCTCTTGGAAATTTATTGTGAATTGAAATTCATCTGACTTATAAGAGTTATAGGAACATATAATTATGACTTCTGTTATTCTACATAATATCTTGATTTTCCTGAATTACACTATATCAGCTGTGTTGGTTCACTATTGAAACAGTCACAAAAATATTCTTCTAATTGATAGAAATCTATTTTCATCACATCCTCAGAATATTTTGTCTGTTTTTATTTTTGCTTTTAATTTTTGTTGTTTTTTCATTAATCTACAGTGACTTTGCTTAAAGAGGAAATCCATACTGCTTCCTGATTGGTTTTGGAGTTTGGTTTTGTGATCTGTGATAACTCTGAGGAGGTCATTATTATTTTTATCACCACTCTATATATGTTTCTAGAGAAATAAAATAAAATAATACTGCCATATTTGTTCTAGGGAATTTAAAAATATACATTCTTTGACTTATAGCCTTGCTTTTAGAAATTTAGTTGGGTTATCTGAGTATATAATACTTAAGAAACTACCAGTTTAAGACTACAATTTTTATCAGACAAAAACACAGTCAACTCCTCCATTCCCTTGATATTCCATAAGACTTGCCTCCTCCAAACATCAGAGAGCATATTCTCTTGATCTCCTCTGCTGACACTACATCCTTCAGCATCTCCTTTTGAAATAGGTATTCCTCCTGCCTCTGACCCTTGTCCGTTTTTCTTCTTTTCTTTGTAATTTTATATATGTGTGGAATAGCTACAGGCTCTCTGGTGATTTCACCAGTCACATCTCAGTCGATGGCTGGGGAGTTGAAAAATCAAGATAGTCAAGGAGCATTACAGTGAGAAGTGCCAAGCTTGCTCGTACAAGGTCAGGGGTCTTTACTCTGCAGACACATCAAACTCTATTTCTTCTGAATTCTACTCTTTTATTCCCCCCTGGAAATGGAAAATTCCCCTTTTTAAAGTCCTGCATATCTTTTATCCAAGAGTACCTGGCAATCTATATTTGTCAGTTTGGGTTTGGAGAGCTGATCACAGAGCAGTAAGATGTCAAATGAATCCAGATAAAGTGAACTTTGCTTGAAGATGTAAAAGGAAAATTTAGTTGTAAGTAATTAATTTGGTGACAAGATATTTGAATCCCAAGATCAATGTTAAGATTTCTAGGATTAGAGGCCATCTTTGATTGACACAGGAATTTTGTGGCCACCAAAACCAAAACCTGGCTGTTTCACTGAAGAGGATTTCATTGTAACAGTGCATTTATGTTGTAGTGAGGCTTATGAGGACATCTATGTTGCTTTTCTAAAGCACAGATTGAAAATATTATTCCAATATTTATTCCACAGTAATCAGCATAAAAGTTAAATTTTTGATTCACTTACTGTATTAGTTACTTTTCTCATGTAACAACATGCCTGACAAAATGACTTAAGGATAGAAAGAAGGATTTATGTGGGGTGGGTGCAAGTACTGATATAAGAATAAGTTCAATTACCTTTACCTTTGAAGAAATCAGAACTGAGAAGTGATTCAATGCATGATAGAGAGCCATGAGGAAAGAGAAAAAACATGTAGGTATGAGAGCACAGAGACCCTAGTTGTAAAGCTGAGGAACCAGCATTGGACTGAACCAAGACCTCTGAATATGGGTGCTAGCTAGGGGCCCTAGGAAGTCTATGGAACCTCTAAGAGTGGAGCCAGTGTTTATCCCTAGTGCACAAATGGATTTTGGGAGCTCATTCCCTATGAAAGGATACTATTACAGCCCAGATACAGGAAAGAGGGACTAGGCCCTCCCCCAAACTGTGTGCCAGACATTAATGATCCCCATGGATGGCCTCACTGTCCTTGGGAAGTGAGAGGTGGTGGATTGGGGACATCAGTGGGGAGCATGGAAGGATAGAGGGCGAGGGAATGGAGGGATTGCTATGTAAAATAAGATTGTTCCTAAAATAAAATTAAAAACAAAATAAATTACATAGTTATTCATGGTGAAGGCGATAGGAGCATGGACATAGTTGGACCATGATGTGCCCATGGTCAGAGAGCAGTTGAAGATGGACATTGATGCTCCTCTTTCTTCCTCTCTTTTATTTAATTCAGATACCAGTCAGCCCATGAAGCTGCCTGCTCACATGTTAGACAATCTTATCTTCCTGTATATCTTACTAAATTTCAAATAAATTCTAAAGACAAATCACATTAAGTATCAAAGGATCAAGTGGAAAGTCCCAGTGTAGATGCAGGTACTAGCTATAGCCCAATGGTGGATAATTAAGCTAAGTCTCTGTCTTAGCTGGGGTTTCTATTGCAGTGACAAAACATCATGAACAAAGCAAGTTGTGGAGAATTGGATCTTTTTGGTTTACACTTCTATATTGGTGCTCACTATTGAAAGAAGTGAGGGCAAGAACTCAAACAGGGTAAGATCTTGGAGGCAGGAGCTGATGCAGAAGCCATGGAAAGAAGCTGCTTACTGGACTGATTACCATGGCTTGCTCAGCCTCCTTTCTTATAAAACCCAGTACCACCATCCCAGAGATGGAACCACCGACAATGGGCTGGGCTGGTACCTTCTCCACTGATTATTAATTGAGAAAATGCTTTACACCTGGATCTCATGGAAGCATTTCCTCAACTGAGGCTCCTTCCCCTGATGACTTTAGCTTGTTTCATGTTGACACAAAACCAGCCAACAAAGTCCGCCAAAGTCATCAGAAGCTTTTATGGGTTACTATACTAAGGTGTTGAAAACAAAAATGGGACACAGAGGACAAAGAACTAATAAAAGAATATAAGTCACTGAGAATGAGGGCAAGTGATGACAGATTTTGGTCATGAGAAAATGAACACAAAATGCCAAAATCCTCATTATAATCAAGGTGCAAACTGATGATTGTGATACAGAAGTAAAGCAAGAAACAAGGCTGAAGTCAAAACATACTATAAGCAAGCTGGTTGTCATGGTAAATATGAGAACATCATTTAAGCATAAATGCATGAAGAGTAAGAAAGTGCTAGAAGCTAAATCTTTTCATGTCCAAAGATGGAATATTGTAGGAGTAGGTCATAAGTTGAAAGATGCCAGGGATTGACGTCTGTCAGGAAATAACAGCAATGACAATTTCATGAAAGTTTTACCATTGTGGTGTGCCAGGCAGTGACATATTGTATATGGTTCATATACTACCTCATCCTTTTATGTATATTGGATTCTCATCATAGCTTAAGGACTCACAGATGTTGTCAAGGTAGTGATGCATCTACGAGTTGGCTAACATGTCATCATCCTGATATAAGACTCTTATAATGACCCCAAATGAAATGCACTCACAAGAAAATATCCTTAGAGCACCATAAAATTTATCAGGCAAGAATAACCAGCAAATACACACAGTCTTGCCAATGACATAATTAGAATTTAGACTCATCCTAGGTAAATTTAGACAGACACCTTTAATCTCCACACTACGTTCAGGAAACGTGTTTGAGTTGGGTGGAGGAAAACATACTTCTAGACATTGAAAAGAGTTGACTTAGTTGCTTTTCTATTGCTATGATGAAACACCATGACAATTCCAGAGAGATGTGCCTATCAACAGCACGACAGGAAATTATAGAAACTCACAGACAATTGGAACATCAAGCTTAAGATTCAGATGTTAAACCTCAAGCAGAAAGAGAAAACTGAGGATGGTTGGAGTATGAAACTTCCAAACACATCACAGTGACACAGTTTCTTTCACCAGGCATTATCTCCTAAAAGCTCCCCCAAACAATGCCACCAAGTAGGAACCAAGCATTCAAACACCTGAGACTATGGGGACACCTCAAACCACCAAAAAGATACTTTACATGTTTTAAGTATGTATTTTTATTTATTTATTGAGAATTTTAAACATTTGTACCACTTCAGAACTCAGAAATTTTTCTCCTTAATACAAGACTTATTCTTGTACCATGGCTAAAGATAACAAGCTAGTTTCTCTGTGATTCCAAAGACACACCTTTGATTTTCATAATTGACTGCATGTGTAAGTGACTGCCTTGATGAAACCTCTAAATAAGACTAATCCACCTACTCTTTGTGTATGTGAATTCATTTCACTTGAGTTAGTGTGTGCACTGTCCGGATCTCAGGCTCTAGTTAATGATCTGGCAGTCTCTTCCTAATGTGGTCTTTTAGGATTATTGTTCTCTACATTTATCCCATAATTATGTTCTATGATGAAAAATTGATTGTGCTGGTCTTTAAAAATACTAAAAGATATTTGGTAAATCATCTATCAAAGATAAAAAGCTGAATGAGGCTGTAATTAAGAGTGATGCATCTAAATATTCCATTGCCCCTAAGAATCTTTGAGGCATTCTTTTTCTTCTGATAATTTAACTTTGTCAGCATTACATTGTAGCAGTAGCAAGAATAATAATAATATCAAAATAAAGAAAAGATAGCACTTAATTATAAAACACCTGAAACCGAACACTATCTGAAATTAACTGCCCCAGGGGTCCCAAGCAATTTAACTGAGCTACTGTTGATATTGGAAATTTAACCTTTTAACTGGTGATTGACAACCTGATTCTAAAGAATGTAGTATTTATAGATTCCATTACAAACTGCATTACCTCAATTCTCCAGCAGATAGAGGACAAGAAAGCAAGACTTCTGTGGTCATGAGGTGAAGCCTGGGAATCTGGCACTTAGCTTTATATGTGTACCAGCCTGAAAGGATACAAGTCCACCATGTGCGATTGCCAGCTGCCATATGAATGAGCTGCTTTGTTGATCCCTAGGATTTGCATGGATTTCCTTGGTGCCTTAGTATGAAGCAATTCCTTTTAAAATTACTAAGCTTGGAAATTTCTTTGAAATTTGACTATATCTCTCATTGTTCTGTTCTTGAAACTCCATTAAGAGATAATTTGACCTTGATATAGTTGTTAGTATTCAGGCATCTGCATTGGTCATTCCTTGGGGTTCTGACAGGATATGTCTTCAGGTGTAACCACAAAGACCAGCAACTGTGCACATTCACTAGTTCACTTTTAAAAGGACCCTGCCCACCTCCCATCTTTCTCTCTGTTCCTCCTCTTTTGGCTTCTCTGCCTGCTTCTCTCTGTTCCTTCTTCTTCTCTCTCTCCCTTTCTTCCTTTCTCTACCTTTCTCTCTCTCTCTCTCTCTCTCTCTCTCTCTCTCTCTCTCTCTCTCTCTCTCTCTCTCTCTGTCTCTCTCTCTCTGTCTGTCTGTCTCTCCCCTCTCTCTCTACCTCTCTCTTCTCTTCTGCTGTTCCTCAGAGCCAGTCTCTTCTCCCCCTTCCCCCTTTCCTATTCTCTTTCCTACAATAAAAATATCCTCCACACAAGCTGTATTGCATTGCATCTTTCTCTTGAATGACAGTTTTTTTTAATTACAACATTACGTAGTGAATTTGCACAGGTGGTGCTCTTAGTAGATGTAAGTGTGAGCATATCCTGTTAGAACCCTAAAAGCAGGTCGGTACAGATGCCTGAATATTAACAATAATATTCTATCTAAGACTGTAGTACCTGCTATTTACTACTGTGTATGGTCTCCAGGTGTCAGTGACAGTCTCAGAAGGGTCTATAAAATGCAATGCCACAAGGATTATCTTACAGTGCTGTGTCTCTGGGAACAGCTCTATGCCCATGTCCAAAGCTATGTAGTGGAATCTGTAGGCAACAAGTCATAAAGGGACTTCAGATAATCATGCCAGTGCTCTGCTGCTTAAGATCCAATTCCATGAGGACAAAAAGACTTTGGTGATGAATTTGTCCTACGTCAGGGACCTTTGTTAAAATTCTAAGTCTATGAGTTTGACACAAAGGATTAAAGCTGAAGAAGACTCCAAGACATAGGGACTCTGTGACTCAGAGGCTGTTAGAGCCAGGTAAGTTAGAAGATCAGCAAGGGCAAATGAGATACTACCAGTAACTTCCTTCTTCCATATCATGTTAAGAATTTCCCTGTGTCCTACTATAACAAGAAACTAATGAGAAAATAAACCCCATGTAGTAGTCCTACTATAACAGAAACTAATGAAAAAATAAACCCCATGTAATGTAGGTTAATATAACCAGGTGGATACATAATGAAGCCTTTTATTATGTATAGAAACTCCCTAAATGTGCTAGCTTGAAATTAAAAGGTAGTAATTACTATTAGAACTCATCACCTCTCTTGATTCTAGGAGTTATCTTTGTGGCCATTAGAACTCATGATGCTAAGATCATCTACTATGTATATTCCCTGGGTCTAAACTGGGGAGGCTGCCAGATGGGATTAAAAACAAAGCACTATGGACACTTAGAGTTGTACTAGTGTTATAGAGATAGAAACCTATGTGCTGAATCTGAGGGATAAGAGTAATTACTTAATTGAAGATCATAGAACCTTATTTCTAACTCTCATAGAAAAGATACAACTGTGTGTCCCATAGTACTAGAATACATTTTGAGGAATGTACTGTTCAGTGATGGTTATTTTTGTGTGACTATCAGGATTGTGTTAGCCTGACTTACATGGTGTAGGTCAGTGCCAGATGTAGCTTCTTGGTAGAATCCAGTGATATGGAAAATATAAAATAGCCAAAGTTGCCAATGGTTTAACAGAACACACTTACTCAGAGTGAACATTTTTCCTTTTCTGAGTAGCATGTATATAATCAAAGACAATAATCAGATGACATAGTAAATATTCAGGTTAGTAACATACAATTTCACCATCATTGCTAAGTGTGTATAGCACAAAATTACATGTGCCATACATCCATGACTACCAGCACTGTGACCTCATTTATGTCAATATGTGTGTGTTGTCCCATTGGGTGGGGTGTGGGGGGGCCTGGTGGGGAGGAGGGGAGGGAGAGGAAGCTGGAATTGACATGTGAAACAAACTTGTTTCTAACTTAAATATAAAAAGGAAAAATAAATAAATAAATAAATTTAAATTTCAAACGGTTATCACTGGAGACTGAGAGTTATAAAGCCAGGAAACCATCATCTGTTGGTTTATTCTATATCTAATACAATTTGACATATGTGGTTCACTTTTCAAAAGAAGAAAATCATTGTATTATAAACAGGAAAATCTCTCCCCCCGGAGTGATTTTGCAAGTCATTAACCCTAAACATTTCTCTTAGACAGATAATTTCTTTGAAATCAATTTTCATACATTGATAACTTGTCACTGATAGCTAATGGTTAACATTGCTGGTTATATTTAATGAGATGTAAAAGATACATATGACACCAAGGAAATGTGACCTATAATTTATGAAGACTACAGCCACTGAGTAATGAGACATCAGTATAAGAATAACTGCAGACCCCAAGAGAGTCTGTGTTATTGGGATTGTATTCAGTCCTATTTTCAATCTTCCTGTGCCTCTTTGATCTTCCCTCTACTTAATTTCTTAATCCATATTCATAAACATCCCTGTACTGTGTCATTCTATGAAATGTACAATGTTAGAAAAATTGATCTGCAAATATGCACAGGCATTCTTGTTTTTTCTTCACCATGGCAATTGCTGCTCAGGCATTGCAAAACTACATGGGATATTCTGCTGAGTTATGATTTTCTGCACAGGCAAGTGGCAGTCTGCAAATCACTGGTCCCTTGCAGCTACTGAGGAGACCCTGACTGCTGCCATCCCCATGATGGATGGACCCAAAGCAATCCACCCATGCTCACTGCAAACAGTTGAGGCTTCCAATTTCTATTCCTCATTTCCTCATCAATGTTTGTTTCTGGTGAACAAGTGCAGTGACAAGAGCTTTTGATTGCTGTTTGTTCTCTCTTGCAGTTTCTTTCTGACATCACAGCATATATATATATATATATATATATATAGAGAGAGAGAGAGAGAGAGAGAGAGCATTTATATCAATAGTAGCATAAAAATTGAGGCTCATCAATGTCCCTGCAGATAGAGATCAGGTAATTAGAGGGAAAGGTGTCTTTGTTATGTATTAATATTTTAGTAATAGCTGCTGGGTCGTGGTGGCGCATGCCTTTAATCCCAGCACTCGGGAGGCAGAGGCAGGTGGATCTCTGTGAGTTTGAGGCTGGGCTGGCCCGACAACCTCCAAAACAATACAGAGAAACCCTGTCTCATAAAACTAAAAAAATATTTTATTAATAGGTTAGAAAATGCAATAATAATTGAGTTCAATCCATTCCTCTCCAGTGATACAATATAAAATTGTATTTCAGAAGAACACATTACAATACTATTTATGAAGCTTCTGGAAATTAATCTTCAGATTGCATGTGCTATTTGCAATGAACAAGGAATTTTCTTTTTTAAATGAAATCATTTAATATAAAATATACAAACTTGCTTTCCTGGTGGGTACAGTAAAGAAAGTTTGTATATTTTAGAGAAAATATGGTACATTTACACAGTGGAGTACTACTCAGCAGGAAAAAAACAATGGAATCTTGAAATTTGCAGGCAAATGGATGGCACTAGAAGAAACCATCATGAATGAGGTAATCCAGCCACAAGAGGACAAACATGGTATGTACTCACTCATATATGGATTTTGGACATGAAGCAGGGGAGTATCAGCCTACAATCCCATCTCCAAAGAGTCTGAGAAACAGGGAGAACCCTAAGAGAGATATGCATAGTACCCCAGAGAAGGGGAATGTGATCTCCTGAGTTGACTGGGAGTTTGGAGGGAGGGGAGAGGGATCTGGGGAAATGTGAGGGGGAGAAAAGAATGGGATAGGAGGACATGGGGAGGCAGCAAGATTGATCGGGGGAAGAATAGAGGAGAGAAGGAAGGTTGATTTGAGGGAAGAATAAAGGAGAGTGGGAAAGGAGATACCATAAAAAAGGGAGCCATATAGTTTTGAGGAGAGATCTGGCACTAGTGAGATTTCCAGAGATCTATAAGGATGACACCAACTGGCAACCTAAGCAATAGTGGAGAGGCTACCTTAAATGCCCTCCCCCAATAATGAGATTGACAACTACCTTGTATGCCATCCTAGAGCCTTCCATCCAGTGGCTGATGGAAGCAGAGGCAGACAGACACAACTAAACACTGAACTGAACGCCTGTAAACCAGTTGCAGAGAGGGAGGAGTGATGAGCAAAGGGGTTAAGACCAGACTGGTGAAACCCACAGAAACAGCTGACCTGAGCAAGGGAGAGCTCATGGATCCCAGACTGATGGCTGAAAGGTCGAACTCATCCAGACCCCCTGAATGTGGGTGTCAGTGAGGAGGCCTCGGCAATGTTTGGGACCTCGGGTACTAGATCAGTATTTATCCCTGGCATCTGAATGGACTTTGGAAGGCCATTGCACATGCAGGGATGCTCTTTCAGCCTGGACACATGGGGGAGGGCCTAGACTCTGCCTTGGTTGATATGACAGACTTTTGAGATTCCCCCATGAAGGGCCTCACACTCCCAGAAGGTGGGGATTGGGGTAGTTGGTGGGGAGCCGGGGAGGAGGGGAGGGAGAAGGAGCTGGGATTGACATGTGTAGCAAGTTTGTTTCTAATTTTATATATATATATGTGATGTGATGACAGTCTCAGGACCTGCTCAAATCTATCCTTGCAAGACCCTCTCCTGACAACATTGAGTTTCTGGGTCCATTGGAGGTGACTGGCCAGCTGTCCATCACCACCATCTTTGCTAAGATGACCACACATCACTCGCTGTAAAACTTGACAGAATTTACCTGGACAGAGGTGGAGACTCCCCCATACCTGCCTCGATTCTTCTGTGTTTTTTTCATGGCAGAAGGGTTTGCCCTTGGTGAACTTCAGAACCTGATTGGCTCGCTCACTACAGTCTCCAGCTGTACCTCGCTTGTCATCAAAGGAATTGTCTGCTATGCATGAATCTACCTCAGTCTCCTACTCTCTGGACCTTGGGAATGGGGACAAGGAGCTCTTAAATCCTCATATGTTATTTGAAAATTTAGATTGTTTTTATCAAATATGATCTATATAGGTGTACCTATGAAAAAGTATATCAAGATATTCATGTCAACTTTGCATAATTGGAATGAACTGGAATGACACTGTTCTCTGCCTCAGATGCATTTTCTACATATAACCTTGAAAGATTAATCTTTTTAAGATTCTTAGTTTCTCACAGCCTTGTAGTTCAAATCTTCAACTGACCCTTTCTGTCTTATTTGAATCAGAAGTACTTTCCTTTCTAACTCTTAGCTATCCATATACATTAGCAGAGAATTCTCTTAGACATCTTTCAATCTCCATCAAGTTAGATGTTACTTCTATACTGATATGTCCATTCAGCTTCTATTTATAAAGTTTGATATACATTTAAACACAAACTAAAAGTCAATTTAACATATGCCAAATATATTAATACTCATAAATCTTGACTCCTATAACTAACCAGCAAACTAGGTGTATGACTACCATAATATGCAAGCAAAAACATAAAACTAGCTAGCCCTTGACTGATACAGGGTTCAAGTACAGACTGGATGTTTATAAGAGACAGATGTATAAATACTGTGTACTCTTCAGTAATATCAGCCCATGAGAAAAAAGAGGCTGAGACAAATATAGGAGGAAATTAGTTAGTTATTTAATAAACAGATGCATATGTATAGGAAATTATAACTATTTTCTATCTACTTAGTGACTAAGAATCAAATGTCACAATCCATGTGAGCATTCTTTACAATGTTCACAAAGCATACAATACTTAATGCTATTTGTATAATTACCATTACTCTTCTTTGTCTCTGTCATGATGATTTTGTTGAGATAGTATGTGTTTACCTGTTATTATCTTTCCACTTAACTCCCTCTTTTACAATGTATTGGATTCTTTGCCACTGCCAATGATTGAGTCGTATATTCTTAATAAATTATAGCAACTGGCTTCACGTTAGAATCAAGGTAGTCATGGGCATAGAAACATAAAGAGAAAAGTTATCCTCAAGATTTTGGGGAGAGGGAATGAGTAGCTCCATGTGGAATGTGAGACTGGGAAGATAAAGTTGGAATCACGGTGTAATGATCTGAGAGGTACACTATGCAGGTTTCACTGTCATCTCTAAGAAATATGTAATTAAGGCAGGATTTTAAACAGGCATCACTGGTGGAAAGTGATTTCTTCTTTTCTATTACTAAAGATCTGCATCCTCCAAATAGAAAGTGCAGTACTCTCTTTCCATGGTTTATCTAAAGACTAGAGTTATTTTTCATACAATTGGTGCATAGGCTGGGAAAAATGCAAATCACATACTCTGTGAGTCCTGAACATTGATTCTCTAGCACAACACTGTTAATTTCCTTAGAGAAAATCTGGAAGAAATTACTGATATAAATCTAGTCATGTTTTTTATTTTATATACTTTTCTTACTCTTCTGAGTGGGAGGGGGAAAGAACTTTTCCTTTAGCCATGTGCTCATTATTGCTAGACATCCTGACATTTTATATATGAGCAAACATATGCAGTCTCTTAAAGGTGAAGAGTGGAAAGTAGATATGCTCAGGGATTTGGGGCTGTAAAAATAGTGTGGTAGTAACTAACTCCTCTGATTTTTTGTTTTGTTTTATGTATTCATCCCAAGATTGAAGTTGAAAGAGTAACCAGACTATAAATAGCAATGGTTGTAGACAGTTAAAGTTCCAGCCAAAGCCTTCAAAACTAGTCAAGAAAGAAGGAAGAGGCAGTTAAGACAGACAAAACAATTATACCACCAAGACTCTAGTCCATGTAAAAGTTACCTAAGCAATCACATTCCCATTCAAACAAATGGTAGGCATCTACCCTTGTGAATGTGTCATGAGACACTTGAAAACTCACATCTCTTCTCCGTAGTGATGTTCCAAAAAACAGGTCTTGTAGGGTACACAAACGTTCATCTTTTCTGTGTGATTGCAATAATTTCCCAGAGCACATTGGGACCATGTAAAAAGCAAAGACATCTAATATGACTCACAATTAGCAAACATCCCTTGCTCTATCTGCTTCCTTATGAAGACAGAACTAAAAACAGGAATGTGGGGTTAGGGGGAACTTATATACATGGGTTAACATAAGAGGTACAAGGAGGGAAAATGTAAGAAACATGTGCTGCTTCCTAATTTTCCTTGCATGGTCCTCCTCCCTCTGCCACAGATTCATCACGTTTTCCCTCACATGGAGTTGATGGCACATTGGGATGGTAGAAGGGTATAGCTAGATGATCAAGAGGAGCATGGGAGCCTAACAACTTTCACCAAATTTGGAAATAATTTAATCTGAACATAAAGAAGTGGTTGACATTTATATCAAGTCCAGATTTGTATTTTCTGGTGAGACCAGATGGAAAATCGTGTAAAATGTAAGACTTCATTGAGCATCCAGGTGCTGCATGTGAACTGAAATATTTGTGGGTCAATAAATAACCCAGGCTTACAAGGATGTAATGGAAAATACTGTAATTTCTTTGGGCAGATATGAAAACGGTTGGTTTTTCACTTGGAGAAAAGAAAATTCTCTCTCTCTCTCTCTCTCTCTCTCTCTCTCTCTCTCTCTCTCTCTCTCTCTCTCTCTCTCTCTGTGTGTGTGTGTGTGTGTGTGTGTGTGTGTTGAAAAATCCAAATAGCAAAATATCAGGATAGTAGAAAATCCTGAGGATATTATTTTTATCAATAAAATGACAAAAAAACAGACCTATGACTTTTTGGATCATTGATCTAAAGGGTGTGCCAAGTGATTGAGTTTCTCTGAGGGCTAATTTGAGTCTTTGCAAGGTCTATTTATCTAGTGGGAATTTTGGGTTAATGGTAGTGCACTTGAGAATGGCTTATAGAGTCACAGATTATGGAGAGGGATTTACTGATTTTTCCCTTTTATTTTTTTTTTCATTGTAGAGAATTAGTTCTGTGTTTTTTTTCTTACGTGTAGCCTAATACATCCCCATGAATTTCCTCTATTATATCCATTTTGTGGCACATTGCTGGCCACAATAATAGAATATAGACTGGATGCAGATATGTTAAGGCCAAAGCCAAGTAGTCTTACTAATAGTGAATACAATACTGAAGGTGGTGTCTATTCTATTATAAAGAAATGGAGACAGCATTATCCACTAGATAGACAAAGGCCTTGGTTCCTATGTGACCTGTAATAAACTCACATCCCTCGGCACTGGTTAATTTTTAAGAGACTGTTAATGATGATACTGACTGCCTTAAAGATGCTTTCATAGAGTGGGGATCTGGCTCAGTGGTTAAAGAATTTGTCATGCAAACATAAGGACCAGAATCCAGACCTTCAGACCCCATGTAAATTCCAGGAAGGTATTGTTGTCTGCTTTAATTCCAAAACTTGTAACACAGAGACAGAGAATCTCAGAAGAAATAGGGTAGTCAGAATAACTATATCAGTAAACAGAGAGACCTTTTCTCTGTGGATAAAATAGAGAGTGATTTACATGTGTATATGTATGTATATAAATGATTCTTTGGCCCTTATTACAGCAAAACTGAATTCAAGACAATCCATCAGAACAACTTGGGTACCCAAGATAAGCATGATGCCAAGGGGATAAGGTTAAGGTTAAACATAGAGTGATTCTGTTCTTCATGGAATTTTGGTTAGAACTGAAACTCTTCAAAAGGAAATGTCCAAGTTACAACCAGCTCAACAAAGTATTATCTTAGATAAAGAACATGACAGCAAATATGATTTAAGAGGTGGGATTGTAGGGCATTAAGAGATGATTATTATTCACATAAAGCACCCTTTGAAATCGGCGAACTTTTTAAAAAGTAAATAAGTCCTAAATCATGGAGGATGTAAGGCAATTTTCTTGTTACTCCATGGAAGTTGTGGTAGTAGGGATACTGTAAGGGAATAATCTATTCTCTGCCTACAACTTATCATTCCATGATCACATGCTTTATACCTGTCACCAGCATGATGTATTATCACCTATGCAAAGGTCAAACTACTCCTCACCCTCCCCACTTGCCCACATCTAGCAGTGGACACTGAAGATCTGAAATGGAGTAAAATACATCTCTCTCATGTTCAGGTCTTTTTTGGTGTTTCATTTTCATTGTAGAAACCCAAAGTTGACAAATAAAAAGGGTTCACCCAAGTTTATAAAATTGTGTTGCTATGTTTAGAATTCAGAAATAATATACTTGAAAACCTAAGGAGATATGGATAACAAAAAGTATTATTGTGAGAGAATGATCCACCTATCAAAGGCTGAATGCCTTTAAGTAGAGTCATCCATGAAAGAGAAACATGATTAAAGTGCAATGTGGAAAACAATGTCTTGTCCAACTCTTTAGTTACAAAACAATTGCCTATGCATGATAGTTTACAAAAAGGTTGGCAGATGTATTGAATAAATAATTTCCATTAAAGTCAAAATTTCATAGCATTGTAAATGGCATAAGAAGGATCTGCTCTTGAATTATACTAACTGATGAAAACATAAGTAGCATAATGTTTTAATTTGAATTAAGTCTCAATATAAAGTTTATAACATTGTTTCTCTTATTCACATTTTCTTTGTGTACTTGATATGTTTCTTACACATATTTATTTTGGAACATGTCAATTTTTAAATGACCTAGTGAGAAGAAACTATTCCTTAGGAAATTTATTTTATAACATAAAGAATATATATCTCTTCATACAGTAAGAAAATCTAAATAGTATTTGGTGGTTAGAGCAGTATCTTAAAGACCTCTAGGGTACTTTACTACTGTAGTTTAACTTTATGTCATATTTTAAATTGAATTGCTTATATATAGTTACCAATTTATCAAAATAAAATTGATGTTTGAAAATAAAGCATGTAGTGTAATAAGGATTTCAAGAAATATTTTTACAAACATGGTAAACAGAGATACAAGATAATCATATAAGCAGAAATGCAAATTAAAGCCACAGCTAGGTATATTGAAAACATACTAGAGTGACCCAAATCTCACATACAGACAGTGGGAAGTAGAGTTGTCCTGCATCAGCAGGAATCCTGTCCCTGTGCTGCTAGAAGTCCAGAATGGAGCAGTTACATAGGAACATAGTCTGGGAGCTTCCTATGGGTCTGAACTCACTTCTCTCTCAGCAGTTGATTCCCCTGTTGAGTTTCTTGCTATAACTATACATGCCTGAATACAAGTGATGAGAGCAGCTTTGCCCATTATTGTGAAAGCACAGAAGAAACCCATATGTTCTTCAGGAGAAGGTTGCATAAGTATACATTGATATACTTGGGCAGTAGGATGTTATTCAACTGTAAGAAAAATGAGCTACTAACATACTCAAGTATGTGGAGGAACCCTAATTGCAAGCTACTAAGTTAATGAAGCCAGTATAAAAAGGTTACATATTGTATGAGTCTACTAACCTGATATTATGAAAAGGCCAAATCACAGGAAGAGTAAAATGATTAGTAAGCAACCATGGAAGGAGCAGAGGGATAGAAGGTTGGAATACAAAGGGCTTGAGAGCAGGGAAACCAATCTCTATAATATAATGATGGTGGATACATGTCACTAGACTTCTAGTAAATCCATGGCTGTGGGCAAAAACAAGAGTATGACTGAAGCGAGGATATATTCAATAATAAACAGTGTATTTCATCAATATGACATTTTTACACTCAGTAAGCCATAGGGTCAGCACAGAGGCACTGAATAAACTCTACATTTTCTACTAATTTTCCCAGAAGTCAAATATCTTCAGCAGAAACAAAATTTTGATTTTATCTTTTCTGTAATTAGTTATTGAACCTAGGGTCTTACACTGGGCAGATAATGCACAAAAACTCTGTTTTTCCTATTTGTTTTGGGATAGTCCCTCTTAATTGCCCAAGATGGCCTTAAACTTGCTCTGAAGTTCACATAGGCCTTGAAATCCTCACATTCAGCTTCTAAGTAGACAGAACTGCAGGCCTGTACCTGAGGCCTACCTACCTCATTTGTTACTTTTTGTTTCCGAAAGCACTTTTGTAGAATGTGTAATGAATATTATTTCATTGGTACTCTCCAACTTGAATAACCAGTGTTTGTTTTGCCTATCCTGGTTGACCTGACTTTCACTTCCAATGAAATGTTAAACATGGAGCTTGGGACAGAAACTGGGACATTGTGTTTTCCTTTCAAGAGATGACTTTTAAACTTGGGGTGGGAGTTGTGGTGCTCCCTGTGCTTAAAGCACTTGTCACACAAGCATGAGGTCTTGAATTCAAGTTGCCAGAACTCCCACAATGATAAGCTGAACAGTGCATATCCATGGTCCCAGTGATCTCACAGAGAGACTTGAGGCAGAGACGGAGTACTTGGAAGCTTACAGGTCACCTAGCCTAGCACACACCACAAAGTAACCCTGTCTCTAAGATAAGGGTTTTCCTCTGACTTCTGCATGAGCACCAAGCATAGATGTGTGCATGTACACACACACACACACACACACACACACACACACACACACACACAAGATACATGATAGACAGACAGACAGATAGATAGGTAGGTAGGTAGATAGATAGATAGGTGATAGACAGATAATTATTACTCTTTTTTAAGTACTCATTTTAAGTACTTTCCTTTACTGACTGCTTCAGGTTTTAGGTTAAGGAAGTTGTATTCTAATCAGGTTGGCTACATACATTGTGTCAGTAGAAGATAAAAACCCTACAAGTTTTCAAATGTTTTTGGAGTCATTCATATGAACTCTTATTTTTATCCTTATATCTATTGCTGTGTTTAAAGATATGAAGAATGTCATAATAGATTATTGCTTCATTCATTTTTGTTTGTACATGATAATATTTCCCTAAGAATATTTTATTCTGTTTTTCCTGAAAATTGGGATGTTTTCAGGAGAGTGGTGGCTGTTACTAACTATAATCTAACAGATTTACTTGATATGGTACCAAAGAATGCTCTGCAAAGTTTTAACTCACCTAGTTGTAGCCCTTGAGTAGAATTGCTTTATTTATGATCAATCATCATCTTTAGCAAAGAGACCATTGACATTTGACACTGTCTTTGTTTCGCATGTCTTCACTGAATCATTGATAACCCTTTATACTACTTCATAGTACTCTTAAAGACACACTGTACCTATGCCACCCACATTTGTTGTTCTGTGCTTGCTTGCTCATTTTCCATAAAATTGTATGCTTGTTCTCTAATGTATTTGATGGTGGGTATAGAATTCAGAAATTGCCTTTCTTTTAAGGGACATCTGATTGGCATCCTTAGACAAACATTGTCAGCTATGTTTAGACCCTGGGAAAGTTATCTCTATTGTATCACCCAAGTATCGGGCAGTGTAGTATAGGCAGTCACTATGGGAAACAAGATATGCGTTGGTATTTGAGTCCTCCCTTCCTGTCTCCATCTCCTGGCATGGTATCTTTCAATGTGTTCATTCAGAACCAGTGTCACCCAGTTTGATAAATAACTGTCACTCTTTTTAGCATTTTTATCAAGCTCTGGGAAGCAATGTCACTAAAGACTATTAGGCTTGTTGAAACACTGTTTTAATAAAAAGTCCTTACACCTTTAATTTCAACACTGTGATTCAGAATGTAGTATTGTGTTTAATTCCATTTGTGGATAACATTGGGACCCTGTACTGTATTTCACCTCAGAACTAGGCAGAAGTGAAGTTGGTAATTGGATCACACCAATGATAGTTGAATGTGCCCTTCTAGCCAGAACTATAATAAAATATATCCATATCTTGCCCAATGTAAGGAGGAATGCATGCAAAGCACATAAAAAACTAAACAGAGAGGAATTTGGGTTGGTGTGTAGAATGAAAAAGTATTTATATAAAAATTTTTAAAAATCTAAATAGAATTGTACAATTTATTCCTCTCATAGTTCCATGATAAAGAGTTCCATCCAGTATTGAGCCTTTTGAGTACAAGGAGAGGACAGTGACCACTTTAGAAAAGTTAAAAGACAATTTTCTCTCTCTGATTTATATAAAAGAAAGTATATGCCAATCTTCAGCACCCAAACTTGCAATCATTGTGAAGAATGCTCTCCAGGAACAAAGGCTACATATTGATAAATGGACTTTTTATTTTTATTATCAAATTATGCAGCCTAAATTATACATTTGTTCCAAACTAGCAGCACACTTCAAAGACAGATTGCAGAGCTGTGAACATTACATGCACAAAGAAGCCAAATGTGAAATCGTCTTCACTTGCTTTTACCATTTAACAGGACAAAAGAAACAACCAATTGGGTAATTGATTGGAGTATTGGACTCTGGTATTATTTTAAGTATTAAAGAAAGAAAAATTCTTACATTTAAATGTAGAAATGCTAGGCACTAGGGTTTTCTACTGAAAGGATTAAAGAGGCATCAACTTCTTACATATTGTTGCTTTTGGAATTTTATTATTTCTGACAAGTATGAAGCCAATATGAGTTCAGAAATCCTTCATGGAACATGAATTGAGACGAAGTCAAATTAGAATATATTTTAATTTTTAAGAGGTTCTAAGCTTCCATTTGTGTTTTCATTTACCAATAAATCCTCATTCCTAGAAATGTAAAATTAGAGTCTTAATTACCATGTATTTTACAAGATACATTAAAAGAAATGTTCAGTTAAAGTAAACCCTCCCCACTCTTATTCAATGCAGTGCTCCAAGTGTTATCCAGAGTAATTAGAAAAGAGAGAGCTATAAAAGGAATAACAGAAAGGGAAGAGGTCAAACTATTTCCATAAAACACAATTCTTTACTTAAAAGACCCTATTGAGTCTACTCAAAAGCTTGTGGACCTCATCAACACTTAGAGTAAAATTAGATGATAGAAAATCAATATAAAAAATCAAATAGTAGTCTTTATTTGTACTAACATTCTGTTTTCTGAAGAAAAAAATCTATTCTAAATAATTCTAAAAACTATTTAAGACTAATTCTAAACAAATAAGTGAAAGAACTCTACAGTGAAAAATTTAAGACTCTGAAAAACGAAATAGAAGAAGATAATAGACAATGGAAAATATTCTATGTTCCTGGGTAGTCATATTTATAGGTTTAGAAAAACAACTCAAGAATTCATCAGAAATCACAAAGACTGTGAATATTCAAAGCAATCCTAAGGAGAAAGGATACTGCTTTTGATATGGCAATATGCATCTCACATCATATTATAGATCTATAATAATAAAGACAGCCTGATGCTGAAGTAAGACTAGACAAGTAGACCAATGGAATAGAACAGAGGACCTGGAAATAAACTTCCCTTAACTACTGACAAAAGGATGAAAAACCATAATTTGGAAGCAAAAAGAAGTTAGCCTATTCAAAACATGGTTCTTCCAAAACTGGGTTTCTACCTGCAGAAGAATGGAATTAGTTTTTTGTCTTTACCCTGTAGAAACAGAATTCAAACTGGATCAAAAAACTTAATGTAAAACCTGAAAAATCAAAAAAGCATAAGGGACCCCTTTCAAGATACGGGGATAGGCAAGAGCATTCTAATTAGATCACCAGTGCTGCAGGAATTAACTTCACATAACCAAATGGAAATACATAAACAGCAAAAGTTTCTGCATAACAAAGAAAACAAACAACAGAGTAAACAGACAGCCCATAGAATGGGAGAAAATCTTTCCCATATAGGCTTCAGACAGGGGGCCGATACCCAGAATTTACAAGCAATTGCAGAAATTAAATGCCAAGAGGCTGAAACTGCCATTCAACAAATGGGAAAATGAACTGAATAGACAATTTTCAAAAAAAAGTTACACAAATACAAGCAAGTTTTTTAAAGTCTAAATATTCCCAGCCAACAGGAAATTGAAAACTTAGACTTTAAGATACCTCACCTGAGTGCCAGAGTGGGAGTCTCAATAAACTTGACAGCAAATATTAGAGAGGATATGAGGCAAAGAGTGTCCCTTACTCGCTTTGGGGACTGGCAGTCAATACAGCCATTGAGGAAATAAGCTTTAAGATGTCCCAGAAAAGCTAAAAATAGAATTGCCATAGGACCCAGCTCTTTCATTCCTGCATTTATATACATTCCCTACTGTAATGATATTTGCACATCTATATTTACTGCTACTTTATTCACTGTAGTAAAGAATTGTGATCAACCTTTTTGCCATCACAGAATGAACAGATATTAAAATTTCTGTGTGTGCATGTGCATATGTCTGTTTGGGCGGGGGTGTTGGTGCAATTAAAATACTACCAAGCTTGGAAAAAAATGAAGTTTAAAAATTTCCAGGCCAACTGACGGACTTAGAGTATATAATATCAAGCAAGGTCACACAGTCTCAAAGTGGAAATAAAATTTCATGCTTTCATATTGAGAATCGAGCCAATAATATATGCATGTGTAAATAAATGTAAATGTGAGTAGAGTTAGCATGAAAGAAAGGACTGAATGTGTCTAATGGATACAAGCTATGAAAAAGAACACGAAGCTGATTGTTTTTCTACTTATAATTCTGTTAAGGATATTTCTTATTGGTGAAAGATGCATAGATAAAATATGTTTGATAATAAATATTCATTGTGAAGCTCCATGTATTACACTCCAAATTAACAACTATGTTGTCATTTCCCCACATTATTGGAGAGAGATAAGGAGAAGAAAGGGAAAAGGAGACAGGGAAAGTGTCCCTTGCCTCGCTGAAGTATTTGGGGGTGCACATTAGAGTAGAATCTTTCAACTTAAATTACTTTACTTCAAGTTTGATAGAGTAGCAGAACCAATAAGGCTAAGTTTTAGGACAGAAAAAAATTAAAACAATTATAATTTGTTAAATTGTTTTACTGTGTTGCTTTTCACCACTTAATGCAGAAAGAACTTAAGAAGTAAGGATAGAAAGATTAGCTAATCTCTGGGTATAATGTCATGATGAGCCAGTACACAATTATGTCCTGTTATCAGAGTAATAGTCTATTGAATTTTAGTATTAATTTATAGTAGAAATGTAAGTAAGCAGGTAATTCTATCCACTTGGATACCGAGATCCATTAGCAGGAAAGAAGTTAGCCAACCACAGGATTGAACTTCCATGCCAAATGCTCAGTGTCTGTTCCTGACCCATGAGTACTATCAATGAAGGAATCAGCCTTCTAATTTTACTGAAAATGAGGCATAGATGTCTGGGGGAGGGAGAGCTTTAGACAGGAAATCCCAGCAAAGATGGGATTCTTTGTGGGTAAGCACCCTTATTGAAATTATGGCAGGCACATTTGCATGTATCCAATTTTGAAGACAATTACAAACCACTCTCATCCATCCTTCAGAAAAAAGAGCTTTCCTGAATTACACTAGGTTGAGTGTGTATCTGGCCCTAGCTGCATTGTTTTCTCTTCATCTTGAGCACAATGATTATTTTGATGATGGATACATGAACCAAACTGGATCCCTGTGAATTAGTCCTCAGAATTGTTCAAATTGTGCCTTAGCTTAAAATCATTCATCTACATCTAGCTATGATATATATAGGCTCATACCTGAAATTCATATGTGAATAAATCCCCATCAAATGAGGAAAACATGGAATAAAACTAATAATGATGGTGTAAAGGAAAGCAGAGATTATCACAGTTGGTGGGAAATCCTTCATCAGATTACCTGTAACCATTCTTGACTCACAAATACTCAGGCTAACATATTTTTACTTTACCCATAACAGTTTGAGGTTTTTGTTTTTCCATTGACTTTAAACAATGTGTCTTGTTGATTGTTAAACAATTCACTTCAACACCCACATTGACTGAATATATTTTGGAAACAATGTTGAAGTTTCATATACAACTAACTATTGAGTACAAGTACCATGCATGTCATTTTTGATCAATTGCATTATTCTAGACACACACACACACATATATACACATATAATCTTCAAGCAAGGCTTAGCTAGCCTGGTGCTCAGATGGTATACTTGAAGATGAATGAAAATAAAAAAACTATCTCATTACAGACACATCTAAAAATTCACACCAAGCTTCTCTTTCTTAAATTACTTAATTACTTTGTCATATGTCAATTTCTTGTCTAGTAGCATTTCATAGCACCCACAGTCCAATCGCTTAAGTTTATTGGTGGGAGACTTGTTATTCAGAAGCTTGGGTGTTTTTCCACAGTTAAAAAGGAAACTGATAAGGCAGGAAGTTATCATCTTCCCTCTTTATTGTGTTGGCTACTCACTCCCTAGACTTGTGCTTCTACTGTTAAACTCAATGAAGACTCTTCCTTGAATGACTTCACTGAAAGTGAAGATGCATTATCACTGACAGATTTTAAAATATGTTAGTGTATATTTTCAACATTCTGTGTCTTTAATATGACTTTAAATTAAGAAAGTCAAATTTATTTCATTAATATATGTCTGATTAAACTATGACCTTAGAGAAATGTGTCTCTGTTGGAACCTGTCAGAGAAAGGTTCAATGTTCTTTCAACAAAGCAAGTAGCTCACATAGCAATTTACAGTATTAAAAGAATTTTCTTAGGTTGCAGTCTTCCTCTATAATGACTATGAGTAGCAATATGTTATGGAATTTTAATGATAGTATTAAAACACCCATTTCTAAAACGAATCACTGTTATTACCGTTTAAGGTATGGCATGAATTGTGGTTGCAATTGCTTAGAGACTTTCATAAAACACTAATACCTGTACATCATTTTCTGGATCATACCATTAACTTTTTTAACTGGAGACCTGTTATCACAAACCTAAAACAAAAGATGGAATGAAAGAGAAAGATTGCAGCAAGGATAAAGACCTGCCATTTACTCTAAGTAAAATTTAAAATGATTTGAAAATAAAGCATTAAAAGGAGTACTTTTCAATTTCAAATTCAGATACTTCATTGCATCTCTATTGGCATCTGTCTGGGTTTCCGTATAGAAAGGATGCTTGAAATTGCTGAGACTAATAGGTTTTCAATGATTTTAGCTATGGAGTGCTTGCTAGCAAATAAGTCATAGTTGTAATATTTTTAAAATTAACATGGATCCTTATGTGGCCAAACCACATTATTGTGTACTGTTTTGTCATGTTTGGTTGCTGTCTCTTGGAGGGCTGCTCTTTTCTGAAGGTAGGAGGGGAGTGGTATGTGCAGGGAGGGGAAAGATGGCAGGGGAGCTAGGAAGAGAGGAGGAAAAAGAACCTATTTTGAATTAAAAGAAAAAAGACTAAATTTTCAAACCTTGGCCCCTCAACCTATTCTTCCCTTCTCTACCTCTTCTTTTCTGCTAGGTATGTCCAAATCAACAACGAAAAGTATATTGAGACTATTAAAACAAAACAAAACAAAACAAACAAACAAACAAAAATGTGATGTGAAGTTTTCAATACCTAAAGCTTAAGTGGAGGAAAATCTGGTACATGAAGACAGGCTCCTAAAATGCTATTGAAAAATATTCTGTTTTGTCAGCTATTGTTGCATTCTGTTAGGGTTTCTCCTACCTTCTCAACATTATCCTTGTACCTGCACACTTCTTTCTTTTTCTCTGAAAGTTTGAAGGCTCAATTATCTTTTTTCCAAAGAAATGAATTTCTGGTAAATTTGATAATAATTAAGAAAATAAAGAGAATATTTTGATTTAATTTAATTATTTAAACTAAAGTATATCGAGTAAATGTATTATCTCAGATACAAGTAAGAATTTTGGAAGTTTGTAAGCTAAAATTTTATGTAGGGCAATAATTATTCAATAAACTGAAATATGTTATCTATGAATTTATGGCAAATGTTGTTTATGAAACAAATTCACTGCTTGCTGAATTTGCCTTTCAGATTTCATGGATATTTCCTCACATGGAGCTTAGTATCTCACAGAAAAAAAAACATTAAATTCACTGTTATCGAGCTGTAAGAGGGCTGATGTGGGTCTCTAGGTTATAGATGGGCTTGTTTTCTAGATGAGAGTGAACTTGTGACACACTCTTCACTTCATAGAGTCTATGAAGTATCTATGACCTATATCGTACGCCTTCAAGTATCTATGAAGTCTATGACATAGAAGCAGAAGAAGCAGTCACATTGCACTAACCCTTACAAAGACTCCATTCTCTCAAAATTCCACCAGTTAAACTGAGCCACAGACCAAGAACAGGGATTAAAGTAAAAGTTTAATGGGAGTGTTTGCTGCTCACTTGGCACATGACCAACATCTGTGTTTTCACCATAAACTGAGAGAGGAACCTGGGATGATTTCTTTCATCTATCAGTATAATCCTGTGTCTACGCATGCTTTTGAGGATGTGATAGTTAGAAAGGCATTGCATGGTTGATCATGGAATTTATAATTCAGGCAAGAATAAATGAAATGCTCAGATAGTTAAAGAATTGATTTCTAAATATGAAATATGCTTTGATATCTGTAGCAATGTAGTAACTTACTGAAATTTGAAACAGAAGCTTCATTGCGTTGCCATGCTTGACTGAAGGTTGTGAGCAAGAACTACTAAAATTTTTTAAAAAAGAAGAAACAATTTCCAGAGAAACCTTAGAGATAAATTAACTGATCAATTAACTAATCAAATTTAAAACACAATCAGAAACATCTTAAGGATTATTCTCAGATTGCAAATAAGCACATGTGATCCTTCATCAAAAGTAAGTAATGTAAAGAGAACAGACGAAGTTGGTGGAGGATGGTCACAAAGTGTGCAGTCATCATAAGAACATGGACACAATCACCATACTCAGTGATCAGAGGATGTTTCCAAACTATGTTGGGAGTACAAACTGCATGCTGTTTACTTAATTGCAAAGAAGAACCAAGGAGCCGTCATGTGCCTTGCATTTACTGTTATAATACTCATGCCTGTCAACTCACTCTCAGCTCCTTCAATTTATAATAGAGTACTTTCCAAGCAGCCCCCTGAGTAGTTCACTGTTGCTGAGGAATACAAATATCCTGAAAAAGGGAGGCATTGTGCAATATATTTTTACATCAAAAAGTGTTTAATTAACTGGAAACAAAGAAAGTTAATCAAAGGAAGGCACATGAAATTTGTTTTGTAGGAATAATAAACCAGGAGCTCCATAATCATCCAACATCCACTTGATGTTGTATATATAATTAGAAATGTCTTCTGGATTCTTTCTTTAAGATTATGGTCAACTGTGGCCACAATGCAACACTAGTGATGATTACTGAACCAAGTAAGCATCAGCATTGGTCTCTTACTTCTGCCTCAATTTGTCAGTATCAGCCACAAGGGATGAAATTGGCATACAGACAATTCATCACTGACTGCACTAATTTCAGTGTGGTATTAATAGAAAAGTTGACGAAGTTGATTTCAACAAGAATGTGGTAAGGTATTCAATGCAACTGCCATTGAAATCTCAGCACTGTTCTTCACAGAGCCTGAAAGAACAATTCTCAACTTTCTGTGGAAAAGCAAAAGACCCAGGATAGCCAAAACAACCCTGTTCAACTAGGCAACCTCTGGAAGTATCACCATCCCTGACTTCAAGCTCTATTATAGAGCTATAATCCTGAAAACAGCTTGGTATTGGCACAAAAATAGACAGTTAGGCCAATGAAATCAATTTGAAGATCCAGATACTAACCCACAAACCTACAAACACCTGATTTTTGGAAAAAAGAAAGCAATACCAAATGTTGTGGTGTAGCTGGATGCTGTCAACTCATATAGCCACTTTGGAAATCAGTATGGAGATTCCTAAGGAAAATGGGAATCAGTCTACCACAAGATCCAGCAATTCATTAATACCACAAGGACTTCTGTGCAACTATGTTCATTGCAGCATTATTTGTTTTAGCTAGAACCTGGAAGCAACCTAGATGTCCCTCAACTGAAGAATGGATGGAGAAAATGGGGTATACTACTCAACAGAAAAAGAAAACACAATGGAATCTTGCAATTCACACAGGCAAATGAATGGCACTAGAAGAAACCATCCTGAGTGAGGTAAACCAATCACAAAAAAACAAAAATGGTATTACTCACTCGTATATGGATTTTAGACATAGAGCAAAGGAGTACCAGCCTATAATCCATACCTCCAGAGAAACTAGGAAACAAGTAGGACCCTAAAAGAGATATTCATGGCCCACCAGAGAAGGGGAAAGGGACAAGATCTCCTGAGCTAATTGGGAGCATGGGAGAGGGGAGAGGGAGTTAGAAGAAAGAGAAGGGGAGAAGGGGAGAGGAGGATAGGAGAGAGCATGAAGATCTAGTCAGCTAGGATAGAGGACAGCAAGAAAAGAGATGCCATAATAGAGGGATATATTATAGGCTTAAAAAGAAATCTAGCACTAGAGAAATGTCCAGAGATCTATAATGTTGACCTCAAATGGCAATCTAAGCAATAGTCAAGAGTCTACCTTAAATGTCCTTCCCAGAGAATGAGATTGATGGCTACCTTATATGCCATCCTAGAGCCTTCACTCAGTAACTAATGGAAGCAGAAGCAGACACCCACAGTTAAATACTGAGCTGAACTCCTGGAATCCAGTTGCAGAGAGGGAGGAGTGATGAGCAAAGGGGTAAAGACTAGGCTGGAGAAACCTGCAGAAACAGCTGACATGAACAAGGAGGAACTCCTGAACCCCAGACTGATAGCTGGGAAACCAGCATGGGACTGTCCCAGACTCCCTGAGCAAGAATGTCATTTTGGAGGTCTGGTTCATCTATGGGGCCTCTGGTAGTGGATCAGTATTTATCCCTAGAATATGAATGGACTTTGGGAGCCCAATCTACATGGAGTGATACTCTCTCAGCCCAGACACCGGTGGGAGGGTCTAGGCCCTACTCCAAATGATATGACAGACTTTGAAGCTCCCCCATGTAAGGCCTCACTCTCAGTGGGCCCCAGGAAGGGAATGGGATAAGGGGCCTGTGGGGGACAGGGGAGGAGGGGAGGGAGAGGGAACTGGGAATGACATGTAAAAGAAGCTTGTTTTTAATTTAAATTTTAAAAAAGAAAAAAAAGAAATGTGGTAAGGTGGATCAAGTGATGTATTATACCAAAATAATAATCAAGAAGGATGTTGGAAGACCTCTCTTTCCTTCAACACACTAGGATCTTCCTTTTCTTTTTTTTTAGGCTTTAATATACCCTTTTAAGTCTCTCATCTCTGAAGACAAACATTCACTTCATAGTCACATAGTTCCTTGTTTTCTTTTGGTTCCCCACATTTATGCAACACCCCTATTTATTCTCTCAATGCAATTTGTACTATGCCTCTAAAGAAGTCCTTGGGCTTTCAGCCTACTTCCCTAGAGCAGAATATTGCTAAGTAAAAGTGTTTTTAATCCTCTTCCTCACTCCTTTCTGGTTGCCTTCCTGTTTCTCTTTTCTATTGACATTTCCTTATTCACTGATTATTAAATTGCTATCATGTGTGCTTTTGGTCCAAAGTGGATGCTTCTTAATAATACCATGTTAAACACATACTGGGATATATATGGAGAGGTGACAAACTGCAGAGGACCTCAGTTTGGTTCTCCGCTCCCATATCCATTGTCTCACAGCGACTTGTAACTCCAGTTCAGGCACCACACTCACATGCACACATATAATTAAAAATGAATTTTCTCCCAGAAATGCTCCATATATAATGATATCTATCTCTCTTAGTGAGTTAAGTGTCCAATAAAGTATCAGTGTGTATGTGCTCAATTCATGACTGGTAATATCCCCCTATTGTGGAATGCTCTCCATCCCACTTCTGCTCAGCTCATGACAGTCATTGCTGCAGTTCCCTTTCTGTGAGTTTGAATACTTACGACACCTAGAAGAAACAGATCCATGGGTTTAACCTTCTGTTATTGACTTCCTTCAGCTGACACGACACAATGTCTTCCATGTTTATCGACTTTGTGATACATAACAGAAGTCAATCCTCTACAAGTCTGAAAAACATCCCATTGTTGGAACATCTGCAGAGTGATAGTATCTTCTTTCCGCTGAACTGAGAGTCTTCACAGACAGTTAGGAAAGAAGCCACCCCCATTTATTAAGCTCTTAATTGTATGTAGTTTTGTCTTTTTCCTCTGAAAGAATGAAAGCTTTTTGGGGACTGTGCATGTGTGCCTGTCTTTCTTTCTGCTTTGTCACTGGGAAGATTATTCTTAGTAAGTAACTGGCAGTGTGAACAGGACTTCCTGGCTGAATAGATGAATACTGTCTCAGTTCCTTCTTATTAGCATTTTGGAAATCCATATTTGTGAAATTTTTGTCTCTGTTTTTGTTGTTCTTTTGTCTTTCTCATTTTTTTGTGGTTGATATTTGTTTTGTTTGGTTTTGTTTGAGAAAGGATCTCATAATGTCGCCTAGGCTGGCCTTGAGCTTGCTACCCTTTCTGGCTTTAGCTTCTTGAGTGCTGGGATTACAGACATTACCACTATACTCAGATCACAGCTACTCTGATATAATTGTTTTCCTATCACTCACCTGTCTTACCTGGACTATTAGCTTACAAAACCTCTAATAATAATTCCTTTAGTGGGTACCAAACTCTGGGACTTATGTTCAGAGTCTTTAAAGACTGTCTCTCAGTCTGAATATGAAGCTGCTATTCTGAAAACTGGCAGTTCTTTGAGATTCAACTGCCCTCTACCTACACAATACAATTTCTAGTATAGTCAAGATCTTTGGTCCTTTATAGCATCCTTTGTTTCTATGGAGATAGATGGTTTCAGCTATTACTGAGTAGGGCTAATAAGGATTATAGAATCAGAAGAGGTGGGAATTCACTTGGACACTCATTGTGCAATTAGCATCTAATGAATCCTTCCTCAAAATAGATCAGCTGTGACCCCATTAGTCCAGAGTCATAGCTGCTCAAACTTCAGGTAATAAGATGCAGAATGATAACTCACAGCAGGGACTCTGAGAAGGACTTCTGATGGGGGAAATGTTTACTGAATAAACAGTCTGGTCACTAGAGAGAAAAGGACTCATTTGTGTTTCCCATTTTAATGTGTGAAAGTGAATTTATCCTCTTCAAAGAGACTGCATTGAGGAGCTGGAAGGCATATTGCCAGACTCATTTGTGGAGCTTATTAGGACTTGAGACTGTAGAACTACACAGAGCATGCAGAGGAGCCAAGGCTCTGTGCGCTATTCCTCTTCACATTCATACTGGGTTATAGACTTAGATTTTACTCTGGCAGAAGAGAACATTTAAAAGTCTTCCTATTTACAAAATAAAAAAAAAGTCACTTAGAGAGGACAAGGTGTTAACAAGGTTACAGAGCTAGTAGATAACCGAACAATCATAAATATTGGGAGCTGAGATTCCAGCTCTTCTTGACTGTTAGTGCTGTCTGCCTTGTATACTGTGCATATCTCTAGCTGGAGATGTAGCTCCATGACGGAAAGCTTGTCTGGGTGCTTAGAGTCTTGGGTTTGATCCCCGACACTGCAAATAAACAAATAAAATAAATGTCTTTCTTTTGTGTGCCTCACACATGCAGAAAGGCTTAAGTTATACATAATGATAGAATGTGTCAAATTCTTGAAAGATACCGAAATGATTTATATCTGTCCTACGAATAACAAGTAGAATTAAACTGAGCCAATTACAAGCAAAGAATGCAAATTCTCCCACCTCTTAACCTCATTTAAAAAAATTCTCTCATTGTCTATTGTTTCCCTGTAATTTCTCTAAATAGAGGTCAGAGTGAAGCCACTTTGTTTAAAATGCACTGGTGTTATATTGCATCACATGTCTTTGAGCAGAATTTGCATATTCTTAATGGAATGTGGTGGACAATAATCATACTCCGTCTCACACTCCATGGGCTCTCTTTCAGAAGTAGCTGTTGTGGTAACAACCGCCTGCCCATGAGCAAAGTCTGGTAGCTTCTGATATCATCTATGTCACACCTATTTTGTTCTAACCATCAAGATATTTATTATAGCAACAGCATGAGAAAAAATGAGAACAGGAAATCTGGAGGAGAGGCTAACAAAAATGGTCCAGGATTTCATGGACAAATGCCACCCACCCATGTCTTATATTGCTCATTCTGAGACAGAGTCTCAATAGTGTCTTACAAGGTCCCAGTGAAATTTGGAATTAATTGCTCTGGGCAGTAGCAGACTGCCACTAGTTCTGATTCAAGCCTCTCCCCATGCCCCATCCCCCACCCCGCTTAAATTCCTGATTTGACTTCATTCCATGATAGAATATGACCTGGAAATATAAGTCAAATAGCACCTCCTACTTCCAGTTGCTTTGGGTCAAAGTGCTTGAATATAGCAACAAAAAAGAAACTATAACAGATTACTAGAATTATATTGAACCAAATGTTTGTGTTTGTATGACCCATTTAAGTTACTCCATGTCATACTGAGGTAGAATGTTGTTCAAAATATATTGTTAAAAGTAACAAAGATACATTATTTCTAAATACTTTTATACATTGCAAATTCTGAAAAGAAAGACAGAACTTTTTTTTAACCAATTGTGTAGAAATAAAAGGGGAACAAATGGTACCATTAAATTGTCCAAATTATCTAAAATTTTATAGCTATTTATCAATAGTGAAGAAAACCAATATCAGACAAATATACTTTCAGGTAATTGTTGAATTTAACCTTCCCATTGATGCTAAAATATGCACAAAGTATTCCAATATTCTCTGATTTATTGTCATTTAAAATCTAATACATACTAATACCTACCCACAACTGCTGATTCTCATTGGTATTCAAGCACAAAAGCTGCCAACACTGTCACAGATGCAAAGATATACATTACACTATTAAAGACTCTTACAGTTGAGGAACATTCCTACTTTCTTCTCCATACACAAAAACAATTGACATGTTCTATGCATTAAGGGATTTCTGGCTATATGATGTGTCTGGCACATTCTCCCTTCCCTCTCCAGAGTTTCACCTCAGCAGAATCTGTTGTTTCTTTCCCTATGGTTCAGTCTCCTCTGTTCTATTGACATCTGCTAGATATGTTCCTGTATGGCAGCCATTATACCACACAGTTTAACACTTTACTTCTTTTTTGCCTGCAGACCAAATCCTTGTCAACAAAAGATGTATTACACTCTAATAATTAGGGGCTGCAGAGGTAAATAAGTTAGTAAATCATGTATACTATAGTTTGGGTTCCAACACCTGCAGTAAATACTGCTTGGATTTGGAAGCTTACCTGTATCCCAGTGTTCCAGATGCAGAGATAGGTGACTTCCACGGCAAGTTAGACAGCTAAAATACTCAAATTGGCTCATTCCTGGTTCAGTGAGAGATCCTGCCTCAGTACATAAAATGAAACCATAGTATAGTGAATGAGAGCTATGTTTTTAATGTGCTTTGGATAGTTCCATCAGAATTCCCCTATTTGGTTCTTTTAAGATGTATTAAGACACCACCAAATGTATACCTTCCAAGTTTTTAGACCAAGCTCAGGAACTCTTACTAAAGAGAGATGGGAAGGATTGAAGGAGGCAGAGGGGTTCTGAACATCACATGAAATCCCACAGAATCAACTAACCATGTCTCATAGGAGCTGACAGAGACTGAACTGACAGTCAAGGAGCCTGCATGGGAGTGATGTACAGCCTACGCATATATGTGACAGTTGTGTAGCTTGATCTTTTGTGAGACTCCTAAAGGAGGAACAGAGGCTGTCTCTAATTCCTTTGCTGGATTTTGGAACTGTTATCCTCATACTGGATTGCCTTAGATGGCCAAAATAAAAAGTAAGGTACTTAGTATTACAACAAATTGAAACACCGTACTTTGCCACTATCTATTAGAGGTCTTTCTTTTCTGTATAGAAACAGATAAGGAGTGGATGGTGAGGAGAAGGGAATTGGGGAGGACTGGAAGGAGAGAAGAGAGAAGAAACTGCAGTGAGGAAGAAAAATAAATAAAACAAAATAAAATTTTGTCAAATGCCAGCTCTATTTTTTAAATTTTTTTATTTAAATTAGAAACAAGCCTGCATCATATGTCAATCCCAGCTCCCTCGCTCTCCCCTCCTCCCCTGCCCTCCACCAGTCCCCCATCCCATTCCCCCTGGGTTCCCCAGGGAAGGTGAGGCACTCCTTGGGGGAATCCCAAGAGTCTGTCATATCATCCTGGGCCAGTTCCAGGCCCTCCCCAATATGTCCAAGACGAGAGCGCATCCCTCCATGAGGAACCGGTTACCAAAGTCTGTTCAGATGCCAGGGATGAATACTGATCCACTACCAGAGGCCCCATTGATTGCCAAGGCCTCCTCACTGGCATCCACATTCCAGGGATCTGGATCAGTCCCATGCTGACCTCTCAACCATCAGTCTGGAGTCCATGAGCTTCCCCTTGTTAAGGTCAGCTTCTTCTGTGGGTGTCACCAGCCTGTTCTTGACACCCTTGCCCAGAACTCCTCCCTCTCTGAACTGGACTCCAGGAGTTCAGTTCAGTGTGTAGCTGTGGGTGTCTACCTCTGCTTCCATCAGTCACTGGAAGAAGGCTCTAGGATGGCATATAAGGTAGTTATGCATCTCATTATAAGGGCAAGGCATTTAAGGGAGACTCTCCACTATTACTTAGATTGCCAGTTGGTGTCATCATTGTGGATCTCTGGAAATCTCACTAGTGACAGATCTCTCCTTATAATGGCTCCCTCTATTATGGTATCTTTCATCCTGCTATCCTCTATTCTTCCCCTGACTCAACCTTCTTGCTCCCCCATTTCCTCCTCTCCCCTCCTCTTCTTCCCTACTCCTTCTCCCAGCACCCTCTCCTGTCTCCCCATACCCCCAATTTTCTCAGGGGATCTTGTCCTCTTCCTCTTCACAGAGGTACCATGTATGTCTCTCTTAGGGTCCTCATTGTTTCCCAGCCTCTCTGAAGGTGTGCATTGTAGGCTGGCAATACCCTGCTCCATGTCTAAAATCCATAAATAGAGTGAGCACATATGATGTTTGTCTTTTTGTGGCTGGATTACCTCACTCATGATGATTTCTTCTAGTGTCATCCATTTGCATGCAAATTTCAAGATTTCATTGTTTTTTTTCCTGCTGAGTAGTACTCCATTGTGTAAATGTACCACATGTTGTTATATCCACTCTTCAGTTGAGCAGCACCTATGTTGCTTCCAGGTTCTGGCTATTACAAATAATGCTGCTATGAACATAGTTGCTCAGAAGTCCTTGTGGTATGAATGTGCATATTTTGGGTATATGCCTAAGAGGGGAATTGCTGGATCTTGTGGTAGACTGATTCCCATTTTCCTGAGGAATCTCCATACTATATGAGTTGACACTCCCCTCAGCAGTGGAGGAGTTGTTCCCCCTTCTCCACATCCTATTCAGCATAGGCTGTCATTGGTGCTTTTGATTTTAGCCAATCTAATAGGAGTAAGATGGTATGTCAGAGTTGTTTTGATTTGCATTTCCCTGATGGCTAAGGATGTTGAGTGTTTTCTTAAGTGTCTGCCAGCCATTTTAGACTCCTCCATTGAGAATTCTCACTTTTTAATTGAATTATTTGGGGTTTTGGAGACTATCTTCTTGAGTTCTTTGTATATTTTGAAGATCAGTCCTCTGTCAGATGTGGGTTAGTGAATATCTTTTCCCATTCTTTGGGCTTCTGTTTTGTCTTGTTGATTGTGTCCTTTGCCTTATAGAAGCTTCACAGTTTCAGGAGATCTCATTTATTAATTGTAGATCTCAATGTCTCTGTGACTGGTGTTATGTTCAGGAAGCAGTCTCCTGTACCAATTCATTCCAGGATACTTCCCACTTTCTCTTCTAAGAGGTTCAGTCAAAATCTATTTTTTAAAAGTAATTTGCTCTACTAAGATGAAAATAATAAGTGTACAATATAGAGTGTGCATGTGTGAAGGCTGTGTACTACTATCTGTGAGTCCATCTGAGTATCTCTATACATTCATTCTCCCTTACACAAAGCAGTGGTCTGATCTACTTATATAAACTCATCAGTAAAAGTGATTGTCAATATTTTCTTTCATATTCTTCTATTATACAGACAGTCAATATTCTTCAAGGCCGCTTCATCAAGGAAAGCAGATCTTTAAGGGAAGTAAATATACTAAATATTAAATTTTGGAGGATGGAGGGGCAGAGGATAGATCAAGATTAGGTATGAAGTTGGAAACTGTCAAATATACTAAGGATTGGATTTTCATTATCAGGAAGATAATAAAATTGGTCATCAAAGCAGGGATTCACACAACCCTGCAATACAAGCTCAGTAATTTTAGTTACTGTTCTATTGCTGTGACAACATTCCATAACCAAGGCGGTTTATAGAAGAAAACATTTAATTGGTGGATTACTTAAAATTTCAGACGGGTAGTCAGTAATCTTCATGGTGAGGAGTGTCGGGATAAGCAGACAGGCAGGCACGATGCTGGAACAGTAGCTGATAGCTTAAATTCTGATCCACAGACAGGAGGTGGCTAGTTTTCAGGCATGTGCACTGGTCTGTCCTTGGGTTTCTGACAGAATATGCCCTCAGCTGCAGCCACTAAAAGCACCACCTGCCTCACAACATGTGATTATCTCACTGATTTGTAAAATTGCTATTTTCATTATTATTTGGTGGATTTTATTTGAGGATTTCATTTATAATAGAAAACAAATTAAATGATTTCTGGGGCTCACACAGTAAGTAAGAGAAAAACCAATTCCCTCCAATTTTATATTTAACTACATTGGAACTCTGACTCTGTAAGCCTAACACCCACTCAGATTTCTGACTCATGGTGATAAATGTGTGCTGCAGTGCAGAGGTGTTGTGAGAGTCATGTATGAGTGACATGTGTAACATGCTTCTTCCGGCCAGCCTGGTCCCAGAACCATATCAGTCCCAAATGAACACACAGGACACTATATTAATTATGAAGCTGTTGTTTGTTTGTTATGGTTTCTAAATTGATAGCCCTGACTTGATCATTAACCCATAATTACTAATGTATATTTTTATAAGGTCTTATCTTACCGAGGAAGCCAGACTTGCATCCTCTCCTCCCGGGATCACATGGCGACTCTCTCTTGACTACATTTCCCAGAATCCTCCTCAACTCCTAGCCCCACCTATCTTGCTTCCCTATTGACCAACAGTGCTTTATTTATCAACCAATAAGACAACCATATACATAGAAGAGCATTCCCCATCATACATGTGAGTGTGTCTGTGTATGTGTGCATGCATTATTAGTGGGCTTTTTTTCACTTAAACATATGCAATCACATAGGAAGGGGATGTCCATGAGAGGTTGTCTAGAATAGGCTGGGCTTTGGGAGATTTTTCTTAATTTTGTAAATTTAGGTGGGAATATTCACCCTGAATTTGGACAGCACCATGTCATGGGCTGGAAAAGGAATGAATAGGAACAAGCTGGGTATGAGCACATGTGCATTCCTTGCTCTGTGTTCTTGACTGGCTGTGATATAAAGATCTCCTACCTCTATGACTTCCCCCACTGTGACATGTTGTAATTTGGAATAGTGAGCTAAAACAAAGCCTTCTCCTTTCAATTGTTTTTATTAGCATGCTTTTTTATACAGCAACAGGAAATGACACCAAGACAGAGTTCATACACAGTCACCTATGCAGTTGCCAGAGGACCAAGACTTAAGAATAATGTGGTGTGGTTACATAAACTCTATACAGCTCTTAAACATAATATGTAAGAGTAAATTTATTAGTTGAATCAATAAAAGTATTTAAATTTGAACTCATAATCAAACAAATTAAATTACAGAATTTAAGATAAGATGATAAGAGAAAATTTGCACTCATACCACAGTTTATCTTATCAAAAATATCTATACAAGTAGAAAAAATGACTAAGTGACAGAAAAGGAGGTTATTGAAATAACTTAAGAAAAGATACTTGCATACAATGAGTTACTATGTAGAAGTTTAAATTATGGTCTCAATGGATTTTTGTGTCTACTGACTTTCAGTTCTTATTTATGATAAAGTGTGTATGATTTGACTAGAAATATGCTCAGCTCAGTGGGAGAAAGAGATGGCAGGTGGGAGAAGGTGTGGCTGAGGAGAGTGGAGGGAGGGGAAACTGTGCTCAGGGTGTATTGCATGAGAGAATAATCCACTTTCAATTAAAATATGCTCAGCCATATTTCTTAAATATACATGTCCCAAAATATTATATGAAATGAAGTCATGTAACAAGTGGCTATTTCAGGATAATTGCTTCCTAATTTAAAAGCCACAGTATTTTATATTTCCCAAAGGCTGTTATCAACAATGAGAAGAACATAGGCTAAAACAGGATAAGTAATTTGACTTCACCTCTTATCTGTGTGTTTCCAACTCTCCCACTGATGTAAGGTTAGAGGTAAAAGGATGGTATAAAATATTTCTAAGCTGATGTTTGCTCGTGTATTTTTAAGATCTCTACGTTGTACTGCTTCCTCAGTGAGTTAAGCCTTTTTCATGAATGCTCCTAATAGATAGCTCATATGCCAGGGGTTTAGATGATAAACAGATTCAACTTATGCAGAGTCATCCTATTCCAAACTATGTACTCCCGAAGCATAGAGTCTTATGAAAGGGGATTGAAGATTGTCATACACCACTGACTGAAATAAAACATGTGGCAATTGAAACAATAAACACATTTTATATTCACTGAAGAGAAAAGTCATTTTTGGATGAAGTGACCAAGGGAATTCTTGATAAACAAAGAGCCATTTGTTGTGCCAGAAATATAGCATGAAGGTAGACATGAAATGGTCAGAGAGAAAGGGTATTCAAGACAAGATAGCACTAATGACGAGCAACAGATGACAGAATCATAATGAATGAGTATGATTTGTTAAATAAATAATTGAAGATATTAATTGGGTCAACTGAAAAGTAGTACAGAGTTACTCGGAGTATTGTGTGCCTTATTGTTTAGAGGATGATTCTTCATACGTTGCCCAGGTTCTCATAATCCTTTTTGCCAGCCACCCTATTAAGCAAGTATCCAAACACCTTCCATGTGTAAGACTCTCAGTAGGACAAAATCAAATGACACTCTGAGGTATTAATACCACCACCATAAAGGAAGGTGATAAATAGAATGTCAGTTAACAGACACCTTTTGTAAGGGGCATTGTGGTCCCTGTGGACAACACACACACACACACAAACACACACACACACAAGATAGGTCCTGACAGCCAAGTGTCTTCATCCCCTGGGTTTTGGTTTACCCCTACAGCGAGTATGCGGTGTACTTGCTATGACCTCACAGAAGAGCTAACAGCAGATTCTGTATAAAGCCAGGTACTCACCACCTGCTGGATCCCACTGTACCTCCACTCTCCTCCCCATTTTTGTACTTCACTGAAACAAAGATGCTGTTTAACCATGCTAATTAAATGGAGACAGTGGGAGATTTTATCTCCTTCTTTAATAGATTCTCATACCTCAGACTTGAGAGCATAAATTTATAAAAAGTTTATCTATCATTGTATTTCTTAATAGTTGCAAGTTACCTACACCTCAGACTGCCAGAGAGTGCTTCCGAGCCTCTTCACATACTGTGTTGTTTACCTTGGCACATAAGCAAAAGCTTCTTAGCTTTACCCTCACCATTCTTCTCCCTTTGAAGTATTATCCATACCTGATACATTTGCATTAGGCTTTTATTGCCTCTGAAGTGATAGGTGTGGTTTAAGTCACCTCCAACTTCTAGCACAATGTAAGACTCAGAGAAGGTACAACGGACTTTTTTGCTTGAATAAACCTTTGATGTTCCTTGCTCCTTCAGGATAGGGAAGAGTTGTAGGCTGAACACAAAGGAAATAAATTTTAGTCAGTTGATAGCCCCCAAAGAGAGAAAATCTAATAGAGACACATTTTGAGAGAGGGGCCAAGGAAGAAAACCATTTATTTCACTCCAGAGTGATCCTTACAATGGACGTCATAAAGTAGGAAATGTTCCTTCACACCCCCAGTGAATGATTTGAACAGAGGTAACTTCACAGAGAGCATTGTTTCTCCCCACAGGGCTTACACAGAAACTGTAATGGACCCTTTAATTCTAATAATTCAAACTTAAGGCAGATATAACTACTTTTCCCTTAATAGTACAATTAGTGCACCAGGAAGTGTATTTCCTGGAGTCTCACTAAAAGTTTTACAGTACTAACAATGGAGAAGAGTAATGAGCAATTTGGAAGGATCTAGAATGCTTAAGATCTTCCTGGCTGTCTTTTAGACACATTTGTTTTAAGGATAACTGTCTTCTGGTTTCCATAGTGATACAAAGAACCAATGTGAGACTTAACTGATACTGTGTTCACAGCTGGGATCTGCAACCTACAAGGATTGCTTTTTGTTGGATTCTGCAATTTAGGAAATGGGTCATAAAATCAGAGAATTGAAAGGCAGGGTTCCTCCTCTAAGCTGTCACTGTTTGAAAATCTGGGATGTAACAGGCAGTGTGAGAAACTAGAGATTCACACATTAAAACATGTGAGGTAATAAAGAAAGTAAGAATGCCATGGCTACATTTAAATCAATGAGAATCTGAGAAGGGAAATGAAAATAGGCTAATGCAATGTGTCACATGAATGCCCTTCAGGTTCACCTTTCCTCAACACTCAACACTCAGGCCTTCACATCTGCATTCTGTTTGAGTATCTTCTGTTGGGTGGTGTCTTTGCTTCATTTCTTGTCACTGTAATAAAATACCCTGACAGAAGCAGTTTAATGGAGAAAGAGTATTCCCAGCTCACAATTCTGTGTTACAGTCCATCAAGCAGCTAGTCACATTGTATCCACAGTGAAGAACAACGAATTAGTGTGTAAATGGGAGTGTTCAACTTACTTTCTCTATTTTTATTCAATTCTAAACCGCCTTCCTAAAGAAAGGTGCCAAAACAGTGAGTTTTCCCACATTAACCAACAGCTCAAGATAACATGTGTTGTCCACAAGCCAATAATCTAGAAAATCTCTCATTGAGACTCCATTCTCTGGTGCTTCTAGGTTGTGTCAAGTTGGTAACTTAAACAAGTATCACTGATGCTACTGTTTCTCTCCATGCTCTAAAACATTCTCCTATTCATGATTCCCATCTACAACTTCTGTTGGGGCTACTTTCTGAATTTCAAACGTCTTTACTTCCTTTCATCCACACCTGACGTCTATGCTTATCTCACATGTGTACATCACCTAAACATGGCAAATGCAAAGTTGATTCTTATTGTCCATTAGATATTTCTACACATTTTAATGTGTGTGGAGCATCAGAATGGCAAAACCTTTTGGATATTTTTTTATAGGGTAGAATCTGGTAGAGAAGCAAACAGTGTTTTCTGTTTTTTTTATTATTTTAGGCAAAATCATATCTCTGAATACTCTGATATAACCCTCCCTTAATGCATTTGAAAGCAATAAATGGCATGAAGAGATAACAAAAAAAGGAAATGTATTGGGAGAACCTAGCTGCAAAACTCAGAGGGTATCTTCATCAAAGAGATATAGCCGTTAGAGGAAGTAATATGTAGAAATAATTTAAGAGCATCAAATTAGAACTATGTTGAAACAGAATATATATCTTTGGAATGCCTCCCAGATGTGGGGAAGGAGATTTTCCACAGCAACTGAAGGCTCCGTGTCCCCGGGTGTTCCCAGGTGGGTGCACAAATGGAGGATGTGGCACACTTATACAAAATACTAAGTTTAGACACACTGAACAGGAAGACACAGAGGCTAGTAATGATATCAAGTCCTTAAAATACGCCTTCTTAGTGTGATAAAATTTAAGGCTGAACATCAACTTTTTTCCCTCATAAAGTTCTTCAACTAGCACCTGGGATGTCTCTGTGGTCTCCCTCAAACCCACAGAAGTCATCAACAGCTCGGTTAGGCATTCAGGTCAAAGGGCCTCTGAATAATGGCATCTTCCCTTTTTCTAGCCTTGCTCAGTGAGCACACAGTATAGACAACTGCAGGAGTTACCGGTCAGGGCTATAGTCCTTTCCAAACAAAACACAGCCTGGATTCCCCTGATGGAAGTAACTGAGCAATAAAAAGGCAAGAAGTCCAACACAACAAACCATTTTATTTGATGTTGTACTGTTTGTTGATTCTTAAAGGGAGTAAGAGTTTTCTTCCAAATAAAAAGTATCACTTCTATAAAACTACCTTGGTAACTAATTACAGTGTTTGTGGCCCACTGGAGCCCTAGGCACATCTGTGAAATGTAATTCTTTAAAACGCTGTGGGGTTTCATCAGTACCACAGATTATGGCTTGTGCCTTTGGTAAGTATAGCCTAATACAGGTCTATTTTATGAACTGGATTATAGTAATATTTTTAACTCAAAAATCTTTTGTGATAAGAATTAGTCCCAGAGCTTTAAATTATATCCATTTCTTGGTGGATCACTAATATTTCTATTTTTCTTGATTTCTTCTTAGACTATAAAAATAGTCTTTTCAGATATTTCATATCAAGTGATTTTAGCCACTTTTCCTGTACATGATTCTTTTGCCATAAAATCACCAGGTAAAACTCATTGGCAATTTCTTTAATGAAAGTTATTCAACTCTTGGGTGTCTGATAAAATTTACAGTGGAATAGTCAAACAGAAAGAAATGAATGGAGAATGAGATAAGTTATATACCTATATAAAACACAAAGCTTGTAATAGAAATTGTTTTTATTTTGTAGCTGCTGCTAATAGACAACTTACATCCCTTCAGCAAATATCCCGTATTTTCTTACAATTTTATATCCTACCCATTTATAACTTTAATATGAGTCATTTTCCCCATAGCATAACACAATATCTGATTTGTTCAACTTATGCAAGTTTGAGATCACAGTTTCAAAGACTTTGGTCCATAATTGATTGTATCCAAGTAAGGTGATGGAGAAAATCACAGTGGAGTGCACGATATAGGGAAAACATTTCAGTTCATGTAGGAAAGTGAGAAGACGTGATGAAGAAGGACTGGGGTCCTGGGATCTCATTTCTAACCAACACTTAATGCCTGAAAACATCCCTCTACCCTGTAGGTAGAGATCTCACATACCCACAGCACTGACCATGCCCAAAACGGGCGTGGTCACAGGTACTTGGGGAGAGGCAGGGATAAAGGCAAGGAAGGAGGGGTCATGCTCTCCCTTGGGGCTGTGAGAGCAGAGTGCTGACCTCAGTATTCGGCTTCTCATGTGACTTCTCTCTCTAATAAAGTATCATACGACTTCACTGCCCGGTATCCTTGGCATGGCTTGTTTTCCATCGTCACTACCCCACATCTTAAACTTTCAACCATTTCCAATGACACCAGGCATGGAATTAAGCCTTTGATGGATGGGCCTCAATGGGCTGTCTATAATGATAGCAAATTTCTCGATATGATCTTCCTCTTAATCTAAGCTATATACACTGGAATGGACAAAGAATAGGCTCATAGGATAGCCTTCAGGCAGTTTAACAAAGATAGATGACTTGTAGGTGTCTTTACACTACTTCTCCAGGTGCCAACAGAACTGATCCTGTACTATTCACAGCAAGACTGGTTTTCCCCTTCATTCAACACTACCCCTGCACCACTTCCCCTTTCTAAGTTTACAGGAACAATTTCCAAATAAGTTATTTGCCTCAGATTTTTGTATTTAAGATAACTTTTTGAAAACTTAACCAAAACTAGTGACAACATTTAATTCAATGGTTCTCAATCTGTGGGTCACATATCACAGTCTTATGTTATGATTCATAACAGTAGCATATTTAAGTTATGAAGTAGCAACAAAATATTTTTGTTTGGAGGTCACCACAACATGAGGAACTGTATTAAAAAACTGTATTAAATGCAGCTTTAGGGAGGTTGAGAAACACTGGTTTAATCACAACATCTGCACCATTTAAAAAGTCCCCAAATGTTTTGCCTATATCATCCACTAATATTTTAAAGGACTGAAGTTTGATTTACTTAGAGTTGATTGTTACATTTGGTTAGACAATAGCCTATGTTTATATTTCTGAATAAGGTTATACAGCTTTACCAACAACATGTATTGTGATTGGGCATGTATGTATGACTGTGATGTTTATGTACACGTGCATCTGTGAACCATATGTGTTGTGTGTGTGTGTGTGTGTGTGTGTGTGTGTATTTGTACACATAGCTATGATGAGGTCAAAAGATGTCTGTATCAATCCTCACCTTTCACCTTATTTGAGACAGGATCTCTCTAGTTGGCCACTGGTGCATACACCATACTCTGTCCATGGAGTTCCAATTATCTTCCTGTCTCAGTCTCCAATGGACAAACTGGGATTACAAATACTTATGCTAATGCATCAGCCCTAGGTCCTCTTTCCCTAAGACCCTGGTGCTACTTACATATTTATGACATGTCCCAAACACTACATTTTAATATGTGTTGGGGTGTATTATTAAATGTATGTTCATCTGATTTCATCACTTTAACTTTCAATAATATCATAGAAGAGATAGCTGATCGAACTTAAAATCACAAAATGTAATAATTTGTTCACTTCTACTAGCTGTCAGATGTAGCAAGTAAACTATAGTGCTTCTGAATAAATTTGAATTTCAGATAAATAGATATTTACTCTGGTGTATTTTATATTCAATATCAATAACCAATTGAACTAAAACATTTACCTGAAAATAAACATTGTTAGACATCCTGTGATTTATCTGATTATCTTAACTTCATGAGTGTTGGAAATCACAAAGTAAACTGTTTTGAGTATAATTTCATATTATTCAAAATGACTTACTTAGGATATACTTGGATTTACTAGGCCTAACACCACCCACTTTATCTCCCATTGGAGAATCGCAGTTATTTACTATTTTACTTAAGGCACCTGAATAAGAAACGTGGCATTTGATATCAGATGGTATGCAGTCCAGAACTCAGTTTTATATATCAAAGTGAAGCTCACCACACTCCAGTGTCTATGAGGGTTCTGGTCACATACTCAATAATCACCCCCACACTAAGACGTGCATGTGTAACACTCTATTCCTCTAGTAAAAGTTAAACTCTAGGATTGTATTGTCTAAGCTTCCATTTTCTAGACTCTATATAGCTTACTGCTGGTGTTATGAGAAATAAAGCAAAGACTACTGGCTTCCAAGACAGAGTTTAAGGCCCCCTGATAACAGATGCCCTACAGAAAAAAAAAACCGTGTATTCATGAAAGAAGATAATCACTGGACAGACACAACATAAAACATCTTATAGATAAATTTTTAAAATCACATCACATTATATATGTTTGCATTTTCTGGATATCCCAACTACTTCTCTATAATTGTGGGGAAGGTAGAATTTCATTAGATCTTTTCGTTGATCTTTAATCATAGATCAACATTGAATAGGGAGGATTAAACAAATACATTTTTCCTTAGAGTCTTACAAAAGTCTTTGTACCCATAAAGACAACAAGAGAAATAGTTTATCTCTGTCACACGGGCAAGTGATGACTACGATTAATCATCAACTTGGCAGGATCTAGAACCACCAAAGATAAAAGCTTTGGGGCATGTCTGTGAAGGACTGTCAAGATGAGGCTAATTGAGGTGAGTAGAATGAGACTCAATGTGGCTGGTACCATTCTGTGAGCTGAGATCCCAAGACAGAATAAAAGGAGAAAGGCAACTTGAGTCAAAGGATTCATCTCTCCCTATGAATGGAGTGTGACCAATTATCTCACACTCCTTTGCTATTCTTTCCCCAACATTATAGGTTCATTAAACTGTAATCTAAAACAGACTCTTCAGCCTTGAATCTGCCCTTGTTGAGTTTTGGTTCAGTGATGTGAAAAATAACTAATACATACAGCTAGAAGACAAAAGGGTGAATGGACAGATGAATGCTTAAGAACTGGGACTCAGTTAATATTGATGAGCTTTGACATGGCCTTGGAGTTTGATATCTTCTGCAGAAGATGTAGCCTACAAAGTAGAAGGACCGAGAAGCAGTGGTCAATAATGGGCCTTAGCATGTAAATCTGGGAAGACAGGGTATATGATACATAGCTATTCTCAGTATTTATAGTGATCCTCAAGCATTTAAGATCAGTTGGTTAGAAAACAAATTAGTAGCATACTGAGAACAAGGTCAGTTAAAATTGGAGAAAGTAGGTTACTTGCTCAGTAAATATTTATTGACAGTGTATCACATTAGCAAACATAGGTGATGTTTCTAATATTAATGGGGCAAGATATCACCTATCATGAAAATGTAAACCTAAAGAAGAATGCAAGAAAGAATTAATTCAGCTGCTAAATCTGAGGCATTAAATTAAGCTCAGAATCTTGAAGGTTAAATGCTCATTCCACTAATGCCAGACATTTGTTAACATGATAAAAATGCAAGCTCATGTGTTTTAGTCATTGGAAGCTTAATTTTCTATATATTGATATCGATTCCTTTTCATGTGCCGTATCCAATTCCTGATCTTGTGGGATATTAAAACACAACTTTTAGATCCCTGACTTCAAGGTTTAACTCAGTTGGGAAGATAATGTTCATTAACAGGAACAAGACCAGAAGGAAACATGGCTGCCTCTGTTATCCATGGTGCTCAAGAAACAACAAAGTCGGGCATTCGCTGTGGCCCAGAAAATTCAGGGAAACTTTGTGGAAGAGTCAGACTTAGGCTTGACCTTAAAGGAGTTGAGATATCTAACAGATAAGGGAAGAAGTGTAAAGTTGGTGTGCCCTTTGGAACCTAAACAAGTGCACACAGGGAGAGATACTCATGCAGGTAGTTCAGGCATCGCATGGTAAATCAGAACCAGCGGATTGGGTATCTGGAAAGAGGAGAATTATGTGAGGTCACTAGTGACAACTGACCTGTAGGCATGATTTCTAGTCCTACTTTGACAGGTTTTTAAGCAAACTTAATGGTGGACAAGAAAGAAAGTAAGGACACTGACTACCATGCAGTGATAATTATAATTAGACAGTGGTATGATAAGAAGCAAGGGTAAGGAGCTATTGCCTTGGCATATCAAACAGAACTGAAATTGCTAGGAAAAAGAAGTTTTAGGGGGAATTACAAAAGTGTCTCCTGAAAATATTCAGACTTTGAGGATCTCTTTTCCTAGAACTACAGAAGGTATTTCTGCTTCTTGGAAAACTGATAATTTGGTTTTCTTTTTGTTTATTATTTTATTCTTTATACAATGAAAATCACAACAGAAAATAAAAAGGAAGTGTTTTTGTTTAAAAAAACACATATACATGTGTTATCATACAGCTTACATCCTGTTTCAGCAAATAACCACTTACCTGGTGTTGATAACATTCATTTCCTCAAATAGAAATTCAACCCTAGAATTGAATCTGCCATAACTGAAGACCTAGGGTGCCAAATCAAAAAGAAAAATAAGCAAAAATTGTATCCTCCCTGCAAAAGCCGCCATCGGAAAGCTAAGTCAGGAAGATCCCAGATCTAAGCTTCCTAGATAAACCCTGACAAAGAAACCATGGTTTTGTGCTTGTGTGCGTGCGTGCGTGCGTGCCTGCATGTGTGTGTGCATGTGTGTGTGTATGTCCTATGTGTATGTGTGGGAGCGGGTAAGAAGAAGGAGGTGGGAGAGGAGAATATGGGAGGGAGGCAGGAAAAGTCCCAGATCCTATGAAGGAGTATGTTGTGGCTGTGCTGGAATGGGGCTACTCTAATGAGAGTCAATTCTGGCAGTCAGCCCATCAGGGTGGGGAAGGTGGAGCTTTCCTGTCTGGTGACTCCTCAATGCCCTTGTGGGGTAATCTGATAACCTTTCTCAGTGAAGAGAGCTGAAAGGCACACAGGATCAGATAGGGGAATGGATTTGACAAGGCATTTTCAGGTTTTCAAAAGGCAAGTCTTCATCCCAGCCTAGTGTTTCATCTGGATTTCTAATCCATTTGGTGAGGTTTTATCTTCTTCTTCTGTGGAGTCCTTATGAAACATTTATGAGTTTTCTGACACTATGAAGCTGAGCCTCCTTTGTTGCCCCTGATTCTTCAGCTTTGCCCTCTAGAGGTGCCTGGCTCCCTTGGGCTAATAGAGAACATGACTGCCACAGTCTCTTGAGATTCAGTCCTTAACAGTGGTGTCTTACATTTCCACAAATTTCACAACTTTGTGAAATAGCCAGAGCTGAAATTGTCAAGTGCAATGTTTTGTTGGCCTTTGGGTTTTTTTCTTTTTTATGTTAATTTTTCATTGCAACTATCTATTTTGCAATTGTCTCTAAATAGAAGAAAGCATGCAAGCACTGTGATACACACTAGGTTTGTATTAGATAGAACACTCTGCAGTTTCTGGGAGATGATCCAACCTTTTAAGCCTTAGTTTTTTCATTTATTTTCTCAAGGTAAAAATTAAAGCTCTATAACCTATGATGCAATATAGAAACATAGTATTTACAAATATCCCACTACTACAGAGCTATTTAAATATCAAAACCTCATTTTAGTAACATAATTTCCAAACTTGTAACTTACCCTACTCCAGACAATTACACCTTTAATCCTTTCTTACAGAGATGACACTTGTGACAAATACTTGAATTCTCAGTACAGAAATGCAGGAATAAAATATAGTGAAATTGATCAGAATAAAATATCAATAGAAACCTGAAACTCATATAACAGAGAATAAAAAATATTCAGAAATTAATTGTGCCTCTGCTGTGCACCAGAAAATTAAACAATCATTTCATATAATCACTCAGTTTAGTACATTACTGTGCTTTGGTTTTATTGACAAAAATAATCTGATTAAACAACCTGCCAGCCTGCCTGAGGAATAGGAAAAGAAATAAATTATATCAACCTTCATATCTATTCTTTTCCTACCACACTACAGTTCCTGTTAACGTGCCTTATTTAATTTTCATGTGATATCATAAAGTCTCTCTCTCACATACTCTCAACCTCAGGTTGTTTTTGCCCACGTCAAAATTCGTGGTGTTTTGCATTTGTTTGTTTGCTTTGACTTTAATCCATGAAAAAAGAATGCCACCATGCCAGACAGATGTGGACTGGTAGCATCTGAAATGTCAACCATCCTCCACTGAGTTCAGTTTGATACTGAGGTGACAATATTCTAACAGTGCTATGCCATTAAAACAACTAAAAGCAAAGCCAACAAACAAAGCAGAACAGAGAGGGAGCTGGAATCCTGGCATCAAATGCATTGAATATTGGCCTGAAAAGACAAACATTGACATCAATTTAAGTCCTCCTAGGTTATTTTACTTGGGTTAGAGTTAGAGTTGAGAAAGCCAGGCCCATATTTGGTAGATGAGATGGATATGTTATCATTAGGCAGAACTTAAAGACACTCAAGACACAGTGTCCTCCCTTTGCTAGAATCAACTCTGACACATGTTCATACAGGCATCATTCAACACCAATTCATGTCTGACAATATCAGGAAGCCAGAGGCTACATCTACCCAAGACTCCCTTCTCATATATCCACTTGTAAGCTCAGGAGCTGCCTCCTGAATTCTTGCCTCATTCAAGTAAACAGGCTCAATGCATTAATACCTGGCTGCCCCTTTTATCTGTCACTATCAGTATGTGCTATAAGGTGAAGTTCATTCAAAACAGATCCTGGTGCACTGAATATGCACCAGGCTTTCAACTTTATAGCTTTGTGCACAGCATACCTCCTTCAACTCTATCTTATAGGACTGTTTTCCTCCAGAGTGTTCTGCTTCTTTAAAATCAATTGCATGGCTTCTTTGCCTTCATCTTGTGTTGCTGCTACAGCATAGGAGACACACAGCAAATATTTGTTGACTGAAAACAAAAGGAAGATCCAAACTAATAAGATCTTACCTTTAATAATACTTCACAGTTCTTATCCAAAGGATAAAATAAATACAGCATTTTCCAAAATTTCACACAAATCTTAACAATCTACACAGTTCTAAGAGAGTTTTATTTATATAATCTCAACTCAACAGACTTAGGTTTACAGTCACTTTTGGAAAAGCTATGGTTATTTATTACAGTTATTCTGTTCTATGTGTACAAAACAACAGAGATTTTCCTTCCATGCATACAAACACTACTGGGGAAACAATATATTTATATACCTAGTATATCCACATCAATTATAATTAATATCATAAACTATATAGTAAAATATACCACACACTGCCTTAAAGCAGCCAACTTACAGGGCGACTCTAATATTTTAGTATCACTGAAATGCAGCCCACACATGCACATATCTAGTAATCAGAGGAAGGAGGAACTGTGGTTGGTATGTAAAATAAAAAACTTAATAAAAATATCAAAAAAGATGTTACTGTTAGAATCCAGGCAAACCAGCATGAGAGTGGAAGAGAAAAAGGACATTAGAAAAAAATACTAAATAACTCTGAGGAAAAAATAAAACTCAGTTAGTAATAATATATTTTTGCTGGGTCATTAATTGTGACAAATGTACCATACAAGGAGTTAATGGCAGGGGAAATGGAGTGGGTAGCACCTGGGAGTTCTCCAGCCATCCTTAAAACACTTCTATAATTCTGAAACTTCCCTTAAATAACAACTGCATTTGAATTAAAAAGGGAGAAAGAGAAATGATAAGAATAAGCTACCACATGAATATAGTAGGTATTACATACATATGTAATTGTGTAATTATACATCTATATGTGTTTATATGTACATGTGTGCAAGTTTGTATAAGAAGATCTATACGTTTATGAACATATGCATTTATAACATTAAGGATTAACAATGTGTTACTATTTTATTCTTTTTTTTTTTTTTTTTGGTTTTACGAGACAGGGTTTCTCTGTTTTGGAGGCTGTCGGTCCAGCCTGGCTTCGAACTCACAGAGATCCGCCTGCCTCTGCCTCCCGAGTGCTGGGATTAAAGGCGTGCGCCACCAACGCCCGGCACTATTTTATTCTTTAAGAATTTCACACATGTATACAATGATGCATGATCATATATTCTCTCCAGGTTCTCCCTTCAGTTTCCCCAGTATTCCCTCAATATGTGGTACCTTAATCTCATATTGGTGTTTACTCAATTCAAGTACAAAAACAAAATAATAGAAATAAATCACACTTAAAATGGTCAGAAGGTGGGAAGAATTGCCCCAGGCACCAAGGAGAAAGCATGGCCCTGCCCAGCACCATTACTAGTAGCAGGACAGAGACCCAAACGCATACTCTGGGAAGACTGTCCTGAGCACAGAGGAGACAGCATGGGCCACTGGTGCTGCAAGGTTCCTAGTGATTGGTAACAATTATGGTGAACAAATGTGTGGTGTGCTATGGGAGAACGAGAAAGAAACAGAATTGTTCGTGTCCTGTGGAGAGAGGCATATCTGAAGAGGCAAACTTGATGAGGATTGGGCTGAGATGGGTGACTTTTTTTTTCTTTCAGGGCCCTGATGATTATGAGGCCTGTGGCCTGAGCTGTTGCTAAGGTCCATGATGCTGCCTCAGCTAAAGACTGTGTTGATGTCCATGGGTCTCAATACCACCTACAGTCAAGAAAATAGGGCTGCAGAGTTGGCCCCACTCCTCACTGGCAGCAGTACTAGGGAGAACTGTCCTGAGCATAACTAGCTTCAGCACTCCAGAGAGCAGGCCCCACACCCTTCCTGGGAAGCACAATAGAGCTTTTCCTGTTTGCAGAGTTGTGGGAGAGCTGGCCCTGAGGGTGTTAGAGTAGAAGAGTGGGTCTGCGCCCCTCCCAGTCTGACATGTGGGGGCATGAGTGAAAGAAAGATACCCTCCCTGCCCCCAAGCTGTAGTCATCTGTGACAAGTGTAAGAGCTGGCCCTAAAGCCGTGAGAGTGGGTGAATTGTTCCTGCCCCTTAGCAGCTAAAGTACTGAGGAGAGCGGGCCCTGCACCTCACCTGGGCAGTCCAGTAGAGCAGACCCTGTTGGAGGGAGGCCCAGGTGAGTCAGCCTGATGGCATGAGCATGGGACAGCTGTCTCCACTACTCATCTGTCACACAGAGGAATGATAAGGGAGAGATACCCGGTCACTCCCTGTGCCAGTTGGGAGAGCCAGTCCTGAGATCTTAAGAGTGGGAGAGCCGTCCCTGTTCCCCATTAGCTGCAGCACTCCACATCTTGCCTGGGCAACAAACACATTATAGCTGGTCCTGGTGATGTAGGTATGGGTGAACTGAACCTGAGGGCATGAAAGCAGAAGATCTGGCCTCACTCCTTGTTCCCTGATTCATAGGATGAAATAGCTGGAGCAACTCTGGAGATCTCACCTTAGTGGTAAGGACAGGGGTGAGCTGATGGGCTGACCAACACAACAACTACGCAGGCCCGGAACCAGGGCTCTGAGTTGACCGACCCCAACATCCACCGATCTGAAGTAGTATGAACTGCAGATTTGAAGATCCAGGATCTCCATAACACAGGACAACAGTGTGGGCCCAGTATCAATGGTGTAGCAGAAACCAGAGGCCTCAAAGCAGACCAATGACTCTTTGCATTGAATACTTGCAAGTAAAGTTATGTGGACCAAAAAGTTTACTGTATAGTCATACAGTATACTTTTTGGTCCAATGTGTCACACTACAACTTCCATGAAGAGGTTTTTCTTTTCTTTTAAATTTAATTTTATTTTATTTTGGGGTGCGGAGGTTACAAAGGCAGAGAGAAGATACAAAGCAATGATGAGATGAATAGGATCAAGATGCATGATATAAAAACCCCCCAAGAAGATGGAAGGAAGGAAGGAAGGAAGGAAGGAAGGAAGGAAGGAAGGAAGGAAGGAAGAAGGGAGAAAGGAAGGAAGGTGGCAGGAAGGCTAAAATAGGGCCTTTAAGACCCAAGCACATCATAAGTAAAAGTCTAACAGCAAGGTGACTGCCCTAAGCTTTGGAAACAGGTGTTTGAATGTGGTATATTCAAACAAATTATCCAAATACTATGGGTGAATGTTCACACTACCCTTATACACATCAGCTTCCATCCATTAATTCAAGTTTCCTCATATCTGTTGTTCTCAAACAGTACACTAGCTCTGAAGAACTATTGGTGTGAGTTGGGGAAGAAGGGCAGGGATGAATTCAAGAGGCTTCAGTCGGTGCAAGGAGGGCTGGACATGGGTCAAATGCAAAAGTTCTCTCCGGTGAGTACCTTTCCCTGTGTCTTCAATTATATCTGAGCTGTTGCTATAATAACTAGCATCTAAGCAATACAAAGAGTTTTCTATTCTCTCCTTGGGATTACAAATTCATGAATTATGCATGCATATGCAGATTTTTCACCTGTGACAGGTGTAGTATGGGCAATTTCCCTAATATATTAAGAAAACCAACCATAATACCAGTGATAGATGTAAATGAAATAGTCCCATCAGTTTATTTAACACTCCTCTACCACCAGGTGGTGAGAAGATGCTGTGCATGGAAATCTGTAATTGGCAATGCTCATACAGAGAGCAGCTCCTGATAATGGGGCTCTCAGAAAAGATGGACAGGTTGCATTCTATTCCCTGCTCCATGTCTTTACTTTTCTCTATATTAGCACCTGAGTCATGCCACATCCCACCTGAGCAAACAGCTGGCCAGCTCTGCAGAGGATTTATCTGAGAGATCACACAGATGGCAGAAACAGGGTGGTATTGCAGGGAATTTTCTTAGCAAGACTCCCTCTGAATGCAGCTGCTAGATGATGCAGCCTGACATGCTTTGAATATCTGGCCTGTGGTTCCCAAGCTCCCCATGCTGAGGCTCCCTTTTTCTATGCAATCACCGAGGCCTGGCAAAAACCTGAGAAAATCTTATTTAGGGAGATAGGAAACTGTTTTGGTACCGCATGTGAACAGTGCATGGAAAATATTAAGAAAATCTTTTCACAGTGACAGAACTCTAGGCAGAGAAGTGAAAAATCCCACTCTTGTCAAGCCTTATTTGACCAGCCATGTGTTTCACTGGTGAACTTTACTCTTCTTGATCCTACATGGCTGTGGTCTATGGGGTATTCAGTCTTCAGTTCCTAGACATGCAGGCAGTGGTGGACATGGACTTCCTCTTGGAATTCTATTGTGTCCTGACTTCATTTACAGGCATAGTTGTAAAGCCAACATTATATTCCTAAGGTTGAACCATATCACAAAGATGCCACACTTTCTCCCTTCTCCTCATGAGATAATTATCTCGAGGTATTGTATAAATTTTACCTCATTCTTCTCACTGATGTTGAATCAACCTCCTCCGATACTGTGAGCACATTAATGTGGAGCTAGGAAGATATTTTAAAATACAGAAACACCACCTCATTACCTTGTTTATGAATTCTGACTAGCTTCAGATACCTCAGGTGTGCACAAGCCAATAAAACTCTGTCTCTACGTTCTCTACCCCTTTGTGAAATCTATACAAAGCCCAGATCTTCAGGAATTTGAAGATAAATGCTCTTCTTTAAGCAGTGATCTCTGAAAAATTTAGAATCTACCAGTTAGCATGAGTCTATCAGCTTTTTGTTCAATTACAATAAAACATGAATGCAATCCCATTAATCTTATTCCATTAGCTATTATTAGTACTAGTTCTGATATTAGACCTCTCTTTGCTTTACAGTATGTTCTATCAGTAGATTCTGAGTGTTCTCATTTTGATTTTACCTTATTCTTACTTCATCTTCCTAAGTGTGAAATATATAAGCATGACCTTTGTGAGTTAATGTGTCATTTTGCTGCACTCAAGGACATCTGAATGACTTTATTCCTCTGTGGTCTAACTTGTATTTACACATCCTACTTAACACATTTCACAAGGAAATTGGAACCTTATTGAATATCCATTAAAGTCTTTTCTTTCTGTTAACTCTGTTTTTCAAGGTCTCTTTGCATGTGTTATGCAAATATGAGCCCGTGGCTCTGAAATGTTTTCCATAAAGTGAAAAAATTAAATCAAGTAAAACAGAACGGAATGACAAATAACCAACTTTGCACTTTTATAAAGTGTTTCTCTTTAATACTTTCACAAGTTACATTAACCATCATTAAAGTCTTTCTTATGGAATTAACCATGCCTTTTACAGTGAATTTACTATGTCAAAAACAGAAAGACAAGCCTGTCAGAATTCATTGAATAACAGTAAGTTCAGAATCTGTGTTAGATTCATCATCTAGTTTACCAAGTCATCCTGACTTTCCTTTATTCTCATGTTAACTACTATTATGAACTCTCAGATAGTCAGATCGTAAGTTATACACTACAAAATAAGACATATATCTATACTTATATGTTTGCTTGAGGGTAGTTTTATATGCACATGTATACGTGTGTGTGTGTGTGTGTGTGTGTGTGTGTATTTCAGAATGGCACAAAGAGGTCAAAGGGGCTGATGCAGAGTTCAGTGACTTGCAATGAGGCCTAGCTGAAAGCAAATTAGATATACAAAAAGAGCTTCTTCAAGAGAAGAAACAGATCAGGAAGCCAGCTGAGAGTCTTCTGGGTCTGCCCCTACAATCAAGCCATAAGGTCACAGGTTTGAGTCCAACTGCAGAAGCAAGGTGCTGGACCATGAAGGTTACAGAGTTCAAGAGATAAACCAGTTTGAGAGAGAGAAATGGTGGACAGATTTATGGCAAATGGACAAATGCACGGAATGGTAGATGGCAATTAAAGAAAGCAGGCCACACCAACCATGAGTATGATACGCAGCTGAAGTCCCAGCAGTGATCAGGTGTCTGCCTGTCAGTCCCTCCACAGGAAACATGTGGTCCAATGATAGGTTGTCTTAGTCGGCATTCTGTTTATAGGATGCAGGTGAGGGAATGGAGGCATTTCCTCTGGTGTGTTCAGTAGGCTCTTCAGCCAGGATTTCCTAATCTATTGTTCATATACTCATGAGCTCAAATGATTCTAATTCTAGGATCAAAACTAATATTAATTTTCCTTTCCATTACAGTTGGAGCTGAGCCTCCAAAAAATTAAGCAGTTTGGCAGTCATGAAAACTGTGAGTAACACAGCAAAGAGCAATAATCTCTCCTCTAGACACTGTTCAGATAGACTCTAGGCAATCATTCCAGTCAGCTTGGCTCTGATTCTGATCATGCTTCCCTTCATTTGAGTAGCTCTGTCATCATCAAAAGAAGTCTGGGGGATTTTGGTTGGCTCCAGAGTGCAAAGAATACTTTGCAACTCTTTGTCATTAAATCATCTTTAAAACACAACTCTTGCTCTTCTACAGTCCTACAGAAGAGATGATAGGTGTCTGTCTAAAGATTATCAAATCATACAGATAGAAGGCCATGTCTTAAACCCTTTATCTTATTTTCCATAATGTTTAAGGCTTTCACCTAAAAATATGATAGAAGTTCTCTGCAGTCCTTGATACTGATAATCACTTTCTCCCTGCATGCCCTATTAAGATGCCTGGCTGAGCTGAAGTTCAATGAATTGGTGCTGAACTCTTGAAATTATTCATTCTTTACTCTTCTGAAGTAGTCCCTTGTCATGACTACAGGTCATGACTTTATCCTCAGTGTAGTGGCATCTTGTTCTGCCAATAGACTTGAGGTAACAGCCTTATGGTGTGGCTTCGGTGGCATATATGATCCCTTATAAGGAAAAGGAGGAGCCTCTATTGCACTTAAAATCTATTTCTTTAATGTTAATCATGTTTAAAATATAACTTGATAAAAATATGTAGAGTATTATTCAACCAGATATTGGTAAACAATAATCAAGTTGACATATAAAACTTGTCACTATACAGGACAAAACTTCTTCAATGCAAACTATAGAACATTTTGGAATGACAATAAAGACTCTCAAAGAAACCAAGTAATACACCATGTTCATGCTCATTACTTTTATATTCATTCAAGAACCATAATATCCCTCCAGGGAAGGGTGTGATGTGTGTGTGCTTGTGTGTGTGTGTGTGTGTGTGTGTGTTTGTAAACTTCTGTGAGAATATAGAAGGGACAATATCATCAAGTGGTTCTCACAAATTTAAAAAGTCAAAAGTCAAGCTATACGATTTATTCTAAAAATATATATTATAATAATTAAAACTATATTTTCAACACCAGGTTGCACACACATAGCAGTGGACTATGATAAAAACATGTATATGCCCTATATGTCTATAATTACTTAACTTCTGACAAAGTATCTTTGTGGTCCTTTGGTGAAAGTGTTGCCATTTGAATGTGTTTAATTGAATTAGAATTATATCAGTTCTACCCTCCATTTCCTCCCTGCTGATCGTTCCAGCCAGCCTCCCAAAAATGCCTCCCATCTCTCCCATTTTGTAGCCTTTTTCTTTCATTATAATTGTTACATGCAAACATATCCACATATCTGTATATGTGTACACCAATACATGTCAAACTCCTTCCATATCTCCCATTCTTAATTTTATAGCCTCCTTTTCTTTCATTATATTTATTACACACAAATATATGTGTGTGTACCAATATGTGTGTCTATGTGTGTGTGCATGCACAGGTGTTGCTGAGTGCATTCTTGTTGTTTGTTTGTAAGTAGATTCAAGACTAATCATAACCATCCTTTCATTAAATTATACTGACTCAATTACAAATCCGTCTTTTTAAATAATATATGCGGAGTATTTCCCCTCTTTCTACCATTCTCTCTCTCTCTCTCCTGTTTCTTTGTTCTCTGTTGCTCTTTCATTGATGCATGTTTGCACACATACACACACACATGCACACACACACACTAACTGTAAGATTGGGGCAGCATTACTTGAATAAAAATTCCAATACAAAAAAGCATAAAGCATCCTATATAAGAAAAGCAAACCATTTGAAAGCTGTTCTGGTATTACCAGAGGATGGTCATGATCAATCAATGATGTCTTCCAGGGGCATGGGGAAAGAGCCATGATGAATAAGGCACATGGATGCCCAAGGTCTAATTATTTATTATTCATGAATAAAGCAATTATGATGACTTCCCACATCCCATAATGTTTCTTGACATCAACAGACTTATCAGTCTAATGGGTATAGTCATCTCTACCATTTGTGCATCTTATGATGACGGTAGGCTCAGTTAGGTCAATGCCTGTGGAAACTCACAGAAGATGAAGAAATTAAAATCAAGGACAGGAATAATGATCATTGTGTGACTTGATTACTGTAGAATCATAGAGTGGATTATAAATGGTACTGTCTCAAAACCTCAGATTAGAAATGCCAAGTCATAACTATCATTCTTAGAAACCAAGCAAGTACATTGACACTGAGTGGGCTCGAAATTGCTGCTGTGATGAATGTCCATGTTTACAAAGTAAGATATTGCAGGTCTAAGATGTTCATGACTAATTTATTCACTATACTTATCAGAGGCACTAACTATAAAAATCAGTGCACCTCAACTTTGCTGTCACATCTGTTACTGTATACAGTTAAAATTCTTGATGTCTTGATTTTGCAATAATCACATCTACCTCAGGGAGTCATAAGAGAATTAAAATTTACATTTGTAAATTAGAGCTGAGCCTGACAGATAAAGTACATAGAGCTGCTCAATTATATGAGCACATTAGAGAAAAGAGTATCCCTAATTTACCTGGGATAGACTTTACAAGGAGCACCAAGTCTTGCAAATAACTTTACTCGTGATGTGTTTGTACATGAGATAGAATTTAATTAATAGCAAGTATACTGCAAATATTGGCCAGGTGAGTCACTGGACAGATTTTCTTGGTAAATGTTTTAGTGGTAATGTATTTATAAAACACTGCAAATCGTTGGATCTAATTTTCAGCTCAATGAAAGCTTACCTTGTGAGCTCTATACTTCTATATAAGCTCCATAAGTTAGACAGAAATCATAAGAACCACAAAAATGTGTTGGGTGCCTTACAACCTGATATGCCAAATATCATCTCCTTAGCTTCATTGTGTTTGAATCCCTTAATAACTCCATTGACAATACATAAACTGTAGCTCATAGTAAATAAAATAAAATAATTCCATTTTGATGTGAATCCAATATGAAGAAAACAAATGAAAAATCAGTTTGGGGGAGACTTTTATTGGGAAAGGGAGGGTAATGCACATGTGGGAGGGATAAATAACAATTGGAAAGTAAATAGAGAGTCAGATAATTTTCGTTTACTTAAAATTACACATATGCACACATGTATATGTACATATGTGTTCTCTCTCTCTCTCTCTGTGTGTGTGTGTGTGTGTGTGTGTGTGTGTGTGATTTAAATACAATTTTGCCACTTAGGGTGACAATTTTTTTCTCAAAAGTAATAGACTATCTAACAAAACATAAATCCTGCATATGTTATCCTCTTTCATGTTTGCTTGTCTGAGGAGTCGAAGAGACCACAGAACAGTACAGGCTATTGCCATTGCTCTTGGCTTTATCCCAGAACTTGGAAATGAGTCCTTATTGCTGAAGACACAACATAGAACCTGGAGGAATAAAACTGTGTTTGATCTGTAAGTCTCCTCCCTAAGGACTACTTTTCCTAGTAATGAAAGGAGTGGTGCATGCTGCCAAGGAAGAAAAGCAGTCATTAGTCTTACCCAACTGTGACTCCATGAACCACAATGATGACTGGAATGGCAAGATCTTCTGAAAAGTGAAGTAGTGGCACTTGTATCTTGAGGACAATCAGCAACCATCTAACTGACCTAAAGGCCTTTTACATGGAGGGAATTCACTTCCTATATGGTAAACCTACCCTACCACTTCAGGCTGGTGAGGCCACAGAAACTACAGAAGATTTAAAAACTCACATTTTTCTCAGTCAGCATAATTTCTAAATATTTATTCTTATACCTACACTTCAGCTCTTATCTCTCCCCCCCAAAAAGCTTGTTTTTCCAAAATGGACTATTACAGAAATCCACAACTGGCAAGAAAGCAAAGATACCTGACTATGGGTTTTGTAATCTCCATTGGAACACAAAAAATGCAGTTACTACACCTAAGGTTTAGGGAGCATCAGGGATGAAAGGATGGAAAGATAATGAGAGACAGGGAACCAGGAAATCTGCTGTCAGGAAGTGTGTCTATAAGTGACAGGGAAGCTGCACTTATATAATCTCGACATTTGGCTCCTTAAACAAATCCTGAAATAAAGCAACAGTATTTGTATATGGAATTCTTAAACACTGGAAAATCAAGAACACAAATGATGAGAACACTGAATACTTTATGTGGGAGGAAGGGAACATTGTTCTGCTTCTTGCAAGCATTCAGAGAGGGTCTTCCTTACCATCATCAGGGATTTGGGGCCCAGCCATGCTGCCTTCCCAATGTGCGTTGGATAAGCTTACTGTCTCTTGCTGAGGCCAACCTTCTTCTAATGTTCTTGGATCCATCTTCTCTGTAGTCTGCATTTTGTACTTCTACAGCCAGCTTCCTGCTTCATCATTTTCCCTTCTTAGATATCACAGGATCATACGGGAAAAGTATAGTCACAGATGAAAGCTATTGGGACTAAATCATAAGGGTTCTGATCTAAGTCAATGTATTCATACATTACTACATTTATAATTTGATGGCAGTATTGAGAGGTGGCAAAAATAGAAGATGGTACTATTGTGAGGTCCCTGAGTTAAGACATGGTAGGATGGATCTTATGCAGCCTTATGGTCTCCCTCCTGCTTCTTGTATATCATTAGGGGCACTGTTATCTCCTGCTTTATCCTTCTAATATTTTGCCTCACCACAGGATTAAAAGTAATGGAGATTAGTTACAAAAGATTCAAACCTCTGAAACCAGTAGTTTGAATAAACACTTCTTTTAAGTTCCTCCCCTTCCATAATTTGTCAGAGTAACAGAAAGCTGAACAGTAGGGACTACTTCTCTCTCCACATTCACTTTTGCAAACTCATTATCACAACATTAAATGCCACAATACTAAAGATATATAACTGCCTGAACTACCTCATGAATTCTAGATTGATTTTTCTTTTGTATTCTCCCAGCAGAGGACTATTTAATTTCTCAACCTAATGTGCTCCAAGTCAAAGGTTGTTCCTCCTGCTTAAGCCAATCACTACCTTAGCCTGATTGCCTCAGTGACTTCAGAAAAAAATCACAACAGTGCCTTTTGCAATGACTCCTTACAGTCCAATATATCACTAGACATGTATAAATGTTCAACATGTACCAAAATAGAGTGTCATTTCTGCCTCTGCCACAGCAGCAGTGTAGGTCCTATAGGTCCTCAACATCACCCAGATGGAAGGAGGTTGAAGCAAATACCCAGACAGTGCCTCCATTGGGTGTATGCAACTATATCCTATCCTTATGAAAGAAGTGTCTCTAGGCAGCTACAGTCATCTTTCCAAATGAAAATCACAACACCTACATGCCTTACAAAGACTACAGATGGGGCCAAAGAAATGAACCAGCAGTTTAGAGCACTTGTTACTCTTCCAGAGGACACAGGTTAAGTTACCAGTACCACATGATGGCTCAGAACCCAAGACTTTCCCAACTCTTTATTCATATTGCTAGGCTGTAAACCTCAAGGATATTATATTTGACTTACTTCACTAGATACACAGGAAGCACTCATCTAGTTATCAGTTGGCTAATCTGTCTAATGTAAGCTTAACACTCCCTGCACATAATCCTGGGTGACTTTGGCATGCCTGTAACAATTTCACATCTGGAATGGAAGTCTACTTTTTACTCTCTCTCTCTCTCTCTCTCTCTCTCTCTCTCTCTCTCTCTCTCTCTCTCTCTCTCTCTCTCTCTCCCTGTGTCTCTCTCTCTCGTGTGTGTGTGTGTGTGTGTGTGTGTGTGTGTACAAGACTATGTATGGATCCTTTGTTTGAACCAGAAAAAGACTGTAATGCAAAACACTTATCTTTCACTCTTCATCCCATTCATAGAGTCTGACATTTTGAGTTACCTAAAAAAGATCTGATTCTGTTTCCAAAGCAGGAGCTAGTACTTTTCTAAGGGAAACGGATTCTGGTTGCAGCTGATCTCTGGCACCATTGAAGCCAAGATAAGAATTTATAGAAGATTTGAGGCCAATGACCTTTGGCAAGAAAGAGTATGCCTTTTATCAACCCAGGGTCTTTGTTTAGCCTTGAGAGTCAGACTAATAGGTAGAAAACTGTTCAAAGACTGAACAGTTACTGCCATGAGCAGCAAAATTCTATTTCCTCCCTCCGGTGATTTATAGGTGTGAGCATTGATAGAACCAGGGAATGTATGTAGATAGTGACTCAAAAGCTCCAAGTTAGGCATTGGTATTTGTCATTCCCTTTGCCTAAAGGCCTCTTTCCTTTTCATTCAGCTAGCCACTTTTTAAATATTACCCACTTAAAATTTCCCATCTTAACTCTCACCTTGTGGATCCTGTATTAAAACATCATTTTCCCCTTCTTATCAGCACAACAAATTATCATTTTAGATTATTACATTGTTCATATTTTGTCACTTTTACTAGGCTTTATACTTAAAAAACAAAAGTAAAAACCCTGCCTTTATCTTCATCCTGATACAACTGCAAAGACTAAAACTTTGTTTTAATCTTAATTGAAATTACTAGGGTTTGTATAAATCATCAAAAAGTGGAAAGTAAGAAAAAAGAATGAAGAAGAAGGGAGGGAAGAAGTGTGGATGGTGGGAGAAAGAGTGAAGGGGTGAAAATAGGATGGAGTATAGAAGAAACTAGACTAACTTAGATCTTAAAATGTCATTGGCATGTAGGTTTCATTTTTGCTAATGACTCTGACCCTTCAATATCAAAGTACAATATGACATCTCTGTAAAACTCTCCCCAATTCCCATGACTGTCACTGTGTTCCTGCTTTCCTCATCTTCTATCACATCTATCCTGAATTCTGGAAAGAATGAGCAAGTCAATAGTAGGCAATGTCACACTAATCACAAACTCCAAAGTAGCAGAAACATCCCCTAATATATCTCTGTATCCTCACCATGGTTTACGGGGGTGAAGCATACTAATTGCATAATATAGTTATTGTTCTCTTCTTAAACTAGCAGCTTCTAAGTGATGTTGTCCTAAATTCAGTACTTTTTGTTATTGTAAAACTAAGTTAAACCTTGGTATCTATATTTCTTTCTCTTGTAGAAGCCTGACTTACTAACTTTTGGCATGAGCCTGGTGAGTTGAAGCTACCAAGAGAGTAACATACACACACACACACACACACACACACACACACACACACACACACACAATCAGTAAGCAGAGTCTGGACACAATTACATTTTCTATACAACAGTGCTTCTAAAATTAAAAGCACATACAAACACCTGCTGATTTTACTAGAGCAAAAAGTCTAGTTCAATATACCAAGGGTGGGTGTGCAATTCTGCAATTATAATAAGCTTCCAGGAAATGCTGATGCTTGTGTTTCTTGCAGCACTGAGTCTCAATGTTCTTTAGCACATAAGTCAAGTGAGCCAACATGAGCATACTTTATCAAACTCTGGAGGGATTCCATTTCTTCTGGCAGAAATCCTCCCATCAGCTGAAAGCCATAATTCAGTGTCAAAACTAATTTCAGCTAAATTGAAAGTTAACAGCAATCATATAAACCGGTGGTTATTGATTGGCCATGCATAACACAGCATTAGCATCCCATTGTAGTGACTCCCTAAGTCTTACCTAGCAAGGCCACTGACTCATTTTAAGACTCTGGTAAGCCACACTCACTTTTCAACAATATCACCTCTCTTATCTTTAAAGGCTCAGGGACTGTTGCAGAAGAGGGGGAAGAAAGAGTGAAAGAGCTAGATGGATTCACATATGAATTGCCAGCAATGTGACAATATGCACACTACCTGTACAAGCTCACACCAGACCAAATTCTAGCCTGGAGAGGGGAGCAAAGTCCCAAGGAGCCATTATCAATTGTCAGCTGCTTGCAAGAGGAAAGGTCAGTTTTCTCTTTCCAGATAAGCAAACCACCCTCTAGTGAAAGGCCACACATCTGAGAATATTTGGGCAGCAAAAATGTCCTTACTGAAAAATCCAAAGAACACAAAGTTGTAAGGGAAGGAATAAAGTGGGATCAGGGAAGAACTGTGAGAGAGGGAGGGGTGAATATGATCAAATTACATTGTATGGAAATTTAGAAGAACAAACCCACATATTTTTAAATACTCTTGAACTAAAATATATGATTGTCTAACCTTAACACTCATCTTCCTCTTGACAAATTCCACCAAGACAAATGAGGTTTTCGTTACAATATAGAAGTCAAATTAGATCTTGCACTAGTTGAACAGTACATGTGTAAATAAACTGTTAGAGGAAAACCTCTTCTGATAAATGTTGCTATGTTACTGAGATTACCCAAGCAATCAACTAAACACTGATCATTTTACAGAATTAGAGAAGACCACTATCATTGAGAGTATGGATGTGTGACCCAAGTACAAGTAGACTGTCCGTGAGTAAAATTCAGAGCTTTGTATTTCCGGTTTTGTGGTGGAGACCAGCTTGTCTGACTTTGGAGATCAAAGAAACATGAGTGGTTGTTAAATTAGAAAGATGGGTTGAGAAAAGTGCCTGTCAGGGAAGACAGGGAAGCAGAGACCACACCCCACGTAATATCTCCTGATAACCACAGGGAAGACCATATTAAATACGTATTGAGATATGTGGGCATAATTTAAACTACAATAAGCTATCACAGTTATGTGTCCTTCTGTAATGAAGCTTACCTCCCTGAGAAGGCACAAAAATGTCTTCCACTGGTTGGAGTTTTACCATGGGATAATAACTAGTGGATCCAAGACTTTCTTTTTCCTTTTGACAGAAGAAGAAGGAGAAGCAACAGGAGGCAGCCTCTTGTAGTGTGCTTAACTGAAAACCCAATAGGCTAAAAAGAAGATATAGTGATAAGTTCTAAAACATTTTTAATAACTTAAGTTGAAGAAAATTGGACATGGCTAACATAGAGGTAGTAGTAGATTGCCAACATTTAAGATACATACCTCTTAGTTTAATAGTGGATAGATGAAGCTGCTGTTTCCTGATGCAAGTAAACTAGAAAGCTTTCCATATGGAAGCAGAAGCTCACTGTCCCAACTACCAGGTTCCAAATAATCACTCTGAGGCTTATATTAATTACAAATGTTCAGCCAATATCTCAGGCTTATTACTAACTAGCTCTTACATTTTAGCTTAACCCATATTCTTTATTTATGCTCTGTCGCATGGCAGTGCCTTTATTAACATGGCATGGTCATCTCCTGAGACCCCTTTGACTTCACTCTTCCTCATACCATCATTCTCAATTTGGCTTTCCCACCTGTTTCCTGTTCAGCTATTGGCCAGTAGTTCACTTATTAAATCAATCACAGCAACAGATACTAACATAGTATAAATGACTATTCCACTGCAGGTTATCCTTTTCCCTGAACGTCACATGAAAATAGAAACTATATCTGCAAGCCTCAGCACAGGGTGCCTATTTACTCATTGTTCACATGATGTACTATCCTAGACAATAGGTAACTGGAATATCCACCCAATGACTATTGAATGTCCCAGTAAGACTCCGGGATCGTTCTGGACTTTGAATTAACTTGAACAGCCAGAAAAGTTTGAGCTCAGGACAATTCCTTAAATGTAATCTTTTATTCTATTTGTGAAAAAAATAAACAATAAATGTAATCACCTTGTATTCATATCCCTGTCATAGCTATTGCCTACCCAGAGCCTGTAACTATCTCAATTATCTGAAATGTCTTAATACTACAGTCTGAAAGAGGCTGGAGTTGGCAATAACAATAAAGTTAAAAAGGGTCCTGGCTACTTTATGACTCTATGGAACCATTATGGTTCTCAGGATTGGAGTGAGACAGATTAAGAGAGGACATTAAAATTTTAGCATCCTCAAGCAGCAGTATGGTTATTGCTTATTAATTATACCAAAGGAGCACAACTAATTAGTTTAATAGGCAGCATTATGTATGCCAGTGACAGATCAGAAGAAGGCAGTGTGCCATATAAAATTCTTTAGAGGAGTAACTGACAGCATCTATTAGCAGAGGCTCAGCACACCTAAGACAAATGGAAATAAACACAAAAGACGCAGAGAGCTTGATTCACAGCCCTTTGAGTGCAAATTACAGTTTGTACATCATAATGATAATCTTCTCCGGGATGAGGTTTTCCCCTTCAAAACAACTAGAAATAATTTTCAATCTTTTCTTAGCTTTCCCCTTCTCTCAATGAGAATAAGGGGGAGTGGAGATGGAAAATGGGAAAGAGATGCCTGGATGTTTGTCAAGTACAGCTATTATGAGAAAGGCTGTAGATTAAAAGGCAAGCATGTTTGGAATTTAAAAGATGTTTCCATATTTTTTTAAAGGTACATATGAGACTTGTGTATTTGTGAGCCTATTTATCAACTAAATGTTAGTGCTTTAATTTTTTCCCTTTTGCTTGTGAATTGGAAAATGTATCTGAGAGTTGCTTTAATTTGTATAACCTTTGTTTCTAGTGTGTTCTTATCATCTCACGTATATACGTTTATATTTCTGTAAATCACCTACTTCTGTTATATCAATTATTTTGGTAATTTTCTTTCCCAATTAATGTAGAAAATACCTACACAGTCTTGGAATTATTGAACAACTAATTGCCTGAGATATTACAGTGTTTAAAAAGATGCTACACCTCCAACTTAAAAAAAACATTGTTAAGGACCTATGGTCCTGATAGATCAAGAAACAGAAAATTTCTCAAAGAAAATTTGCAAAAGTGAGAAAAAAGGCAAAGTCTCAGGACCATAATATTAGGTAAAATGTCTGAAAAAAAAGAGGAAAACCAAGGGAGGGTGTGGAAAGACAATAAATTGCAAGATAGATCATTAAAAGTTATAATATTAGCCAATATATTATATGAACATATAAAGTGTGGGGGTATATATTACACATCTACATACATATTGAGTTATACGCATAGATATTCGAATGTTGTTTTTATTCATTTATAGATCTTATTATCACAAAATCAACGTCAACTGCAGAATCTTTTTTAACCTGCCATTTTATCCCTACTGACTCCATAGAGACTGTGTCTTGAAATCCAAAGGTAGGCATTAGATCTTATAAGACACCAATATTTCACTATCATTTCATCCTGTCTGAATGACCCCCCCATCTGATGTTTTGACAATTCATTTTGTCAACAAACGCTTCCAAAGTCCATGTGTCCTTGCCCCACTAACCTGATAGTGGACAGTCTCATGTCTATATTCAAATAGGTAAGCGTCATCTGAGAAGGGCACAGGGCTGTGTTAATCATGCTTTAAATTACTCTGTGAACTCCAATACATGTTTAACATTGTCTTTCCTGGCTTTATTGTCTCAGCCTCTCAGGAGATAGCACATGGGATGTATTCTCTGCTCAAAAACTGTAGCATCCCTTACTTCTGCATTTCAGCATGCCAGGCACTTTCTGGAGCAGTCCATCCATCTCACTTTGCTGTATCTACAAACACTGAGATGTTTGAGTCCATGTGCTCAGTCTTATCCAGTGCTAAACTGGAAACAAAGAAAGATGTGCTGAAATTTTATACACAGATATACAGTCAGCTCACGTGTGTCAAGTCCATCCTCTCCTGTGACTCACTGTGACTTCAGATTGCTGTTTTGTTTGTGTAGAATTATCGGCCTCTAGTTCCTGTGATCTTCTTTGTAACAAGGCACAATTTTTTAAAATGGTTATTTCCATTCAACTCCCACTTTCTCTGGCTTTATTCAACTCACTCAAGTCTGATTTTAATTTTGCTTCTCTATTATATAACTAAAATATTTTGTTGAAACTGTCTATCATCCTTGCTACTTACCCTAGGCCTATGACTTTATCAGTCATTCTAAATGACTCAATTTTTCTGCCAATCTCTCAAGTAGGAACTAAGAATCATGCAAAATGCCTCCATGATGGCAACCTATGTTGGCATCCATTTTGCTACTTTTGTGCTAGTCAAAACTGTCATTTCCATGTGAATAACACTGATGGTCTCCTAACTCCTTCTAATGTCAACACCTGCAATTTATTATCAAGCAAAGAATAATTTCCTTTAATAAACACCCTATATAACTTGACTCTTTTCTGTTTATAATTTTTCAGTGGGATAATAAGGGAGATGGCTAAGTCAATAAACTGTTTGTCACCCAAGTACATGAGCTATGTAAATGAAAAAATAAAAAGCCAGTCATGGAAATCAAGTCCAGTGCTGAAGAGTCTGAGACATGGGAATCACTGGGGTTTGTTTGGCACTCAGCTTAGAAAAATTGTTGTGCTTCTGGTTCCACAGTGGAAAATAAATTGGAGAGTCATTGAGGAAGATATCCAATGTAGACTGGTGGCCTCTATACTCCCAGAAACATATATGTACATATGTACACATAGGTGAACACAATCTCCTGAGCAAATTGGGAGCATGTAGGGAAGGGAAGGGAAGTTAAGAGAAAGAGAAGGGGAGAAGAGGACATGAGGGAGCAGGAAGGTTGGGTTGGAGGAAGAACAGAAGAGACCAACACAAGAAATACCATAATAGAGGGAACCATTATAGGCTTAAAGAGAAATCTGGCACTAGGAAAATGTCTAGAGATCTATAAGGATGACCCCCAACTAAAAATCTAAGCTGTAGAGTGTAGTCTTCCTTGTCAGTTGCCTGATTTCTGTTGTTGCTTTAGCCCCCAAATAATATACAGAACACTATATTGATTATGAAGCTGTTGGCCATTTGTTTGTTTCTTACTGGCTAGCTCTGACTTAAGTATTTAACCTATAATTGTTAATCTAAGTATTTCTCTTACTGGAGAAAAGGGTCTGGACCTATTACTCCTCTGGTGCATACATGGTGTCTCCTCTGTCTCTCTTTTACAGAATCCTCCTCTACTCCTAGTCCCAACCATCTTCCTTCCCTATTAGCCAACAGTGTTTTATTCAAACCAATCAGACACATTTTTACAGAATGACATCTCCCAACATCTCCTCCTTTCTGTCTAAGATAAAAAGAAAGATTTTAACTTTAACATAGTCAAACTATATATATATAACAGAACAGTTATCAAGTAAAAACTATAGTCACAATATTTAGTCAATTAACATTTAGTAAGATCTATCCTATCTTTGTGAGTCCAAAGTCCCTTATGTAACTTATCTTTTATCATAACTAAGGAAAGCTATAATTACAACTATCTGCCTTTAACTCCATCAAAGACCACAGAAGGATAATTGACAGAGACATTTGGCTACCTGGAGAGTCATTTGAAGTTGTTCTGTAACGTTGGGGATATGCATCTTTAGCCCATAGGTCACAATGTGTCTGGAAGACTTCTCAGCAAAGTAGGAAATTTTAAGTTGTACATCTGTATTGGCAGTCTGTCAGTCATTTTTCTGTGTCTTGTAGAAAGTTTGGGAGACTCTTTCGTGAAGCAGGAACCCTTTAAGACTGTTTAAATTCAGTAGTGATTTTTTGTGGGTCATGCAAGTCCAGATTATACAGCAACAGTAAAACAGTCTAGGCAAGAGCAATTTCTTGCCCAAATGGCTAATCTTGTCATGTTGAAAACAAACTCCATAACGAGTTTCTTCGACGCCCATCTTCTTCTTAGATGTAATTGGTGCTACGAGGAGCAGACATTTCTTATTGTCAATAAAAACCTAAACTAATTTAAATGCCATTTTTCTGAAGGTCTTTGAAAGACTCAAATACATCTCTGTATATCTAGAAAACCTAACTTACCTACTTATAAGTTTTGACTATAGTAAATAACTATATATAGTCTGTATTTAATTATGTGTTACATTTTAAAAGATCAGTATAAGCACGATACTTAAGAAGAGAAATATACATATCACAAAATTGACCTTGAATTTGCTTCAGTAAATGAAAAACCTACCAATACAAAGTATTCATTTCCATACCATATTTCCCTTTTAACTTTAAAAAGAGATTGGTAAGGATCATTAACCAATTATAGGCAACCCCATTCAAATGAAAACAAAGATTTATAAGTAATATTTGGGAATTTGGATGTTGTTCATTCCAAGCTGTTTTCTGCTGGAAGGGGGTTCTGTCCATATCATGGGGATCATGACAAAACTCAAAAACCTGGCTAAGTCCTTGTTTTTGTAGTATGTAAGGCTGTATCATCTCAGCTGTTTTAGATGTTGGATCACCTGGGCCACTGCTTTTGGGGGTCTTAGTTTATCAAACTATATTAGTCTGGAAAGATCTATGGGTTTTTATGTTTTGTGGAAACACAAATGGAATCTCTTTTTTAAAGTAACATATCCTTATACTTAAATTTTGAAGTCAAGGCATTTTTAAAAGATATAGATTGAATTAAATTATAAGCATTTATAATCAATTGTACTTTTTTAGTAATCAAAAAATTGAAAAACACAATAGCATACAGTATCTAGACTCTGTGTATTTTTCATCTTTACATGGTTTATTGTAAAGAGAAGCTATTCCTTTGCTAGCTGCTTTGGTTTATCTCCCGCCAGCCTCCTGGGATCTGCCGCATTGTAGTCCCCAAATAAACACACAGGAGGCTATATTAATTATGAAGCTGCTGGTCTTGCTTCTTTTTTTTTTAATTTTATTTTCCAGTTTAAATTTAGATAAGAAACAAGGTTGCTTCACAAGTCAGTTCCAGGTCCCTCTCACTTTCCCTCCCCTCCTCCCGTGCCCTCCCCCAACCCCCCCTCCCCGTTATCCCCTCATTCCCCAAGGGAGGGTGAAGCCCTCCATGGGGGTGTCCATAGTCTGTCATTTCATATAGGGCAGGGCCTAGACCCTTCCCCAAGAGTTCAGGGTGAGAGTGCACCTCACATTGTTCTATGGGAGTCCAAAGTCCGTGTGTATACTTGGGATGGGTACAGATCTGCTGCCCAAGGCTCAATAGATTACCTAGGCCTCCTCACTGACACCCAGATTCAGGGGGTCTTGATCAGTCTCATGCTGGATTCCCAGGCTGATGCCTGGGATTCAAGAGTTAACCTTTGTCTGGTCAGCTGTTTCTGGGGGTTAAACCAGCCCAGTCTTAATCCCTTTGATCATCAGTCCTCCCTCTCTATTACTGGCTTTCTTGAGTTCAGCTCAGTACTTAACCAAGGGAGTCTGCCTCTTCTTCGATCAGCCACTAAATGAAGTTTCTGTTTCCCAGACTCTCTGGCCATAGGATTGTAGGCTGGCACTCCCCAGATCTATGTCTAAAATCCATATATGAGAGAGTACATGCCATGTTTCTCTTTTTGTAACTGGGTTACCTCACTCAGGATGGTTTCTTCTAGTGTCATCCATTTGCCTGTGAATCTCATAATTCCATTATTTTTTTCTGCTGAATAGTACTCCATTGTATAGATGTACCACATTTTCTCTATCCACTATTCAGGTGTGGGACATCTAGGTTGCTTCCAAGTTCTGGCTATTAAAAATAAAGCTGCTAGGAACATAGTGGAACAGACATCTTTGTTGTAAGAATGGGCATCTTTTGGATATATGCCTAAGAGTGGAGTTGCTGGGTCTTGTGGTAGATTTATTCCCATTTTTCTGAGGAATCTCCATACTGATTTCCAAAGTGGCTGAACCAGTTGGCACTCCCACCAGCAATGGAGGAGTGTCCCCCTTTCAGCACATCCTCTCCAGCATAAATTGTCATTGGTGTTTTTGATTTTAGCCATTCTGACAGGAGTGAGATGGTATCTCAGAGATGTTTTGATTTGCATTTCCCGGATAGCTAAGGATGTTAAGCACTTTCTCAAGTGCCTCTCAGCCATTTTAGACTCCTCTATTGAAAACTCTCTATTTAGTTCTGCAGACCACTTATTAATTGGGTCCTTTGATGTTTTGGAGACTTGCTTCTTGAGTTCTTTGTAAATTTTGGAGATCAACCCTCTGTCAGATGTGGGATTAATGAATATTTTTCCCATTCTGTGGGCTGCCTTTTTGTCTTGCTGACTGTGTCCTTTGCCTTACAGAAGCTTCTCAGTTTCAGTAGGTCCCATTTATTAATTGTTGATCTCACTGTCTGTGCTACTGATGTTATGTTCAGGAAGCTGTCTCCTGTACCAATTCGTTCAAGGGTACCACCCACTTTCTATTCTAAGAGGTTCAGTGTGGTTGGATTTATGTTGAGGTCTTTGATCCATTTGGACTTAAGTTTTGTGCATGGCGATAAACATGGATCGATCCGCATTCTTCTACATGCCAGTCTCCAATTATGCCATCACCATTTGTTGAAGATGCGTTCTTTATTCCATTGTATATTTTTAGATTCTTTGTCAAAGATCAGATGTTCGTACGTGTGTGGGTTAATACCCGGATTTTCAATTCGATTCCATTTGTCTACCTGTCTATTTTTGTGCCAATACCAAGCTGTTTTCAGGTCTATAGCTCTATAATAGAGCTCGAGGTCAGGGATGGTGATGCCTCTGGACTTTGCCTTGTTGAACAGGGTTATTTTGGCTATCCTGGGTCTTTTGTTTTTCCATATAAAATTGATTATTGTTCTTTCAAGGTCTGTGAAGAATTGTGCCGGAATTTTAATGAGGATTGCATTGAATCGGTAGATTGCTTTTGGCAGGATTGCCATTTTTACTACATTGATCCTACCTATCCAAGAGCATGGGAGATCTTTCCATTTTCTGAGGGCTTCTTTAATTTCTTTCTTTCAAGATTCAAAGTTCTTATGATACAGGTCTTTCACTTGTTTGGTTAGCGTTACCCCAAGGTATTTTATGTTGTTTGTGGCAATTGTAATGGGTGATGTTTCTCTGATTACTTTTTCAGCCCTTTTATCATCTGTATATAGTAGGGCTACTGATTTTCTTGAGTTGATCTTGTAGCTTGCCACTTTGCTGAAGGTGGTAATCAGCTGTAAGAGTTCCCTGGTAGAGTTCTTTGGGTCATTGATGTAAACTATCATATTGTCTGCAAACAGTGAAAGTTTGACCTCTTCCTTCCCAATTTGTATCCCCTTGATCCCCCTTTGTTGTCGTATGGCAATAGCTAGAATTTCAAGTGCCATGTTGAAACGGTATGGAGAGAGTGGACAGCCTTGTTTTGTTCCTGATTTTAGAGGAATTAAATTGAGTTTCTGTCCATTTAGTTTGATGTTGGCTGGTGGTTTACTGTATATAGCTTTTATTATGTTTAAGTATGTCCCTGTTATCCCAGATCTCTCCAAGACCTTTATCATGAAGGGGTGTTGGATATTGTCAAAGGCTTTTTCAGCATCTAGTGAGATGATGATGTGATTTTTGTTTTTCAGCTTGTTTATATGGTAGATTATGTTGATGGATTTTCATATGTTGAATCATCCCTGCATCCCTGGGATGAAACCTACTTGATCGTGGTGAATGATTGTTTTGATGTGTTCTTGGATCCGATTTGCCAGTATTTTATTGAGTATTTTTGCATCAATATTCATGAGGGATATTGGTCTGAAGTTCTCTTTCTTAGTTGTATCTTTGTGCGGCTTGGGGATCAAGGTTATTGAAGCCTCATAGAAAGAGTTTGGCAAAGACCCTTCTGCTTCTATTGTTTGGAACACTTTGAGAAGAATTGATATAAGCTGTTCTTTGAATTTCTGGTAGAATTCTGCACTGAGGCCATCTGGACCTGGACTTTTTTTTGGTTGGGAGACTTTTGATGGCTGCTTCTATTTCCATAGGGGTTATAGGTCTATTTAAATTGCTTATCTGTTCTTGATTTAGTTTTGGCAGTGATAACTATCCAGGAATTTCTGGTAGAATTCTGCACTGAGGCCATCTGGACCTGGACTTTTTTTGGTTGGGAGACTTTTGATGACAGCTTCTATTTCCATAGGGGTTATAGGTCTATTTAAATTGCTTATCTGTTCTTGATTTAGTTTTGGCAAATGATAGCTGTCCAGGAAGTCATCCATTTCCTTTAAATTTTCTAATTTTGTGGAGTACAGGTTTTCAAAGTATGACTTAATGATTCTCTGGATTTCCTCAGAGTCTGTTGTTATGTCCCCCTTTTCATTTCTGATTTTGTTAATTTGCGTGTTCACTCTCTGCTGTTTGGTAAGTTTGGACAAAGGTTTGTCTATCTTGTTGATTTTCTCAAGGAACCAACTCTTCCTTGCATGGATTCTTTGTATTGTTTTCCTGGTTTCTACATTATTGATTTCAGCCCTCAATTTGATTCTTTCCTGGCGTCTACTCCTCCTGGGGAGTTTGCTTCTTTGTGTTCTAGAGCTTTCAGCTGTGGTGTTAATTCTCTGGTATAACTGTTCTCCTGTTTCTTCATGTGAGCACTTAGTGCTATGAACTTCCCCCGTAGCACTGCTTTCAAAGTGTCCCATAGGTTTGGGTATGTTATGTCTTCATTCTCATTGAATTGGAGGAAGTCTTTAATTTCTTTTTTTATTTCCTCTTTGACCCAGGGATGGTGCAGTTGAGCATTATTCAATTTCCATGAGTTTGCAGGTTTTCTGCAATTTGTGTTATTGTTGAATTCTAATTTTAAATCATGGTGGTCTGGAAAGATGTATGGAGTTATTCCAATTTTTTTGTAGTTGCTGAGGTTTGATATGTTGCCAATATGTAGTCAAATTTTGAGAAGGTTCCATGTGGTGTTGAGAAGAAGGTATATTCTTTTTTATGTGGATGAAATGTTCTATAGATATCTGTTAATCCCAGTTGGGTCATTACTTCTATTAGACCCTTTGCTTCTTTGTTGAGTTTCTGTCTGGTATTCCTGTCTAGTGGTGAGAGTGGTGTGTTGAAATCTCCCACTATAACTGTGTGGGGCTTTAGATGAGATTTAAGTTCTGATAATGTTTCTTTAACGAATGTGGATGCCTTTGTATTTGGGGCATAGATGTTCAGGTTAGACACTTCATCTTTGTGGGTTTCACCTGTGATGAGTATGTAATGCCCTCCTTCATCTCTTTTGATTGATTTTATTTTAAAGTCTAGTTTGTTAGATATTAGGACTACTACCCCTGCTTGTTTCTTGGGTCCATTTGATTGAAAAATTTTTTCCCAACCTTTAACTCTCAGGTAATGTCTGTCTTTGAGGGTGAGGTGTGTTTCTTGTATGCAGCAGAAGGAAGGGTTCTGTCTTCGAATCCATTCTGCTAGTCTGTGTCTTTTTATGGGTGAGTTAAGGCCATTAATATTGAGGGATATTAATGACCATTGATTGCTCATCCTTCTTCGATTTGCAATGGTTGTTGTTGGTGGAATTATGTGTGGTATTTTACCCCTTTGTTCTTTTGGCTGTTGGTAGAGAGGGATTCTCTAATGCTTATGTTTTTCTGATTGCAGTTAGCTTCCTTGGGTTGGAGTTTTCCTTCCAAAATTTTCTGTAGGGCTGGGTTAGTGGACATATATTGCTTGAATCTAGTTTTGTCATGGAATATCTTGTTTTCTCCGTCTATAGTGATTGAGAGTTTTGCCGGGTATAGTAGTCTGGGCTGGCATCCATGGTCTCTTAGTGTAGGTAGAATATCTATCCAGGACCTTCTGGCTTTCAGAGTTTCCATGGAGAAATCAGGTGTAATTCTGATAGGTCTGCCTTTATATGTTACTTGACCTTTTTCCTTAGCTGCTCTTAATATTCTTTCTTTATTCTGTATGTTTGGCGTCTTGATTATTATGTGGCAAGGGGATTTTTTTTGTGGTCCACTCTATTTGGTGTTCTGTAGGCTTCTTGTACCTTCATTGGCATGTCTTTCTTAAGGTTGGGAAAGTTTTCTTCTATGATTTTGTTGAATATGCCTTCTGCCCCTTTGAGGTGGATTTCTTCTCCTTCTTCTATACCTATTATTCTTAGGTTTGGTCTTTTCATGATGTGCCATATTTCCTGGATGTTTTGTGTTAAGGATTTGTTGGATTTAAGGTTTTCTTTGGTTGATAAATCCATTTCTCCTAGTGTATCTTCAACACTTGCGATTCTCTCTTCCATCTCTTCTATTCTGTTGGTAATGCTTGTATTGGTAGTGCCTGACTCTTTGTCCAGCTTTTCTATTTTCTGCCTTTCTTCAGATTGTGTTTTTTTAATGTCTCTGTGTCAGTTTTCAACCCTTGCAGTGGTTGCATTGCTTCTTGCAATTTTCTGTTTATCTTTTCATCCATTTGTTGCCTTTTATGAATTTTTTGGTTTGTTCTTTCTTCCCTTTCTTGCATTTTTTGGTTTGCTTTTTGTTCCATTTCTCGCATTTTGTGCTTTGTTTCTTCTTCCATTTCCTGCCTTTTTTGGTTTGTTTCTTCTTCCATTTTTTTCATTTTTTGCTTTGTTTTTTTCTACCATTTCTTGCATTTTTTGCTTTGTTTCTTCTTCCATTTCCTGCCTTTTTTGGTTTGTTTCTTCTTCCAATTCTTGCATTTTTTCCTTTGTTTTTTCTTCCATTTCTTGCATTTTTTGCTTCGTTTCTTCTTCCATTTCCTGCCTCTTTTGGTTTGTTTTTTCTTCCAATTCTTGCATTTTTTGGTTTGTTTTTTCTTCCATTTCTTGCATTTTTTGGTTTGTTTTTTCTTCCATTTCTTTGAGGGATTTTCCTATATCCTCTTTTAGGGCCTCTATCATTTTCATGAAAGTGCTTTTAAGGTCGTTCTCTTCTGCTTTGTTCGCATTGGAATGTTGGGGTCTTGCTGGTGTGGAGTCTCTAGAATCTGGCAGTGTCATATTTGTTTTTCTGTTGCTGACTGTGTTTTTGTATTGTCTCTTTCCCATCTCTTCTTCTAGTGGGTGCAGAAAGAGCCCCTTACTGGTCTGGGGACCAGAGTTCCCTTTTGGTGGGTGCTAGCAAGTCCAATAATCTGGTGGTTCTTCTATTCCTTGTCCAAATGCTGGTCCCGTGGGTGGAGAAGAACAGGAATCTGGGGCACTTAGCCTCCTACCTGGTCCCCTGGACCCTATGCTGGGTCCTGTTGTACCTGATCTGGAACAGCTACTCCCATGGTCTCCCTGGCTCCTCTGGTTTCCTGGTCTCGTTGGTGGGAGAGAAGACCTGGAGTCTGGGGTGCTTTGCTCCCGCCGGGATTGGGAGCTCTGTGCAGTTCCCAGGCAATCTGCAGGCACTGGAACACAGGCCGTGTAGCCGGCCTGTTTACCTGATGCTGCTGGAGGAACAGCTGCTTCCCTGGACTCTCAGCCTCCTCTGGTTTCCTGGTTTCCTTGGTAGGAGAGAAGACCTGGAGTCTGGGGTCCTTGGCTCCTGCCGGGATTGGGAGCTCTGTGCAGTTCCCAGGCTATCTGCAGGCACTGGAACACAGGCCGGGAAGCCAGCCTGTTTACCTGATGCTGCTGGAGGAACAGCTGCTTCCCTGGACTCCCAGCCTCCTCTGGTTTCCTGGTCTCGTTGGTGGGAGAGAAGACCTGGAGTCTCAGCCTTGCTTGTTTCTTACTGGCTAGCTCTGACTTAAGTAATTACCCCATAATTGTTAATCTAAGTATATCTCTTACCGGAGAAGTTTCCGGGCTTCCTACCCCATGGCGTTACATCTCGACTCCTGTGTTTCTCCTTCCCAGAGTCCTCCTGGACTCTTAGTCCCTCCTATCTAGATTCCCTATTGGCCAGACAGTGCTTTATTGACAAATGCAGAGGACTTCCCCAACATCTCCTCTTTTCTGTTTAAACAAAAAGAAAGTTCTTAACTTTAGCATAGTCAAATTATATATAACAGAACAGTTTTCAAGTAAGAACACAGGTACAACATTTTGTCTATTTACATTTAGCAAGATTTAAAGAAAATATCATTTATCTCTTTCTTGTGAGTCCAAAGTCCTATATGTGGCTTATCTCTTATCAGAACTAAGGAAAACTATAATTATAGCTATTTGTCTTCAACTCTATCAAAGACCACAGAAGGATAATATTACACACCTCTTAGAGGTGATGGCTGTTATGGGTATACCTAAAACAATAAAAACTGACAATGCTCCAGCATATGTCTCCAGTAAATTGGAACAATTCATCAAATATTATAATATAAAACATGTAACTGGTATACCTTACAATCCCACTTCTGACACCATTTTTTAAAGAGAAGCTTTTCCTTGCTAGCTGCTTTGGGTTATCAACCGCCAGTCACTTGGGCTCTGCCGTGTTGTAGTCCCCAAATAACACACAAGACGCTGTATTAATTATGAAGCTGTTGGCCTTGCTTGTTTCTTACTGGCTAGCTCTGACTTAAGTAATTACCCCATAATTGTTAATCTAAGTATTTCTCTTACCAGAGAATAGTTCCAGGCTTCCTACCCCATGGCATTTACATGTCGACTTCCTGTGTTTCTCCTTCCCAGAATCCTCCTGGACTCCTAGTCCCACCTATCTAGATTCCTATTGGCCAGCAGTGCTTTATTAACAAATGTACAGGACTTCCCCCATCAGTTTATATTACTGTATTTCTTTTACTTTTATTTTTTTTTCTCTGAGACAGGATATCTTTGGAAATCTACCTGCCTGTGCCTCTGAAGTATTGGGATTAAAGGCATGTGCCACTATACCCAGCTACTCTCTTTGTTTATGTGTTCCTCCCCATTGTTGGGATTAAAAGCATGTGTCACCAATGTCCAGCTACTTTCTTCATTTTTTTAAATATATTGTTTCTTTTACTTTCCCAAGTCTACACTTTTAGTCCCACCTATCTTGCTTCCCTATTGGCCAACAGTGATTTATTCAAACCAATCAGACACGTTTGTACAGAATGACATCTCCCAACACTAAGCAATAGTGGAGAGGCTAACCTAAATGCCCTACCCCTATAATGAGATTGATGACTACCTTATATGCCATCCTAGAGCCTTCATCCAGTAGCTGATGGAAGCAGAAGCAAACACGCACAACTACGTACTGAATGGAACTCCTGGGATCCGGTTGCAGAGAGGAAGCAGTGATGAGCAAACGGGTCAAGACCAGGCTGGAGAAGCCCAAAGAAACTGCTGACCTGAACAAGAAGGAGATCATGGATCCCAGACTGATAGCTAGGAAACCAGCATAGGACTGATCTAGAACCCATGAATGTGGGTGTAAGTTAGGAGGCCTGGGAATTCTATGGGGCCACTGGCAGTGGATCAGTATTTATCGCCAGTGTACAAATGGACTTTGGGAGCTCATTCCACATACAGGGATACTTTCTCAGCCTTGACACATGGGGGAGAGCCTAGGTCCTGCTCAAAATGATGTGACAGACTTTGAAGATCCCCCATGGAAGGCCTCACCCTCCCTAGAGAGCAGAAGGGGGATTGGTGGAGGACACAAATGGTGTCCTCCCATATCTTTGGCTGGTGGTAGAGGAGGGCAAAACAACTAGAGGCCAGTATGCCATCATATCAAGTACTACTCAGGGTTTCTAGGCTGTCCATGGAATAAAAGGAAAGACAACAACTGTACACTGTTCCTTGTGGCTGTGGCAGGCAGTTCTCAACCAAGTGCCACCTCTGACCCAACCAAGAGCCCTGGTGCTGGGCAGTCAGGCACCACTGTGAAGAGAGAATCCAGGGTAGAGAGGTGGCAGAGAGGGACAGGAGGAATGGTTCATGGGCTGGGGAGAAGAGTGGATCTGGAGAGGTGAGGGTGATGAGACACAGGCTGATATGAATGGCCAGCTGGTTCCTGGAGCAACTGAGGGAGCTTGTGTTGATGTTTGTGACAGCTGGAGGCTGTGTCAATGTCTGTGGTCTGGGTAGCGTTTAAGGGCTACTAAGGGGAGCCACACCAGCCTGGATGATCTGCACAGCCACCTAGGGGAATGGTGACATCCTGGCACAGACTGGTACTGAGGACCATGTCTGGGTCTGTTGTCCTGCCATGCTGGGGTCTATGATGATGTCTCTGACCAATGTTGCCTCCAGGGACCATGCAAATGCCTGAGATATGGGCCAGAAAATGTGACCATGCTTGTGTCCAAGGACAATGCTGCATGCCTGTCCGGGTGGCTTGTATTGCTACCTGGGACCGTGGTAAGATTCAGGCCCTGGGTGCTGCCCAGAACTGTGTCTGGGTCTATGGTCCTAACACAGCCATAGTCTATAGTGATGTCCATGTGTTCACACTTTCAGGTTTCTATCGCACTAACAGGGAAGCAGAATGTCAAACAAGTACTCATGCCTTGGTGATTTGATAGCCATGAGTAAGGGAATGTAATTTATCTTGTAAACAGTCACTTTGTTTTTGAAATGGAGAAAGTCAATTCTCAGCTCTAATGGAGAGGGACTGAGAAATAAGCTACATGCAGAAGTCCCTATAAATGCTCAAACTATATAAATTATAATTTCTCAGGGATGTGAAGAAAGCATATTTTCCTTAGTACAACTCAAAATGTGATTAAGTCATGTTCTACACAATGTAAACCTCTTAGTTATTAGACATTTTTGAAAGCTAGCCCTGTGCTTACTAGTGAGCTGGACAATGTGTAATACGTTAAAAAATCACCCCAAATACCAAGAAAATAGTAATATATGACAGATGCAAAAACTGAGATCCACAAAAAAAAAACCGAAGGCACATCAATATTTTGATTTTTACACATTTAAAATGTATTTATTACCCCCTTAAAATAATTATATAACTTGTTGAAATGCAAACTCATTGATAAACTACCATCTACCTTGCTAGTGTCTGTTTTTAAATGCATCAGATAATGAAAGGAAAAGTCACTGTGAAGCTAATTTTAAAATATATATGGAAATATTTAGAAATACAAAATAATGACTAATCACCTCTAAAAACATGTAAGTTCTCTTAACATATTTATTATGATGCTGTATGATAAATACTTCATCTTTTTCCTCATTTGGTTTCTATTGCTGTGATAAAGACCATGACCAAAATCAACTGGGGGGGCAAATATTTCATTTTGCCTTACAAGTACAGTCAGTCTGCCACTGATGGAAGTTAAGGCAGTAACTCCTGGCTGGAACCAAGAGGCAGAAACTGAGGTCATAGAGGAATGCCACTGACTAGTCTAGGCCCCATGGCTTTCTCAGACAGCCATTTTATACAATCCAAGACCATATGTCCAGTAGTGACACTACCCTCAATGAACACTAAACGCATACCTCTGTCACCAATCAAGAAAATTCTGCACAGACTTGCTTATAGACCTATGTGATGCAGTCAGTTCTTCAGTTGACCATACCCCCTTTCCAGATGTTAAGCTGACAAAAATAAATAAATAAATATATCATACAACATCTTATATGTTAGCAGGTATCTCCAGAGTTTACAAAGTTCAATGATACATAGAACTAACAATTATTCTCAAAAATACTCTCTTGTATATTTAATATGTAGCTGCATAGAAATAATCACTTAGCATGCACAAAATACATTTTGAGACAGGTTTTGGCTATGTAGCCTTAAGCTGGCCTTGAACTCCTAGAAGCAGTTCTCTTATCCCAACCTCCTTAATGTTTGATAACAATCATGTGTCATGATACCCAGCCATACAGCACATTTTGGTTTGTCAATTAACCAGGGTGCACATTTTAATTACTACTTGGAGATGAGATATGTGTGCATCCATGTGCATGATACAGTAAGGCCAACATACATGGTGTGGTTTCTTACATTCACACTTCATTGCAAAGACCAAAATATGACTTGGATTCATAATATAGAACTTCCAGTTAAAGATTTTCTCCTCTTTGCTATGAAAAACCTGCCAATATTAGAAGATAATTAACATTCCACTGCTTTCTCTATTACAAATTAAAATTGCATGGCAGGTGTGTGGAAGTAATCTGATCAGGATGAGCAGGATACCAAGCAAGGAACTCATTATCTTCCTCTGTTTATATTCTACCGTGAGTTTGAAGTTCAGTTTGGGGGTCTTTCTAGGTAATAATCTGAGGGTAACACTGTTTGTGGAGAGGAATAAGGCAGCAGTCTGCAAGGAGTTGTGAAAACTTGGTAGACATTTCATCAATTAGTTCTAAATGACAGCACTTGAACAATGTCTAAGAATTATGTATAGAATGTGTAGATTTAGAATCCTAAATAAGGGACAATAAATGAATGTTACAGGAAAAGCAGTTTCAGTCTATTCTGCCTTGTGTGGGCAGACCTTATTGTATTGTTATGTCCTCAATAACTGGGATGAAAGAAAAATAACAAGGAAGATTTTCAAAGTCACAAGATCCCTAGCAGAAAAGCAAAATACTTTGGCAAAACACCCATAAATTTCTTCTTCTCAAACCTTTACACTAATGATACTTCAGGGTGTATGTATTCTTCCATTGCTCTTTAGTTCTGAGACCCACTCCTTATTTAGTCAAATGTTTTACGCTAGCTTCTCTGAGTGGTTCTTGAGAATTTCCCTTGGAGTCTCACATACTATGAACATGTTCCACTTATGAGAAACACATAGTTCTAGCTATTTTTGAATTGCAAAAGATTGTACACATTTCTTTTATAAAACACAATGCTTTTGTAATATATAGACAGGGTATTATGAATTGTGTCAGCTAATTAACTTTATTGGTCACTTTTTTTATTACAACAAAATTCCTGACAAGAGCAGCTCAAGGAAGCAACAGTTTGTTTATGCTCACATTTAAGGATACAGTCCAGCAGGGAAGGACTGACCACAAGATCCCAGAAGCTGATGGTTGTACTGAACCTGCAATCAGGAAGCAGAAATGTACACTGCTGCTGAGCCTTCTTTCTTTTCTTTTTTTAATTATTTATTTTACTTTTGAAATAATAGAATTACATTTCCCCCTTCCCTTTCAAACCTCCTGTATACCTCTTCTTGTTCTTTTTCATGCCTATTAATTAATTGTTGTTCCTAAACACATAAATACAACATGCTCAATCTGTATAATGTTACTTGTACATATATTTTTAGGGCTGAGCATTTGGTATTAAATAGTGAACTAATGTGCTCTTTTCTAAGCCAGACACTTTGTCCCATTCTCAGCATCCCTAAGTTGCCTGCAATTCAACACTACACTCCAGCTCATGGAATGCTGCTGCCAACATTTAGGATATGTCTTCTAATCTAGAACACCCTCATAGACATATCCATGTGTTTGGCTCCTAGGTGATTCTAGATCCTAACTGACAGTGGATATTACTCATCACATTAACCTACACATTTCTTCCCATGCTTACCCTTTCTGTGGTGAGAACACCTGAAATCCACTCTCTTAGGAACTGGGAAGAATAGAATGCACAGTTATTAATTATAGCCACTATATTGTACAATAAATTATGTTGAATGTTTTTCTTCCCACTAAAGTCTAACCTTAGACCAGCATCTTCCTACATACTCTCTATTCACCCTCAGCTTTAAAAATCCATTGTGTCCTGTCTGACCCCCACACAGATGAACATGTGGAATTTGTGTTAATAGAAATACAAAAGTGATAAAGGGGTATTTTTATAAATGAAGCTATGTATTAAAATTTATTATTATTGTAATAAAAAACTATAAAATATATCGACTTGCAGTATCTTGAACCAAACATTTAACTGATATGGTCTAGCAGATCATTCTTGAGTATCAGGGTCTTGAGAAAGAGGACCAGATCAGAAGATAAGAGGATAGATAATTTTAGTATCTGGAGATTTTCACAGGCTAATCTATGCCAAGCAAGCTTATTAAGAAGTATAGTATTTTATGTACTATTTCCAGGATAGAAATGAGATGAAGTCAACAGAAACTATCATCAATGGGACACATTCAGTAGGAAGCTAATATAACAATGTTCCTCCAGGAGAAAACTGAGTGAGCATTTTGAGAACATTAAAGACCGATACACAGAAACCTACAGACTGAAAATCTTATCCTCTTATGGTGTGAAGAGTTTGGTTCTCAGGATCAAAAAACTGTAGCTCCACTATGGCCATGGCCCCAGGCCATTGATTGCTTTGCCAAGCATAGTCTTTGTTTTAGACAAACAATTACATTCCTTTCCCATGCATAAGAGCCACAAGAAAAACTTTGGATCAGCTCAGCCCTCAAGATTGAACTAAAAGTGCAACTTGTGAAATTTTAGGGTCTACATGAGTCAATATCAACAAACACAAGGCATCAAAAGCAAATGAACTTTCAATCCCTGAAAAGTTGAGTTGCTAACTTCGAACAAAAGTTATAAACAGAGAGTCACTGAGTAGGATGATAGTTTGTTTCTATGTTACTTGAGTGTCTCAGGCTCATCCAATAAAACTGGAATATTTAGGAGAGTTAACACAATCTGTGCTTTTTGAGCCCAATAGTAAGTTGATTGAAATAAGTTATTTTGTATGGCACTGAGGAATCTGTGTTTACTGAAACCACCACAAGTTATTGAAGTTCAAACATCTGAGGATAATCTGTCCCCAGAGCTACTGCTACAGTTGAGTACATCTTGCAGGAGTCATGGTTGCCATAGTCCTGGGTAGAGTCCAAGGGATTGTGTTTGGACCATGGAGAATCTGCATTCATGAGCACATTAACACCAGCTCTCCAGTGTGAATCCTCACTGTGAGGAAAATGAATCACTGCTTACCCCAGGTGGGCACTATTATAAATTGAGTCTCTCTGCTGTGATTTGATTCTTTTGCATGTGCCATGTTGCTGTTCTGCCATGTTCTAACATTATCCAAAACATGAGGTCCTACCCAGAAGCTGAGAAAATTCCAGCACCATGATCTGGAATGTCATAGACTCCAGAACTGTAAGGCAAAATAACTCCTTATTCTTTACAAATGGCCAAATCTTGAGTATTCTGTTATAATTGTATCAAACAGAGTAAGATAGTCTTCATGATCCTGTCCAGTGAATGCTGTGATCTTGTGCTTCAGTGATTTGTAATTTGAAAAATGCTGTTCTGGTAGACGTTTGTCAGCTTGACAAAATTTAAAGTCACCAGGGTAAAGGGAACCTCAGTTGAGAAGTTGCCTCCATTGTTTGTCATATGGACATGATTTGGGGGAATTTTTCTTAATAGCTAATTGATGTGGGGAAGTACAGACCACTGTGGGTAGTGACATCTCTTAGCAGATAGTTTGGGTCACATAAGAAGGTATCAGTTTTCCAGGAGAAGCAAGCAAATAAGCAGTGTTTCTCCATGGTCTATGTCTCAGTTTCTGCCTTAACTCCCCTAAATAGGTGAGTATAAGGCGTAAGATGAAATAAACTCTTTTCTCTCCCAGATTTCTTGTGGTCTGTGTTTTATTACAGTAACAAAGAAACAAACTAGAACACCTGGGTGCTATGACTATCTTATCAGAAATACCTACAGACACGAGTTTCATTCTCCCTTCATTTCTCTCCATAGATATTCAGATGTGAAGTCATAACCTCTGCCTGAACACCCATAGAATCATATACATTCCCCACTGTGTTCAAAGGGAGGAAAGAGTGAGAACCACAGTGAAATAAAATTTATTTTAATACGCAAGGATATAAAATTGGTTTCCATTTAGTAAGGCAGCAATCTTACAAAGAGTCACTGAAGTAAAGCATTTGACTACCACGTATAAGGTCATTATAAACTATGAATGACAGATAATTTTGAAAGTATCATCTATCTTAGAAAATATGAATTTCATAGAATTTGAAAATTAAGCAAGAGTAACACTATTATGTCAATTGATAATCCCTGAGAAGATGACTCCCAGAATGTCGTAGCCATGTTTGTTCCTTGTTCTCAAGGTATGATTCCTTGAAATATTAAATAAATAAATACTGATGATGTGTCATTTGTTACATAAAGCCTAGGTAGGGAAAGGCTTCCAGTCTTTTTCTTACAACTGTCTTATTTCAAAGGATTGTCTTCATGTTGCCTTTTTCTTTCAATCTCTACTTTTTGTTTTTACGATTTTTGTTTTCCTGACATAACTTACTCCTGAGAGCTGTGGTCCAAAAATCCAGGAGAGCATGCAGGTGATCATTAACCTATCTTCCATAACTCCTCTATTCTGTTGAAGTGCAAAATCTATACCTAAGAGGGGCAAGTGACTCTCCTTCCTATTGTATCTATTGATTGGAGAGGAAGTTTTGGATTTCCTATGCCAGTTGAGATCCAGAAAAGGGTAACGAGCTACTACCCTATTTGCTTTTTCTAGTACTACCCACTGTCTTTTCTGGTTTTCCATAATCTAGCCATAAATTTGTAAATAGCCTCTCCATTGATCTCGTTTCAGTATCTTTTATGAATTGTTCATGTCTTGATTTTCTGAGCATCCTCCCCAACTTGAATTTTAATCAAATGTCACTTCAAGGTCCAGAGAGAGTCTAGAAGGTCTAAGCAATGTTAGGGAGGCCTTATGGCCTTATGACTGATTTTATATATATATATATATATATATGTGTGTGTGTGTGTGTGTGTGTGTGTGTGTGTGTGTATGCATGTATGTATATATACAGAGAGAGAGATGACAAATGAAAAGAGAGTCTACCAGATAAAAGAAACAATGCACCAGATAATTGTTGTGCCATTTCTGAGGTGTCAGGATTCCAGTCTCAGTAATAATGTGAAGCCAGACATCAGTACCAAGCCTTAGCATGATCGTACTTAGAACAAATAAAAAGGCCCTGGGATCAAAACACCTGAAGCCAGTCCACAGTTCAGACATATATTTGCTTTTCAACCTTAGCTAATTTGCTTACTCCCATGCCAGTTAACATTATTCATCATACTAACTAGACCATCATGTGCTTAAAATGAGCATTATTATGAAATATGTCTATGAGGGAGTATCTGGATCTTCATGAGTTTGACTACTCAGTGAACAAATAGCCCTCCTTAGGGAAGGCACAATTCATGTAGTATATGAAAATAAAACACAGTAATAGAAAGGAGATAAATTTCCTACTGGACTTTACACCATCAGACACCCAATTCTTCAGACCTATAGACACTGACCTCATCACACTGTTTTCTCTCATTCTCTGTCTTAATCTATTTCTGTGTAGAGACATCACAACCAAGAAAACCCTTATAATACAAACAAACTATAGAGAAAAGGAAAGAAAGCAATTAATTGGGGCTTGCTTACAGCTTCAGAGGCTTAGTCCATCACCTTATGGAAAAAAGTAGACAGGCACAGGGCTGGAGAAGTACCTGAGAGTTTCACATACTGATCCCCAGGAAGCAGGCAGAGAGGGGGGTGTGGACTTTTGAAACTTCGAAGTCCACTCCTAGTGACACAATTCTTCCATAAAGGCCATACTTCCTAATCCTTCTCAAACAGTTCAGCAAGTGGGGACAAAGCGTGAAAACACAGGAGTCTATGGGTCCCATTCTCACTTTAAATTACAGAAGTCACAAAATGGCACTTACTATCTCCCATAACCACGTGGCTCATCAGTCTTCCTAATTCTATATATGCTGTTGGACTGTTTCTCTAGAGAACACTGACAACTGTGACCTCTTTGTACTTCACTTTTTCTATCTGTGTGTAAGAGTGATAGAAGGAAACACCTACCTCATAAAAACATAATGTAATACTATCCAAACCTTAGTTTGCCTTAGGGTAAATCACCTATAAAATGAAATATCCTGTTCACCTGCCAGGCATTAGTAGTCCAAGCCTTTAATCCCAGAACTCAGAAGGCAGAGGCAGATGGATCTCTCTGAGTTTGAGGCCAGTCTGATTTACAGAGCTAGTTCAGGACAACCTCCAAAGCGACAGAGAAACCTTGTCACCAAAACTAAAAAAATAAAAGCCAAAAGGGTCAGCTGTCTTTACTGTTAAGGATAGATAGCTGGACAGCAAAGCAGAAAGAGTCAAGAAGAAAGATGGCTCTAAACAATTCCCATAGAGCAAATATATGGAGTTATATTAGAAAGTAGGTATGCCAATATGCTGTCATCCATACCCTGGCAAGAATGAGTCCAATAGTAAAGTCACCCAGCATTAACAGTGTTGGCCTCTTATTAAAAGATAAATTTTACTCCAAACTACTTTTTCTGGATGTTTTGAAGTTAAATCATCTTTAAAAAATTGTAAACAACTTTTCATGATCACTCTTCAGTTCCAATAGCAGTAGTGGCCCATTTACGATCAATACAAAACCTCCAAAATGCCTTTCAATAGCATTATATCTTAATAAAAAGTAACATTTAAAATAAACACCTGTCATCCACTCAGGTAAGTTTTCTCCAGGTCCTATCAAATTTAATTTTATTGATGAATGTTAAAGCTAAACACTTGGAATTGATTTGTATTGATTTGTGTCTAATCGTATTCAATTAAATGCCAGTAATTTGCATTGAGCAAATTAAATGGCACAGACTAATTGGATTGAAGGCATTCTCACTGAGGTGTAGCGTGTTCATGAAGACAAGCCCACTGTGATGTGGTTTTAATACTGCCTCCTGGGGTGACAGCTATTGGAAAGTTATTAAAGCTCAGCAGAAGTACTGATTATTAGGATACCCATTCTAAAAGGATAAACTATAGATGTGTTGTAATTACCTTGAAGCCTTTGACTCTATCAACTGTAAATATTTGAGACCTGTTTCTGAAGGATATTCATATAACATTTGGCTACAATTGCAAGAAATAAGAGACTACCAGGAGATCAGATAGAACCAGAGAAAAGGCAATCAGTACTTTGTGATTTACCAGTTCTTCTGTTTTGAAATGTAAATATTTAATAGATACATTACTACTTGTATGTGTTTGTTATGAGTGCAGCTTGTATATAGCCTCAACCTCCATGCCTTTTCTGCTTCTATTTCATTTGTATCCACAGCAACCTCTTCTCTAAGGTGCATCCTGCCAAGTCTCTAACTCTAATTCTTGCTGGTCTCATTTATATCCCAAGGCTTTTCTTTTGACATTACATCAGGGGCATACCATAGTCCTACTAGAGCTTATCTACAAGGAACTAGGAAGTGTAAGGCAGATAATAGCTTAGAGAGTACAACTTTGAGTAACATGAATAGGGGAAGTTATGAACTGACTCTGTCCTTCCATAATTTGTATGTTGAAATTCTGACTCCCAGTGGGATGGTGTTGGGCAATGTTGATGGGGTGTCTTTGGAACTCATTAGTTGAAGTCTTGATAGTGGGCTGACATGATGAAATGTGTGTCCTCACAGACAGGCTTCTCTTTTTTTTCCCCCTTCCTTTTTTATTTAAGTTAAAAACAAGCTTGCTTCTCATGTCAATCCCAGCTTCCTCTCCCTCCCCTTCTCCCCCCTTCTCCACCAGCCTCCCCATACCCCCCCCCAATCTTCACTCTGATCTCCAGGGAGGGTGAGACAAGGGTGGTATTGATGTTTATTCCCACTAGTCTCACAGGAGAAAGAACCATCCATCCAGCCTCATTGTCCATCTACATAAATACGGTACCTCTAACTCAACTATTGGACTAGTCATCTAGCTTTGCTTGCACTGCTGCACTGATACTGCATGTACTGCCATCGGCATTTGCCTGTTCAGGTTTTTCATCTCTGCAGTAGTGATTTAAGAGGTATTGTGGAAGATCTGATTTTAATTGAATGATGCTACCCAAGGAAATTGACCCAGATCAAACTGGTGCTAAGCACCCCATTCGCCATTTGATTAACATGAAATTCTCTCTATATTTCTTACCACTTGTGGGGTACCCATATGTAACTGTCTGTAGAATGATGTCTGTTTACTAGCCTTTGTCACTGAGGGATGAACATGTCTCATATCCTAGCTGATTATGGTTATACTAGGTGTAATATCTTAATTTGTGTTATTCCTTTATGTACTATAGGCCTGATATAATTGTGAGATTCAAGGAAAGTGTCTGGGCAGAGGAAGGGCAGTTCAAAGTGAGAAACAAAATGCATGATAAACACTCACACTTCTCACAGAGCTAGTGAGCCACTTTCCTGAACTATACCTTGGAAATACCTTAAAGTCAGAAAAGCAAAACAGCAGAGACCTCTCTAATCTACAGCATCTTGTCTGCCATTACACATGGACGCAGACTTGGTGTCTCCCCATTTCTTTCCTGATGTTTGTGGTCTGCACATGTTCATTGATGATTTTGCCCTTTAGAATGAGGTATACAGCATATCACCTAGTCCTGAAGTCATGTAGCCACTTTACATGATGTCTTGCAAATTACTGAAGGTATAATAAAACTTATTATCAAGGCCACCTCATCTGTAAGTAGAAATTTCAATACCTTGAAAGGACCTTGGTAATCTGTTCACATTGTTCCTATGCTTTAGAAATCTTTCAAAGTTGACTCTGTAGTCACTGATGAAAGTTTTTCCTTTTATCACACATGTATGAAATATTTATGCACATCTAATAGTTCTGTCTCATCTAATCCATGGTATAGCCTGCCTCTTGGGAGATGCTCAGGAAACAAAGCTAAGGGCTGCTAGGAATTACCAGGGCATGCTTACATTCCTTTTCATACTTAGATGCTAATCAATTAGCATGTCTTCATTAGTAAACCATAAGATCCTGGAGAACAGCTGGGTGGTAGTGGTGCACACCTTTAATACCAGCACTTGAGAGGCAGAGGCAGGCAGATCTCTGTGAGTTCAAGGCCAGCTTGGTCTACAGAGAGAGTTCCAGGACAGGCTCCAAAGCTATGCAGAGTAAGATCCTGGAGGACAGAATCCATGCTTTACCAACCTGTTTCTCCCCATCATGTTTGGGACCTAGACACCCAGTGAGTACCATATATGTTTCTCAATCTGACTTCATCTCCATGGACATTTGGGAGAAAAGAACTCATGTAATTATATTTCCTTAATATAATGCTAATTTTCTTCCTTTGCCCTCATTTTTATCCCTACCTAACTGAAAACCCAAGTGAAAGAGGACTCAAAGTGGAATAGAGCACAATATTTCAAAAAGTTTTAAAGATGTCGCTATCTTAATAGTTTGCCTAATGAATAACCAAGACATCTGTGGGTCCTAGGTAACATGGTTACCCTGCCTGGCAACTAGGGAGCCGAATCTTAAGCCAGCAGGCCAGGACTCAACCCATATGTTCACATTTTCCATGAGCATCTCAGCTTTTCTCCTTTGATCCCTAGAGTTTTAGAGTCAGGACAGGACCAGAGGAATGTGTGTTCTTGCATCTCACTGCAAGTTTAGGACATTGGCATGCAGGGAAGATGTAAGAACATGTCCAAGATCTGGGTAAAATCAGACGTAGGACTAAGAATCTTCTCCCCTTGTGGTTAGTAGCCTTCTTCTCCTTAGTTTTAAGACCTCACTTCTGATAATTATCATGCATTCCAGTTAAAATGAAGGAAGTAAAACAAGAAGAGTAGAGCCTTTTTTCCCTACCAAACTGTAGCATGGAAATAAATTCCATGAGTTCTCTTCAGATGGTAAAGACATGGTGGTATTACCTGAAGTTCTCAGAGAAAACAGATACAATGGTATTAAATACTCTATAAGGCAGATTGACTGATTAAACATTGATGATTTTGGAAAGCTGTAATGTTGTAGATTTCGGGTTAATTTATCTTGGGCTGCCTGTAGTCCCCTTAATAGCAAGTCAATGCTTACTACATCTGTGAGTAACACAGAATCCTAGTTACTATCCGATAAAACGTTTCAAAATGTTGAAATGTTTTAATTTAACAGATCACGAGCTTTCACCAACCCAAAAGCAAGAATGTCATCAGAGAGCAAGTGAAACCTAACACAGGAATTTCTCTGCTCTACTGTAACTGGGCCTGCCTGATGTTTCCACCACTGTTTTTTTAACAAATGCTTTGATTTATGACATTCTTTTCTTTCTGTAATGAAAAAAGTTCATGAGCCAGTGAGATGACTCAGCCTATAAGGGCAATTGCTGCTGAGTTTGATGCCATGAGCTTGATACCCAGAACCCACAGTATTGCACAGGAGAATTAATTTATTAAAGGTTTTATTTGACCTTCATGTGTACTGTAGTACATGAATACACACACACACACACACACACACACCACTAAATATGTAAATAATGAAATAACTTCAAGAAACTTTTTCTACTTTGTACCACCATTTTCTTGGCAAACTGAATCTTGTTCCCAAGTCTTGCCAATGCTGCTAATCCTTTGTTTTGCCATTGGTTTTTAGGCTTAGCTGATTGCGACCTACCTTTGATGAGGACACTTTATTGCAAATATTTTGGACATCATTGCTTTTAGTTGTCTACATAAGAAACAACCTTCCCACATCTAGAACTTTCTACATGCTATTCCCTGGAATGATTAGAACCCTCTGGTCAGCACAAAGAGCCCTCCAAATCCTCACCCACATCTGACAATATCTGCTTTGATATAATCTTCCTCAACAGATTGGGATAGGCAAGGAATTAAGCCACATGACACTTTGAAGAAGACCTCCTGGAGTAACCTTTGTAACAAGCAAGACCTCTTGCGCTAATTTATAATTCTGTGACAATAGAGATTGACTTCTTTATATTTTTGTTTTATTCCCACCATGTTCTGAATATTCTGTCCTTGAAAAGCATTCATTAAGGCAGATCATAAGCAGTTTTCATAAATTAAAGATAATGTGTGTTGATGTTCTCTGTAAACACTTAGGCATTCTGTACTTGAAGGTTGCCATTGCCAAAAACTAGATCTGTTTCAGGGGACCTCAGAAAGAAAGTGAGATTTCTCTCCATCTATTTGGATTCTCTTCTTTTTCCATGGCTTTTGATCTAAAATTTTAAGCTTTCTACCATTTTTCCCACAATATACAAGTCTCAGAGACAGATACTCCATTATTCATTCCTCTGAGTGTATTTATGCCAATAAGGTGCCTCTGGTTACAGGTCACAGGGAGACATGCTTTATGTACTTCAGGTTAAGTGTGAAATAAAAGTGTTCCCTGTATAGTAAAGGATTTTTTTCTCCTTGAAGGTGTCGGGGATCCATATGCAGCGCTATTTTGGAAGCAAGTAAGATTTGCTTCATCAGTTTGGAAAATGTCACAGAAAACTGGAAAAAGTCAGGACTGGGGATTGAAGGTCTGCCTCACCTATAAAGGAAGAAATGTAAGCAGGGGCTACCCAGATTCTCCACTGCATGTAAAACACACTTGCTGCTAGAGTAGAGACATCATATTTGCTTGCTTACTTGTGCTCAGCTTGTGCCTGTGGAATGGTACTTCCCACAGTGGGAAGGGTCTTCTCACATCAATTAGTCTAATTGAGCTAATTCTCTACAGACTTGTTCATAGACCAACCTAATGTAAATAATCTCTCATTGATGCTCTCTTTACAGGTAGTTCTAGGTAGTGTTAAGTTGACAGTGAAGGCTGACCATCACAGTTTCTTAGAGAATGACAAGAAGCTCAATTTCTCCATTGACTTAAGTAGACATCTTAGTGCAAACAGCGTAGGTCTGAGGCTGATGCTCACCTTGAGGGATGTCAGTGACACTCACTTGATAAGAGAATTAACTATATGCCAATAATCAATAACACTCTTCCATTTGTACAATACACAGTGTGAGTTGCTAAAAATCTTTCACATAAACTCAATGATTTGGCATCGGCAATCACTCAGTGGGAGAAAGACAATTTGTACATATTATCCAAACTTACCAAAAACTTTACATGGAAATCAAAGAGATTGACTTGAAACACATTTATCTAGATAAAAACACAACAAAGTTGAGGATTTTGGATGGGATCAAGTGTTCTTCTTTATTGAAGACTTTGAAAGCTTTTCCCCTAACTAATTCTATTTCTTTCTCCCTGCTTTTTCCTAGTCTGTTCTCCCCAACTTCTTCTTTATTCTCTACTTTTCTACTTTTTCTCATTGTAATCTTTTCAACTTCTATTTTTGGCTTCTCCCTATACACAGATGCATCTCAAGAAGGATGAAAGAGAAAATATTTGGTTATTTTCAGACAGTTATTCTCATGTATATTGAAAATTAAACCCCTTGAAGACATTAAATTCTGAATGTCACTTTTCTTCAACCTTGCCTAACATCCCTTAAAAATTTTTATTCCATTGCCAGGCCTTGCCTATGATTGAAAAAGATGGCTTTGGAAAGTGCAAGATGAATGTTATCAACTGTCAAAATCAATGTACAAATAAATAAGCATCCATACAAAGGACTGAGGCTGTGTCCAGGTTTCCTTATAGAGTAATTTTCATGCCTTGAATAGCCAGAGGTGCTTCCATCTTACTAGCCAATACATTAGAAGCAGTTGCCTTCACATATGGAATGGACTCCTTTCAAACACTAATGATTCAAGTTGAGCTTAAATGAGAAGAAAATAGAAACTACTGCAGGGCACTTTACAATGAACCCTGAGATGCTTAAGCATGAAAATCAAAGACTATTCCCAAGCCCTGAGCTTCTGCAAGAGATTTCCTTGAATTCCTTAACAGAGAAAAATGTGAAAAACACTTGAAGATAGAATAGTTCACTTTAAATTTCTTTCAACTTCTTTTATAAGAACAGAGAGTACAGCCAAAGCCAATGTCTGACAAAACACTGGAAGACACATATTCTCTCTTCTTCAGATTACTTTGTGGAGCCAATGGTCTTCAGAGACTTCTGAGATACATAGGGAACAAATGATTATGATGTAGGAGAAAAAGAACTCTGAAGAGTTAGAGGGAGGATATAGTAATCAGGGAAGGAATGTCCCAAGACAGACAAAGCTGCAACCCAAACTTTTCCCCAAATCATACCCTTCCTGCCACCAAGCACACCATAAGATGTCAGTGAAGACTTTCATTCTGAGGCTGTGACTCCTGCTGTGACTGTCATCCTTGATCAACTGCAAGCCCTGTTGAAGACTGCTACTTTTATGGATAGAGGACAGACATTGCTGAAAGAGAACATGAAATTATGAAACAACCTGTTTAGCAACTCTTAAGACAAAGGGGCTCTTTTAAAAATTCTTGTATATTTACTTAGCTAGCTAGTTAGTTATTTGGGGGAGGGGAAATGTTCATGGATTCATGCTACAGGGAAATGTTTTGCTACATACCCTAGGAGCTTTTAATTCTAAGTTATTCTGCCGAAGCCTTCTGGATGCTGAGATAGCAGGCATGAATGTTCATACTTTACTATAGTAGATTATATTTAATATAATATTGTGTTTATATTTATTCTTTGATAATTTCATATATGCATAAATGCATTTTACTTCTACTGTTCTTGCAAATCTTCCCTGCTTTTCCCACACACAATGTTAATTTCATGCCCTCCTTTTGTTTTTAAAATAATTCATTAAGTCTAATTAATGATGCCCGTGTACTTCTGGATGTAGAGCCATCCACTGAAGTATGGTCAACTTATGGAAGGCAGGCTGATGGTCCCTTATAGATTATATTTTAAATAAAAGAGAATTGAGGATGACAGTAATCATAATGTACTTTGTGCATATATGAAATTGTCAAAAAAAATAATAAAAGTTATAAGACTCTTAAATGTAATTATGTAATAAATAAAAGGATAAATAGCTCAAGTAACAGAGGAGATATGACATCTACAGATTAATCAAACAACATTATTATGGCAAAGTTAATGTACCATATCCTTTAAAAGATGATGTGACTTTTACTCCTGCTCATTATCAAAAACCTCTGATGTGCTCAATCTGGTCTCATTGATTTTATTGTTATATGTTCATTGCATATGAAGTATTTATCAGTTTATATACTTATATCAAGTACAGAACCATACTCCTCCACCACCCTCCTTCCTTTCTCTCCCCTTCCTGATATCATCCATTCTCTCAGACAGTCTCACTTCTATTTTCATGTCCTGTATCTGTCTGTTTATCTATGACTTTTCTTGCTTGCTTGCTTGCTTGCTCTATCATCTGTCTATGTATCTGTGTATCACTTATCTCCTAGCTATTATTTTGTGAATTTATATAAGCTCTACATGTAACTGAAAATGTGAGACTTCATTTTTCTGAGCCTGACTTAATTCACTTAGGAAGACAATCCCTAATTGTATTCATTTTCCAGCAAAAGGCACAATTTTATTTTTTGTGGGTGAATAAAAGCCCACACTTTTATTTTTAATCTACTCATCTGCTAATGGACACTTAACCTGTTCTATAATTTGGGTATTGTGAATAGCTACAATAAATACTGTTGTGTAAGCAAACAGGAAATGTAACTTCTTAACTATAACCTTGACTGGAAGTTTGGAAAGTTAATGTACATGGATACCTAAGATCCTGCCTGAACACAGTTTGCTCAGAAAATGTAGAGTCTTTTTATCATTGCCAAATAGAGGCATGCGAAACACTTTCTAAAAAGCATATATCCTATTTTGGAAAACAACAAGACAAAGCCTATGTTGGAAAACTCCACCAAGCAATGAACTGTATATTAACAGAACTCATACAGAAATGGAATTTGGGATAAGAACTAATTTTGCAATAGAGACAATACCTTTGTTACTCTAACATTGCTATATTGATAAGATTCTCTTAAAAACTCAAAGTGGAAAATCTATGTGTTTGTGGAATATGCCTCTTCCTGTGGCCGACTGACCAGGGGACTCAAACTCCCAAGGAGATGGTCTTCAAAACTGTGTGTATGTTGCTGTTGTTGTTGCTGTTTACTCGGCTCCTGGCATCTCCCATATGTTCATCATGTGCCTGTTAAATAAATTAACAATTACTCTCTTAGAACAAAAGAAATCAACTCTATTCTCACATGGATATTGTCTCATAACAGAGCCAACCATTTCATTGTCTTTTCTTTTTTATTCAACAGATGTTTCTCATTAGAGAGGGAACTAAATGAGAATACTGTTTCTGACCAATAACCACATTGATGTAACAAATACATTTAGTGTATGTATTACCTGTTGTGCTTTGGAATTTCTAAGTCTCTAGTTTTGCTCCAAATATTTAAGAACAGAATTTTTAGAGATAGACTTTCTATAGTTGTGTGCTTCACCTCCATATGAAAGAAAAAGATGTATTTGTGGATATTGTGAGATGCTTGCATAACTTAAGACTATTTGAGTGAACTGCATGTGAGGAATACTAACACCGGGATACATTATTACATGGGGAATACAAAGTCTGAACAAAGAATGACCCAATCACAATGTTGCTGGGACTCTCTAAGTCATCTCCACCTAATAAAATGAAGAAAAAAATTAAATCCAGTTATGTAGTTTGAAGTTGAGGAGGACAAAAAATATAGTTTAGTACCATGCTAGTTTATAAACAATTTTTTTATTTGTTAGCTGAAATTATTATTATGGCATTTTGATAGATTTTCTTCAAGAAAATGTTGAATCTTGGTAATAGGGGTATTTGTAATTCTTCAGGGAAATATGCTCCCTTTGATTAAATCATTTTATTATAATTTTATCACCATTATCATTGGCATCATTATTATTGCCATTATGTAAGTCATTAGTCATAATAATTGAAGTAAGGAATTTAACTCTGCTGGCATGAGCCATATAAACGACATAATACTACTGAACTACAGATCTTTATTTTATTCTTTCCTAGAAAAAGATAAGAGGAGAAACAGTGTTAAATACTGAACGAGATAGCAGGTAGGAATTTGTTGATTTAGTTCTCTAAAGAAAGCATTGGTTGTCTTGGGTACTGCAAACCTTAGCTCATAGACAAAGGAAACTGGACTAAAAGTTTATTTTTTTTCCTGAAGAGAGCAATTTCCAAAGCAAGTTTCTGGAAGATATGTGCTGGGAGTCAGGGTTCACCAATTCTATCCCCTTTTGTGAATTGATACATTTTATATAATGATTTGTAGTTTTTCTGAGTTTCTGTGAAATAAATTCACACCCTGTAATAATAAGATGATCAATAGGCTTCTGTCAGAAGATTTAACCTCTATATATGTATGGCCCAACTTGCTTTTAATAAAGACGGAGATAGGTGTCATCTCAAAGTGCTATTAAATTTAAGGTAAATAGCAATAACCTTCCGAGGCCTTCTAACCACACTCATGCTCTATAGTGCCATCACAACTCCTCTATAGAACCACAACACAAGAACCATTCACCAGTTATCCATGGTGGTTACATCTGTAAAATGATCCAGAAGTGAAATCCCCTGCATGGCCACCACTGGCACCCTTATCTGTAACCAGCACATCATCCAGCTGCTTCCTTTCTTCTCTGTACTCTTTGTGCCCTGACATCATGGTGCTTGCAACTCCATTTCTTTAAAAACAGCCATTAATAACCTGGTTTCCTTCCTGAGATGGTCTATTTATTCACATGTTTATTGCCTGTTGCTACAACAAGATTCAAATGCTGTCAAAAAGGATCCCATCTCTCTTCTTCATCAATAACACCCAGTACTGACAGACCACAGGTAAGCAATGAGTGCCTAACGAGTGGGCTTTGAAAAGTGAAACTCTTCCAGATTTTTCTATATTGCCATCTTCTTTCAGCCCCTGCTTTCTAAATTCACCATGCTTTCACTTCCCAGCACCCAAGGATCTTTCAATTGCTGGCATTGAGTGGCCCTAGAATTTTGCCTGTGCCTGTCTCCGCAGGCATGTTCTATAGTCATCTTATCCAGCCATATGACTGAATTCTTCTCAGACTAATTCTTTGGCTCAGAATATCCCTAAATTTCCTTGCTGATCCTACAGGTTCCTATAGGGTCTTCCTTTGTCATGGTGCCTGATACTTAGTTTCTCTATGAAGCTTGCCTTATTGTCCAAGAAAGTGTTCAAACCTTCTCCAATATTCAAAAAACTTTCCTGATTAAGCTGTTAGGTGTGTCCTTTTCTATTTCTTTTCAGGGTTTTCTTTGGTGTATGTGTAGGGGATGGTACTGTTTTAAAGTCTATGAAGGCATCTATATTTTTTGAAAGAAGAAGGAGTAATATAGTATATAACATGAGTATATAACATGTGTGCTCTGCCTCTGGCATTTTTATGTACTCCACTTGTCTCAAACTCTAGACCAAGACTTCCAGGAGCATTGCACAGATGGACACATTCTAGTTTCTTGAGAATAAGTAAAAGTCTTCACATGATATAAAGGATAGCTTATGTGTGGTTGAGCTAGACTTAAATTCAGTTCTGATGAAATTTTTTCCTGATTTTCTCTTTGTTTTCCCATTATGTTTATTATAAAACAACATGAGGAGTTTAGTTGAAAGTAATGAATTGAGTTAAAATGACGTGAATTGTATCAGCTAAAAAGCAAAGCTGTACTCAAGACCAAGGTTCTCAATTTATTGAGATGTCCTCTGCATGCTACTATTACATCATCAGGCTCCCTTCCCATGCCTCTACTTAGCTATGTCAAGGAGAATGGAAAAACCTGGCCAACCTGCTACATTCCAACACCCTCTTCTGTCCATACTAATAATTTCATACATTGCCAAGCTATGAAGCTTATGGTCTTTGGCTTTTGCTTTAATGGTCAGAAAGAATGGATCATGACAGTTGGATGACACTGAAAATTAGGTTTATTTGGAGATGAACTGATCTCAAATTGCTAGGCCTCTCATCTCAGGAGGCAAATATGCACTTCATGCTTGAAAAGAAAGAATAGAGCAAACTTCAAACTCCACCAAATTAGAATTACATTGTTCTTTTTGGAATTCTGCCAGCTTTTGGCAATATTCAAAGCTATTATTTCAACAGCGCCAGGAAAACATGTCTTTCTTTTCTTAAAGAAGTTAGATTAAACTTCACACTTAATATCAGAACCAGCCAAGTAGAATGCGGTAGCGTGTCTGAGCATCCTGTGGCTCACATGGACATATCAAAGCCTGATGTGATGACCTATTGCAGTAGCTAACACAAAGAATGCCAGTAGAGTCAAGATTTGGTGCTCTGTTCCCCACTCTTACTCTAATTGACTGATGACCTGAGAGCATTTATCACTTTCTCTGAGAAGCCCATTCTTCACTCTCCAGCACCGAATGTCTGTTAACACATTCCTGTAAGAAACAATGTGGCGCCTAAAAAGGGAGCAAAGCATGCCCAAATCCAAATCCTGTTAAAGGCTGTGTTATTCAAGATGCAAGTGTCTGACTCAGTTTAATCACTGGCAAAAAGGAGAAAAACAGGGTCTTGTTCATTGGACCATCTGTGAGAGCTAAAGGAGACAACAGAAGAGGTGTGATGATGCTAACAATGCATTGGATTTGGGAGATCCTCTAACCATGCTCTGCAGACTGGAGTCCTGTTTTGCAAGTGAATTGATCTTGAGTTGCAAATTTAGTTTTGCCTATTCATGTGCAATTCCTGCCTTTGCAACCTTTCCCTTCCCATCCTTTTTTTGCTAATCCTTTCTTTCCTCTTTTCATCTCCTTATAATGAACTTAAGTCTGGTGGAATTTATCATACCTCTGCTACTTAGAAAGACATGATCCTTTATCTTGTCAGATGCTACTGTGTCAAACTTCAAAGCCTAGTAACTGGGGCTGGACCATATTCAACAGCTTTGCAGAGCTGTTTTCACCATAACCAGGTGAAACCTCAAGTGACTGTAAGCAGCCCACAATCACTGAGACACTGCTGAGGATTTATAACTCCATGCAGCACTCATCCTAGCTTTAAAAATTACCCTTAGATCACTTCTTCTGGCAAGACTGAAATTCTGGAGAGTTGGGACTAATCGATCTTTTATGCAGATCACAGTGCCTCAAAATTAGATTGTCAAGGTGCTCATGAACTTGATGATTCTCTTCCTAATTATGTTTCATGCTAATTTTACTTTATCTCACTCATTAAAAAGAATCTTATATGATTTCTGAGTTTTTATATTTAAAAGGGAAATAGTTATCAAAACAGGAACTGGCACTTTAGACCTCATTTCCAATGAATGGAACTTTTGCAAGGACACAATCTTTTAATTTGGATTATCTGAAGGAGATTTGCTTTCATATTGGAAAACAATAAGCACTATACCTTCCAAATCCTCTTTCTGCATAGTGAATATGTCAGTAGGAGAAGGTGGGATGGGCTTGCAGAAGGTCACCTCTACTCCTTTCCTAGGCATGACCAGATCCACCTGCAAGGCACATGCTGCATTTCCATCATGTTCTCATCAGCTTTGAGTGGGTCCAATTAAGGCCTCATTTATGAGAACCTAATCATAGTTTCCTGAAAACCAGAGGAAATGCTGTTGCAATCAAATGCCTCATCCCTTCTCCTTATGAGTTAAGTTTTCTGGTGTTATGTGACATTTAGTATTTGACATTACCCTCAAAATTATCCCCTTTGCAAATGAATATTTTCACAAAAAGTTTGATTACCTGGCACTTTTTAGTATTTTGGGTTAAAAGTGTTGCTAAGCAACCTTTAATGGTGGGTTATTATTGAAAAACTAAAACATGGTTGCATTTTAAACTTTGGAAAACATGGAAGGTATATAATAAATTATATTCTCATTTAATAATATTTTATGGGTTCTTTGATAACTTTGTGCAACATATTTTGATCATATTCACTTTCTTCTCCCAACTCCTCTCAGAACCACCACTCTTCCCTACACAGCCTGTTCATTTTTAGCGCATCAAATTCAATTTACTCTGCCCATACTGTTGTTAAAATGTCTAGGTTTATCCAGTAACTAGACACAAACCGTGACTCAACAATTTCACATGTAGTTTTATTGGTGGACAGGGAAGGAAAGGGGGGGGGTGAGAGGTAACCAATGCAGGCAGAGCTGAGAGAAAGATAAGATATGAGAGAGAGAGAGAGAAGAGTAAGAGAGGAGATGAGATGGAGAGGAAGATGAGAGTAAAAGAATAAGAGAGAGCATAAGTGGGCAGGGGCCAGCCCTTTAAAGGGGTCCTTTGCACCTGCGTGGTTCTCACAGAACTGAGTGCATCCTGCCAGGTAACAGGGCAGGCCAGCCTAATGCCTGAACCTTTCACATACATTCTTGGATGTGTGACCTTCTGTTGGAGACATGGCTCAGCCATTAAAGGCTAGACTCACAACCAAAAACAGAGAACTACCACTCACTCACAGGGTTAGTAGGCAACAACTCTTTAGATAAGAGGGGAATTGTATGCCAAACTCCCCTCTCCATGCAGGTATTTGGTCTGATGTGGGGTTATGAATGTTGTCATAAAACTCTGAGTTCATGTGTACAACTGTCCTGCTGTGTCTGGAAAATACTGTCTCCACCATCTCTATTGGTGTATATGCTCCATTTACATATCTTCTCTACCACCTTGGCCAGTTGTGGGTGTCTGTGTTAATTACCATCTACTGCAAATAGAAGCTTCTCTGGTGAGGGTTGAGAAATGCATTAATCTGTGGATACTGTGATGAACCCATAGAATTTAACAGCTGCCGACAACATTTCTCTCTTTTAGCTAGAACTTAATTTTCTACACACTCCATCATCATAGCTTTTTCTATTTACATTTTCAAACTTGGAGACCCATTTAACCATTTTACATTTCCCTGCTTCATTGTGTGAATGTGCTTAAACATTGATGTGCATCTTCTGTTTGAAATATGTAGTTATCATGTATGTTTCAAAAGCTTAGCCGGTGTTATAGTATTTAATCTTCAGAATAACTCCAGAAAGTATTCCATGGTCTTGACACATTCTATAGTTGCAGCAAAACAACCAGTCAGGAAATTATTCAAAATTACCTCAACAGATAGTGAAGCTAGTACCTGATAATGAGCAAGCTACATTGATTTTTCTGGCTAATTTAGAATGGCAAGAATTCATAAAGTAGATAGTTCACACTGTCATAGTAACCCATTGTTTTGAGGTGGCTTATCTGGGCAGTTACAAAAATCAGAGCCTATTCATTAGAGGATTGAAATATATTTCTCCTAATCTTTTTTTTTTTTTTTTTGGCTTTTCGAGACAGGGTTTCTCTGTATTGTTTCAGAGGCTGTTCTGGAACTCACTCTGTAGACCAGGCTGGCCTCGAACTCACAGAGATCCGCCTGCCTCTGCCTCCCGAGTGCTGGGATTAAAGGCGTGTGCCACCAATGCCCTGCTCTCCTAATACTTCTAACATGTGCAGCTTTTAAGGGAGACATTCAGCAAATAATGATTCAGAGACATCAATCATTACAGTATCGCAAGAAGAATACTTTGTAAAATGTGAAAATGATATAAAATTTATCTATCATTGTTTTAATCAGTCCTGGAACACAGTTGCACACTTGCTCCTGTGCTGTCTACAGCGACTTCTGTGCTACACTGGAAAACTTGAGTACTTATCGCTAAACTGTGTTTATGCCTCTAGTTTATAAGATATGTATTAAAAGAGATGCAAATAATCTCTTGCATACTTTCTGTATTTTCCAAAGTTTAGAGTACAATCATGTTTTACTTGTATAATAATAGTGGTTGCTGGCACAGACAATGGTCATCTGTATGAATCTTCCCTTGATGGTCCTTGCAATTTTTCTTGGCCTTCCCCTGCCTACACATAGTACCTAGGAATAAGCTGGGCATTGGTGGCACATGCCTTAATCCCAGCACTCGGGAGGTAGAGGCAGGCGGATCTCTGCGAGTTCGAGGTCAGCCTGGTCTACAAGAGCGAGTTCCAGGACAGCCTCCAAGGCCACAGAGAAACCCTGTCTCGGAAAACCAAAAAATAAAAATAAAAATAAAAACAATGCTTTGAAAGCTCTCCCACCTCCTGATCATCATCCACGAGGCTGTGATCACATGATTAACTAAAGTAGAGAAGCTAAAAGACTCTGAGTTTCACATGACTATCAATTAATGATGAAACAAGACTTTATTTCTAGTCTCTATACTGCCAAAGCTTCTGGACTGAGGGATGAATTTCTGCTCAGATTCTTAGTGAATCTGTGGATCAATGTATAAAATATTGTTGACCCTGGTGATTCTGTGGGTGAAGTGATATAGATACAATGATACTTGGAGCCTAAAGTGAGATAAACCTGCTCATCAGAAACAGTAGAAAGATGGCATTCATTTTATCTTCCCCCTACACTACTCCTAGGAAAAGGGAACAATTGTCTATTTACTCCAGATAGGGCACAGATGACAAGTCAGTGAAATTATTCTGTTCAACTTTAGCTTGGTGTGATGATGGTTTCACTGAGGTTTCTTGAAGGCACATACATGAGGGCTTATGAATAGAAGTTTGGCTCACTCAAGGGCAGTTGCATGATGGAAATTCTCATCACAACAGGGAGATATCACATTTTAGTAGAGGTCATATTTTAATTGGATAAGTACTGTCATCTTTAGTTTCCTGATTATAGATATAAATGCATAAACTAACCAGAGACAGTAAGCATTCTAACCCACTCAAGGTCAACAGAATCTGCTTGCAGCAGGGAAATTAACACCTTACACTTCCCAGATACAGACTACATGGGAAATGAATATATAATATGAGCCAACCATTTAGTTATTTTCCATTATGTCTTCTGTAACCCTGTGTTGTTCTTATTGGTGATACCATTCCACAACACAAAAAATACAGAGTCCTAGGGATATAGTTCAGTGTGAAGTGGTTATCTGCCATGTAAGAGATCCTAGCTTCATTCTCAATAAAAGAAAATAAATAAATAAATAAAGGAACAGAGCTGAAGTGATGTCTCAGTAAAATGCTTCTCATATAAACACCAGGATCAGGATAAAGCTAGGTACTCTGGTCTGTGACCTCTGGACTCCATAAGTAAATATGCACACATTTACGTGCATCTGCACACACCTGTGTCCACAAAAAACATCTACACACAGAGAATAACAATAAAATGGAAGGGAAAGAAAGTTAAAGGAAATAATGTTCTCTGCCCATTTGTGGCAGTCTCTGCCAGAGCTGATTCTTTCTCTCTGACCTCACATGAAACCATGCCTAGAGAATCTATCACAGTGTGATATGTTTAAGAACTATGACATTCTGGAGTGATTGTTTCCAAACCAAGGTTATATTCCCCTTCAGGGGAAAGTATCCCTCCTGCAGGAAGTTTCTGAATCTCTTGAAGCTCCTTTACAACTCTTGCTCATTTTCTATCACACCATCAGAGGAATGGAGTGCTGCTTCAAATCCACTGTGGACCATTCTGACAGGAGAAAGAAACTACAAATCAGCCTTAGAAGATGAGCATGTGATGTTAATGGACTCTCAGGTACTGACCCAGACATAGACTGGGAAAGCATGACACAAGACAGAGAATACTCAAAATCAGACAGGCTGAAGACATGCAGTGGGAAGCAGTGTGGGATGGTTGATTCTGTAGTTCATTATCAAGCACAGCCGGGAATTTGGTTGACTCCCAACAGATCAGTTCACCTTCAAGAAGAAAGAATAGTCAAAATGTATTACTGTATTACCAAAGGCCAACTCAAACTGGAACCAGACCATACAGGCATTGAAAAGGCTACTGTTGCTCCTTGCCAGAACATCCAGATAAAGGTCTGGCCTTTTGAGAAATCAATATCAATGCTTGTCAAATGAAATATTAATGAATTAAAAAAGGCTGACATCAGGTCTACCAGGGAATGATTTCTGCTATTGGTGGGAAATGGTATTGAGTAACCTCAAATCCTGTTAACGACTCTTCTTCAAAGGGTAAAAGGAAGAAAATGCGAAGGAACAGAAGGATGAGAAGGGAAATAGGAAGAAGTGGTGAGGGGCAGAGACAGATTTGGAAACTAACTCTTGAGTACTTCACAGTTACTGTGAAGAGAGTACTAGTTCATGTATCCTCAGTGAGGGACCCCTTGAAAATGAATAATTTCTTCCAGTCAGCCATTGAGTTCCTCTGATTTTATTGGACTCTTTCTCTAATCCGTTCTCTGCTAATGTCCCTCTGGAGATAATATTGCTTGCCTCTGGGGATAGTAGTTAGCCCTGTGTAATGGATTTATACTAGTCAAATGTCTATAGAATAAGAGTCTTGGGTACTAGCTCCTATAATATATTCCTACTTCAAAAACTAGTCTATCCCAGCTAGTGTAATGTTTGCACATTACATTTTTGGTGTCCATCATGTAATGGGAAAATTAGTGGATTGATTTGATCACATCTCATGCTCTCTAATCTGCCTTCTCAGGTAATTATTGGATGTCTCTCGGTCTTTGTTTCCTTGAAGGAGTGGTGTAAGGATTCGGTGAAAGTAAGTCATTTAAGAGACCAACCATTTCATGAGTACTAGATGATAGCACCAATGATACAACTTTGACATGGTAACTGCACCCAGGATTCTTGACTATTTTATTCCACAAGAAAACCTTATATCCCAGCAACCAGTAATAGAGTCTGGTACAAAGTGCCATAATGAAATTATTGTCCATATTCTTCTCTTCACTTTTTAAAATTTTAGTAGGATGTACAAACTGGGTCACCCACATTTGAAAGGAAAATGAATGCTTAGAGAATTTAAATAGTCATGACATATGCATATAAAATATTTCTAACCCCAAACCCTAGCATGTATATTGAGTACCAATTATAGGAGCAGTTTTAATATCTAAAGCTCATACTTTACATTTTTCTATTGCCAAAGATGCATGGTGCAGAATTATACAGTAATTGTCCTCTTTCCAGAGGTTAACTCTATTAATCACTCTCCCAGTTCAATTATGAACATAACATGGCACACAAACCATGCACCCAAAAACAAATTGAGTCTTCTGGATATTAATTAACATTGTTTCAAAGAGACGGCTGCTGTTTATCATCGGTTTAAATTAAATATTGAGGAGGAAATTAAAGAGATTTTTATTTCATTTATTCAGCAGCAACATTACAGTTTATACAAATGAAGGCATAATTAAACAGTCTGCCATTAAATTACAATCTGCATCTCATGTAAGCAAACATATTAAAATTGAAAATATTTGCCTTGAATATAAAACCAGCTTGCTTCCATAAGAATTACTCTGAATGGATGATACACATTTAGCAACTGCTTTGTTTGTTTCCCAGGAAGGAGTGTGGCTCTTTCACTGTGACTAAACTTGTAAGTTGCATCAGTCTGGAGATGCACAACAAATATAATGAGTTCAAGTCTACTAATTGTGCTTCATGCTGTGGCAATCCCTAGTAAGTGCTTGACTTACTGTAATTTATCTGAAGTCAGAAGGTAGGTATCAATATTATCTCTTCTTTGGGCATGTTTGATTGTTCTATTTTGCTGGAGGGGGAGCATTTGTTAAGGAATAGGGATGGGGATGGAGGCAGATAAGAGCCCTGCCTTATGCACCACCATGTAGAGCATAATAAGAAACCAAGTGAAGCTGTAACAGAGATATGTTTGCTGTGAGTCAGCTCACAGACCATTCAATGCCAAAGGAGCTCAAAGAGATATGGCAGGTCACTTAAACTCTTTAGCAATATTTCTTATATCTTATGTCTTTGTTTAGTCCACCTTATGGAGATATAAATGACATAAAATTTGCATATATTCCATATGTAGAGCTTGATAGGCTTAGAAACAAATATACAATTATGAGGCAAATTATTAGCTTGGCTACACCACCAGCACAGTACTCTGCAATGGAAGCTTCTTCCAGGCACCATCCCCAGTGGTGGCAGGTCCCAAGAGGTTGTAAGAAGTAAGGAGAGGGAAAGAAGTAAGCTGGGTGATGGGGTCGTGAGAATCTTGCAGCCTTATTGACTAACAGCCAGAGTGTTTCTTTATTTATACAGAATTCAGGAAGCAGTGTTATATTCATGTTGCTCCAAATCACAGCTCATTTCATTTTTGTTTTTGGACATGTGTTTCACTTCCCCATGCTCAATTTTAGTCTTCATTAGTAAACTATGGAAGTACAGAGTTATCATTTCCAATCATTGTCCTTCAAGTTTTGGCATCATTGATAAACAGAGTTATCATTTTTACTTATTAACATTATAACCCAATTTTTAAGAATCTAGTCATATGACAGCCTGTTCTCAGGCTAGTAGCCTTTGTGGGTACAAGGACACTAGACCAAAACAAAATCTATAAGCCAGCCTGGGTAAATTGCCATGTCGCAAGCAGTTTATTATTAACTCTTAATGGTTAGAGTGCCCAAGAAATATCCTCAGGCCATAGGTGCTGCTGCTGTTATTTGAATTCTGGCATAATACAATGTTTATAATGTATGTATATATATATATATATATTATAGAATTTGTCTATAAGTCTAATCCTGGCATTCTGTTGTTCCTTGGTCATATGATAGCATAGTGGCTCTGCATGAGCTAACCTTTTTAAGAAAGGGAGGTCCTGACATCTCATCCTTTTATCATCTTTCTACATCATTCTTTGCCCATAAATATGAGTCTCTGTGTAGGGCAGAGACAATATCAGAAAATCTAACTTTGTTGCTATGTATGCCACATAACTGTATACTGGGAAGAGGCTTGCAATCTGATCAGTGGCCAGCTCCTCTAGTCCATCAAAACTTGTTGACCTTTTTGAGTTGACTTTGTTTTGAATATCTTGTTCCTGCATAAGTACAGGGACAGATGTTTCAAGAATTGCTCATAACCTCATAAAGAGACATCTGACTTCTTTATATGTGTCACAACATCCCAGGCATAGGAAATTCTGCAAACAGATAAGGATGTCTCTCTAAAAGTGGGAGGAGTGGTAAGTTTAGGACTGTCCTGAGGAAGCTTAGAAGCAGAACTCCTAGCAGAAGGCATACATGATTCATAAGAAATTTTCCATCAGTCCAATGGCCTCAAATTGCACAAATATTAAAAGTCCCCCAAGTATGCAACAGGTGGAGATGAAAACCAAAGGTGGCACCCTGGACATCACTCACCTCAGCTTTGCTGGATCTTTGTCACACAGACTTTCTGGCTTTATGGCTTCTTCCATTCCAATAAGATATGGCTACAATAAGTTCAGGTTTTATTTTATTTGCATATATGTGCATGAGAGAGACAGACAGAAACAGAGACAGAGACAGAGGCAGAGACCGGCAGACAGGCAGACTGACAGAGAAAAAGTAATGACAGATCCCTAGGACTTACCCAACTTGAGTAATGAAATGCTGAATACTTTAACTAATAACTACTTTATTGATCATTGTACATTAGTCCCAGCATAGTGGATTATATGCATAGATTGTTTTGTAGGCCTGAGCCTTTGTGTGACCTCTGAGAACTCTCACTCTTTCTCATGCCTATAGTCAGTCTGGTTATAGTAAGGACAGCCACAGGGAAAATAAATTATGTCTCTGCCTGCTCCTCATGTGCCACAACTGATGACCTGGTGATAGACTCTAATCTAACCAATTAAAAAGTTGGAAATACTAGAGTGGAGCACTGTTTTGACAGTTAAAAGGGCTTGTTGCAGAAGACCAAAGTTCATTTCCCAACTGATAACCTGAGCAGCACACAACCATCTGTAACTCCAACTCCGGGGTATCTAACGCCCTCATTTGGTTTCTGTGTATATTGCATACACATGTCCATACACTATATACATACATGCTTACATATATACATACATACATACATACATACATACATACACACTCATGCATGAATAAAAGTTGGAACTAAAATATTTCAGATATGACTGCCCTAATGAGTGAATATTTATAGTTGGTGACTGGTTCCTGGTGCTTTGGATGAATGGTGAGAAAGGATTCCTTTACCCAGAGGGCTATTCCTTCACTGCAATTCCTGACTAAAGCTCAGCTATGAACTTTCCCTTGGACACCACCAGGCGTTCTATTTGACATGTAACCTACTTAATCTCCCTTAAACTAATAGAAACACATTACAAAAATATGCAGCTCACGAATACTAACTTTAAACTTCCTAAATCTAACTTAAAGTCTACTTGTTTCTTTTCCTATTTCCCACTTCCCCTCTACACCACAATTTAAAGCCCAACAGATAAGACTGGAGCCAAATAAACAGCTGGTTTGGGAAACAGTTCCCATGTCTATTCATTTTCCAATCTAACTTACTGAATCTAAATCCTCCATTTGTAATCTGAAAAAGCCTCTTGAGAGCCAGTTGTAAACTTTCTGATTTCCTAACCCCTTTCCAGGTGCTAGAATTTAGTTTAAAAGAAATTTAGAAACACAATTTGGACCAGCAATACTGAAGTTTTATTAACTAGTCAGAGTAATTTTTTCCTTTTTTTTGTCTTCAGACTTTTTCCATATCTGTTTTAGAAGAAAATATCATAAAAGAGTAGCAGAGAACCCAGCATAAGTTTTGAAGAGTTGTGGTTCAGAATCTCAGCATCTTCTCTGTGGCCCCTGGTCATTGCATGGCCTAGCTAAGGGTATATGAAAACCTGTGGGAGTTTTCAGTTGCAGACACCTTGAAGGCCAAGTCTTAATTTTCTTAAGTTTGGTCCTTCCAGTAATCTCCTTTTTTATTTGTATGTTTATTTTATTCTTGATTAATGTGTGTAGAGTATACATATCAATGGAATTCAGTTTGATTATTTACTTTTGATTTTAGTTTTTATTACTTTTCCTTTACAAATTCATACCTTGAATATTGACTGCTCTCACCTCCCACATCCCTACCATCCCTATCCACCTTCCTCCCTCCCCATAAATCTCTCTCCCACATCTATGTCTATTGGCTCTGTTTTGTGACTCACCAAGATTAACAAGCGTCATCTTTTTGGGATTGCTTGGGGTTATCCTTAGGGCGCCTATAGGGTACACAACTACTGGGAGTGATTCCCTCTCTTCAAGAATCTATTAACAGCAAATAATTCCAAAATAAAGGGCAAGCCCACTTGAGTCCATCCCCATTTCTTGACTGGTTGTTCATAGAGGTAGTTTTGTGTGGCCCCAGTGAAAGAAACTACAGATCATATGAGTTAAACTTTTTTAAAGGAGATGGAAATATACTTTTTACTGAGGATCATTTTTTTACATGCAAAGCTTTTTATAAAAGTGAATCTGTACTGAGTTGACTCTGTCATGATGAAGTCCACATAATGGGAATGCCTACAGCTGTTCACACAACATTTCAGTCAGTTAATGCAGATGATTTTCAGGGTTCAGAACTGATCATAACCAAACAGTAAGTCTTAGCTGTCTTGTCACTTTTGCTGGTAGCTATGGCTAGCTGCTTCTTTCTATTTATTTATTTTTAATTTCATTTTGCATTCCAACCACAGTTCTCACCTCATCCCAAACCCCTTTGCCTTCCCCATAGCCCTCCCCCAGTCCACTTCTCCTCACGGTTATGGGCACCCATGAGGAGTCAGTGAGTTGAAATTTTAATAGTTGTATTAGTCTAGAAAATGGTAATTTGTAACTTTTCACCCTACCTTCCCACTCTTATTTATTTTTAGTGTTCTTTTCCACAATGTACCATGAGTTTTAAGGAGGATAGTAAAAGTTATTTTTAAGTACATGAATACAATCTGAACTGAAAAATCTAGCCTCCCTTTATCCCTCTTCTCTTTCCTTCCTGACCACTAGAGATCACCATCCTACATTCAGGTTGCTTTTTAAATATCAGCATATGAGAGTGAGAGGATAGACCTTCTGTCTTGCTCATTTTGCTTAAATTCTCACACAAAGACATAGGTCAATTGCAATAGAGTAATGACACTCAGACCAGCAACCTTCCTGATTCACATCTCTGCCTTCCTGGGTCAGATCTTTTCAGAAGTTCAGTTTAGTGCCATTCCTGTCTCAACTGTCTTCATCAACTCAGATCTTCCTTTGCTGAAAAAGTGGCCTGTTTTTTTCTACTTGTTTTTCCCGTCTTGCTTCCCATCCATATACTCCTTTCTTTGATTGTCCTATTTTCTACAGTAGAATAAGGATAATTACTCCAATTGGGAAACAAGTGTTCAAAGAGCCTAGGCCCTTTGACCCTTATTACAGTGTTTGTTCCTTAAGTTCTTATACTGGTCATGAGTTGTTATCACTTCTTTTAAAAGCAGAATGCAAGCTGTTTGCTGCTCTCTTATACCCAGTGTTCCACAGATGTGGAAAAATCATTTTTCAGTTGCAATTAAATCTAGCTGAAAAATAATTATGGCAATGTTTTTGTGAATAATTATTTATTAATTATTGATTGGATTCATATTTGGTTAGATAAAGAAACAGATTCTGAAACTTGATTTTTTTCATCCCCTATGCCCCCAAATAATGTTGATGACAAATGGCTCTAGATCTGACTGTGTCTCCTTTCTAATAGAACCAGTGGTTACAAAGGAAAATCATTAGCATGATAAAAAATTAATTAGGAAAGTCTGTTACAATTTATAAATATACATTTGTGGTTAAATAAATGTGAAGTTTTAGATTCTGCATACTGCCCCTCAGGGTGAATATCTTACATGGTGATAGTGTACCAAGCTAGAAATCTAATGGGATTGGTTCCACCATAAATGACAGTCATTTATTTTAACCTAATAGGGATCTAAAAAGTTATGAAAGCATAATTTAGGAGTTTGTTCAAATTAATTATTGTGAAACAAATGAATTTATAAGCAAGTTATTTCTCTAAATATTTTTTCATGTAACAGCTGTGCTTGCTTTAACAAATGAAAATTATATGAATAACATGTATGAACTATCACAGATTGGGAAATAGCTGGAGAGCCTAGGTAAAGGGAGGTGCTTGTGAGGCAATAAAACAAAAAGTGTATCTTCATGTCTACATTTCAGAACCTACACTGTTGGTTCCCATATTATATTTCCTTTCAGGAAAGACAAAGCATGTTTACTGCAAGGAATTGTCCCTACCTTCAAGATGGTTTTGGGAGTGCCGCTTTCTTTTGTGTATCTAGACTTGTCCATTATCCTCTGTGAAGCAAAAAGATACAGATAGCTTCTGGTGTATGTATATCAGTGGACTAGTAAATCATGTTATATCTCAGATGACAACCTCAAAATGGGATCAACTCAGAAAACAATGGAATTTTATTAAATGGCGATTAAAAGCTATAGTAACAGAGGACTATAGCTGTTTTTATTGATTATACTTTCTCTGAATTGAGCGTATAGTTTATCTGGGTGAGAAACATTTATATCAAGTGAAATCCTTCATTACTCTAATACACAGTCTATTTTAATTGAGACTGTTTTTCTAGAGTATGACAATTTAATGCAAGCTTTAACTCTTTGAGTGAGCTTCGTGGAATTCTTGGCTTCTGAATATCAAGGGCTACAGCCAACACTACTGGAGAAAAATTAGCTCACCTATAGAATTGAATGAAGAGTTGATGTCCAGCGAACACTTCTTACTTGAACTCTAAGATGACATAAAATTTATATATCACTTCATTATCTGTCCACACATGAAGATTGTAAATGATGCACTATATGTACAGTCCAAAAAGATTCAAAACATATGAACTTTTATTTATCCATGTCTGTTTTCAAAAGTATGTCTAAATCCATGGTGTGTTGTAACTGAGTTTATGCTGATACTTAGAGACATTTTCATGTGAGGGCTGGCAAGTATTTTCCATTGCCTTCAGATTTCCTTCTTAAAATTTTTATGTTTCTTTTATGTTTGTGAGTATTTTACCTTCATACATGTAAGTATATCTTACGACGTCATGAGCCTGAGGAGGCTAAAAGAAGGCACCAGATCTCCTTCTGTAACTTCTGGAGTTACGGAAGATTGTGAGCCGTCATCGTGTGAATCCTTTTCAGAAACAGCCAGTGTTTATTACAAGTTAAACATGTCTTCAGCCCTTACCTTTTGATTTCTAGTATCCTTCCTATTCAACTATCTGTTCCTGACATTATTTACTTTACCACATTAGTTCCTGCTGGGGTATTTCAGATACTGTTTGCCTTTTATAGTGTGGTGGTTTTTTGAGATTATCCCTCAGATGCTCAGATGTTTGACTACCAGTGGATGCTTTGTTTGGGTAGTTTTAGGAGGTATGGTCTTGTTGGAGGAAATATGTCACTGGGGAAATGTTTTGAGATTTGAAAAGCCATGAACTTAGTTCTCTGATTTCTAATTTGGTTCAAGATTTGATTTCTGCTTCTGTCCCAATCACCATGTTTGCTGCTTGCTGCCATTCTTCCCTGTCAATCCTTGGAATTATCAGCCCAAATAAACCCTTCTTATCATAAGTTGTTTTGGTCATTACTATCACAGCAATAGAAAAATAACTAAATACCTGACCAGAGCAAACTGTGTTTCTAACCTCACATCCAGCTCACTGAAGTTAAAGCAAACAAAATTTGATTCAAGAAAGTATTGTTATTATAATGAAATATCATATAATAATATTTAAAAGATAAAAACTATAAGCAAGTGCAAAAAGTATCTAGGGTAATATATGACACCATACTTGTGAATTTGAGGAATAAATAAGACATGTAGCCATATATCACATTCTGATACATTCCAGTGGGTTTGGGGGCATGTTTAAATTTTCTATATATTTAAAGAAAATGGCAAAATGTATAATTCTGTGTGTGTCTGTGTTTCTTCTACGTTGAAGGCCAGATCCTAACACAGATGTCATTATGTAGTGATTTCTTATTTACATTTTTAATTCCAAGGTAACATGTGCAACATCCAAAAGAAAATATGAAAAATCCAGTTTTGAACACAAGACCATGCTGGGAAGAGAAGTAAATAGTGTTTTATCCAGTGTCTACACCAGCATTGTCAGGAGAGGCTGGGTCTATAAGACCAACAGAAGTGTGAGAGAAATACAAGCTGAATCTAGCAACAAGAAAGACAAATTAATTCTCACTGTGACATCACTTTAGGAACTCCCAGGAGACATTAGAATTTCCTGAAGGATGTTTGTGAGCATGATTCTTCCCTAGAGAAAATATCTCAAATGCAGACCTTTAGGAAATCTGCAGATTTTATATATATATATATATATATATATACAATTTTTTCCTCAATATATGATTTATTTAAATTAGAAACATGAATGCTTCACATGTTAATCCCAGTTCCCTCTCCCACCCCTCCTCCCTTGTCCCTCTACCAGCCCCTCCAGCCCCCCACCCCATCCTCTCATCATTCCCCAAGGAAGGTGAGGCCCTCCTTGGGAAGGATCCCCAAAGTCTGTCATTTCATCTAGTGCAAGACCTAGGCCCTTCCCTATGTGTCCAGGCTGAGAGAGCATCCCTCTATTTGGAATGGGCTCCCAAAGATCATTCATACATCATGGTAAACACTTATCTACTACCCAAGGCCCCAGTAATTTCTGTGGCCTCCTCCCTGGCACTGCATTCATGGAGTCTGGATCAGTTCCCCCTGTTGGCCTCTCAGCCATCAGTCTGGGATTCAAGAGCTCCCCCTTATCCTGTCAGCTGTCTTTGTGGGTTTCATCATCATGGTCTTGACCCCTTTGCTCATCAATCATCCTGTCACTAGGTTCCAGGAGTTCAGTTCAGTGTTTAGCTGTGGGTATCTGTCTCTGCTTCCATCAGTCACTAGATGAAGGTTCTAGTATATCAGATAGAGTAGTCATCAACCTTATCATCAAGGAGGGGCCATTAATGTAGTCTCTCCACTATTGCTTAGTTTGGCAGTTGGTGTTATCCTTGTAGATCTCTGGAGATCTCACTAGTGACAGCTCTCTCCTCAAACCTGTAATAACTTTATCTATTATGGTATCTCTCATCCTGCTCTCCTCTATTCTTACCTTGACTCAACCTTACTTCTCCCCCATGCCTTCTTCTCCCCTCCTCTTATCCCCCTCTCTTTTTCCTGGTTCCCCCTTCCCTCCCCCGATGTTCCCAATCTACTCAGGAGATCTTGCCTCATTCCAATTCTCTGGGGTATCATACATCTCTCTTGGAAACCTCACTGTTTCCCAGACTCACTGGCACTGGGATTGTAGGTTGATACTCCCCTGATCCATATCTAAAATTCATATGTGAGTGACCATGTTTGTCTTTTTGTGTCTGGGTTACCTCACTCAGGATGGTTTCCTCTAGTGCCTTCCATTTGCATGCAAATTTCAAGATTTCATTGTTTTTTTTTTCCACTGAGTAGTACTGCATTGTGTAAATGTTCCACATTTTCTCTATCCACTCTTCAGGTGTGGGGCATCGAGGTTGCTTCCAGGATCTAGCTACTACATATAATGCTGCTATGAACATAGTGGAACAGACATCCTTGTTATGTGAATGGGCATCTTTTGGCTATATGCCTAAGAGTGGAATTGCTGGGTCTTATGGTAGACTGAGTCCCATTTTCCTGAGGAATCTCCATTCTGATTTCCATGGTGGCTGTATGAGTTGGCACTCCCACCAGCAATGGAGGAGTGTTCCCCTTTCTCCACATCCTCTCCAGCACAAACTGTCATTGGTGTTTTTGATTTTAGCCATTCTGACAGGAGTAAGATGATATCTCAGAGTTGCTTTGATTTGCATTTCCCTGATGGCTAATGATGTTGAGCACTTTCTCAAGGGTCTCTCAGCCCTCTTAGTCTCCTCTATTGAGAATTCTCTATTTAGTTCAGTCCCTGACTTCTTAATGGGATTCTTTGGTGTTTTGGAGACTTGCTTCTTGAGTTCTTTGTAAATTTTGGAGATCAGCCCTCTGTCAGATGTGGGGTTAGTGAATATCTTTTCCAAACCTGTGAGTTGCGTTTTTGTCTTGCTGACTGGGTCCTTTGCGCTACAGAAGCTTCTCAGTTTCAGGAGGTCCCATTTATTAATTGTCGGTCTCAGTGTTTATGCTACTGGTATTCAGGAACTGGTCTCCTGTACCAGTTCATTCAAGGGTAGCACCCACTTTCTCTTCTAATAGGTTCAGTGTGGCTGGATTTATGTTGTGGTCTTTGATCCATTTAGACTTTAGTTTTGCTGCAGATTATATTTTACAAAATATTATTTTAAAAACAAAAGTCTCCTAATGCATAAGAGAAATGTTGGAAAAGGTGTAAACAAATCCCAAGCACTCAACCTCTCATTCCCTCAGACATCAGAAATGATAATACAGATTATTAAATAACTTAAGCGCCATAAATTATTTAAACAACCAACTACAAGTTGATGGTACAGGTCAATGGTAATACATTCACCTAACATAAGCAACATCTTAAGTTCAATCTGTGGCATAATTGGTAAGTAAATAATTCATTATGAAACAAGTTTCAATTTGTTTTGGATTGATTGTGGCTACTTCTCTAAAGTCCTCTGTTGAAGGATTTATCACCAATATCACAGGAGTCAACCTGAGGTTGTTGCATGTGCATTGAGTTATGGGAAAATAATAGTGAAATGGTGGGTGTCTTTTATGATAAATCTTACATGTCTACTTGACTGAGTTTTAAGTAATCCAAAATGGATTCAGCATTAATCTGAACATGTCTATGAGAATGTTTCTAGATAAGGCTGACATTTGAATTAGTAGACCAACAATGTAGAGTTATTTCAATGTGTAGCTTCAAATAATAAAATTAAAAGAGAGCCAAACAGGATACTGGACAAGGGAACAGATTAAATTACAGAAGAATAGTAAAAGGAAAATATCTAAAAAATTCTCAAAAATGCTTAATGTTATAAAGAAAAGGAAGAAATAAAAGAGATAATGGGAACTGAGAGCTAAGAATGTTGGTACATACCAGTAATTCCAAAATTCTGGAGGCTAAAGAAAGAAGATTGTTGGTTTAAAGTAAAATAAAGAGAAAATAAATATCAGTAAATGAATATGGATATTTAATATTATCATTCCCTATTCATCAACAAATTTGCAATAAGTAATAATGGGATAAAATCACCATTACAGTAATCACAATATTGTCAAGTTTGTAGTTTAAAAAATCAGGTGAAATTAAATATTTCTCTTCTTGTTGGGCCTAATGAAATTTCTCTTGTTGGAAAAGTGTACGTTGATCATGTAACATTGAGTTCTAGGGAAATAGGAGAAGAGTAAATATTCAATATATAAAGTATAATTAAATTAAAACCCAATGTAATAAGAGAAAGCATTAATAAAGTTTAAATAATGCAAAAATATGCAGTTCAGTGAAAGGGCAAAGGTGCATAAGAAGCTTTAGACAGCAGAAGCAGAAGCAGGACTTCTTAAAATATATTATATGGAACTCAAGAAAAGTCCAGAAAAAAGAAACCCTCCTGAAAATTAAGTCAATATGTTTTTAAAATTATATTAGTTGAAGAATCTCATTATTTTTAAAATAATTAAATATAATTTAAAAATAGCTTAAAAAGCTGTACTGTCTTTATAAAAGATACAACATAGGCATACATGAAAATATTTTATATTTTCAAACAGTATATACTAGACAAATAATAACTGAGATACAGTTGTCTTATATAATACAGACATCACCATATGAATAAAGATGCTTAAATAAGGCTCTCTAGAATAAATTCTTAGCAAAGTATTCTCAAAAAATATAATATAGAAGGTAAAAATTGGTGAAACAAGAATCTATGTCATAATAGAAACTTACAATATATACTCAATTTTAGCTGAAACAAACAAAAAGTAAGGAAAGATTACTATAAATACATTGAAAATGCCTGATTACAGAGCCATCTCCCATCTCCCAACTATCTATTATTCTCAAGTACACATGTAATTAAATGAGATGAAACAAAAGCATACAACATTCTGAAACATAAAGATCCAACAGAGTTCATTAACAACTCCAAAATAGAAACATGGAACATGGCTTGCCCATATGGACCTGACATAGTGACAAATTGGTTGTGTGAAGAACCCATACTGACCTTGTTACTTAGTGCCCCTGAACTTCAAGAGCACCCTCACACAGATTCTGGACTTGACCTTATAGCAACTTGACATTTACAAAAGATTGAAAGAGTAAATGTGTGTACTATTTCTTCTCTTTTCAATCAGGGTCACTGCTGGAGGACACGTCTTTGGCAGTTCATTGGCGAGCTGTGCGAAGTGACTAACAAAATTAACACCATGTGACAGGAGTTCTTACACAGCTTGTGACCTACCATAAGATTATGTGTAGGAGGGAGTCAGACAGTGTATATGCAATGCCCACAAAGCATAGACACACGGATAGAACCAGATAACCTGCCATGACATACCATAGACACAAGAGTAAATCAAGTTACTATTCATGCAAGCCTTTCATTCAATGGGGTCTTCAGCCTTTGAAATCAGAGACTATGTGTGAACATTACATTCCTGAGTACCATTTTTTTAAAGTCAAGATTTTTTATTAAGTTTATTTGTTGTAATTACATTTTACATTCCAACCAAAATTCTTCCTCCCACCCCCTCCTCCTACTGCCCCTCACCTTTCCTCTCCACTGTCCACCCACCCCCATCCAATCCTTCTAACAGGTAAGAGCTCCTATGAGGAGTCAACAAAATCTGGCGCACTAAGTTGGGGAAGACCAAGTCCCTTGCCACTGTGTTAAGGCTGAGGAGTCAAGATGTTTTAAAACATCACCTTCTTCCTCAAGAAAATACATAGCTTGGAGTACAGGGAAGTAGCTGTCCCTCTGGCATCATCAGGTAAACAGGCCAGCTTCCCGGCCTGTGTTCCAGAGCCTGCAGATCGCCTGGGAACTGCACAGAGCTCCCAATCCCGGCGGGAGCATCAGGTAAACAGGCCAGCTTCCCGGCCTGTGTTCCAGAGCCTGCAGATCGCCTGGGAACTGCACAGAGCTCCCAATCCCGGCGGGAGCCAAGCACCCCAGACTCCAGATCTTCTCTCCCACCAACGATTCCAGGAAAGGAGAGGAGGCTGGGCGCACAGGGAAGTAGCTGTCCCTCTGGCATCATCAGGTAAACAGGCCAGCTTCCCGGCCTGTGTTCCAGAGCCTGCAGATCGCCTGGGAACTGCACAGAGCTCCCAATCCCGGCGGGAGCCAAGCACCCCAGACTCCAGATCTTCTCTCCCACCAACGATTCCAGGAAAGGAGAGGAGGCTGGGCACACAGGGAAGTAGCTGTCCCTCTGGCATCATCAGGTAAACAGGCCAGCTTCCCGGCCTGTGTTCCAGAGCCTGCAGATCACCTGGGAACTGCACAGAGCTCCCAATCCCGGCGGGAGCCAAGCACCCCAGACTCCAGATCTTCTCTCCCACCAACGATTCCAGGAAAGGAGAGGAGGCTGGGCACACAGGGAAGTAGCTGTCCCTCTGGCATCATCAGGTAAACAGGCCAGCTTCCTGGCCTGTGTTCCAGAGCCTGCAGATCGCCTGGGAACTGCACAGAGCTCCCAATCCCGGCAGGAGCATCAGGTAAACAGGCCAGCTTCCCGGCCTGTGTTCCAGAGCCTGCAGATCTCCTGGGAACTGCACAGAGCTCCCAATCCCGGCGGGAGCATCAGGTAAACAGGCCAGCTTCCCAGCCTGTGTTCCAGAGCCTGCAGATCGCCTGGGAACTGCACAGAGCTCCCAATCCCGGCGGGAGCCAAGCACCCCAGACTCCAGATCTTCTCTCCCACCAACGAGTCCAGGAAAGGAGAGGAGGCTGGGAGTACAGGGAAGTAGCTGTCCCTCTGGCATCATCAGGTAAACAGGCCAGCTTCCCAGCCTGTGTTCCAGAGCCTGCAGATCGCCTGGGAACTGCACAGAGCTCCCAATCCCTGCGGGAGCATCAGGTAAACAGGCCAGCTTCCCGGCCTGTGTTCCAGAGCCTGCAGATCGCCTGGGAACTGCACAGAGCTCCCAATCCCGGCGGGAGCCAAGCACCCCAGACTCCAGATCTTCTCTCCCACTAAAGAGACCAGGAAACTACAGGAGCCAGGGAGACCAGGGGAGTAGCTGTTCCGGATCAGGTACAACAGGACCCAGCATAGGGTCCAGGGGACCAGGTAGGAGGCTAAGCGCCCCAGATTCCTGTTCTTCTTCTCTACCCACGGACCAGCATTTGGACAAGGCATAGAAGAACCACCAGATTACTGGACTTACTAGCACCCACCAAAAGGGAACTCTGGTCCCCAGACCAGGAAGGGGCTCTTTCTGCACCCACTAAAAGAAGAGATGGGAAAGAGACAATACAAAAACACAGTCAGCAACAGAAAAACAAATATGACACCGCCAGATTCTAGAGACTCCACACCAGCAAGACCCCAATATTCCAACGCGAAGGAAGCAGAAGAGAACGACCTTAAAAGCACTTTCATGAAAATGATAGAGGCCCTAAAAGAGGATATTGGAAAATCCCTCAAAGAAATGGAAGAAAAAACAAACCAAAAAATGCAAGAAATGGAAGAAAAAACAAACCAAAAAATGCAAGAATTGGAAGAAAAAACAAACCAAAAAATGCAAGAATTGGAAGAAGAAATGAAGCAAAAAATACAAGAAATGGAAGAAAAAGCAAAGCAAAAAATGCAAGAATTAGAAGAAGAAACATACCAAATAAGGCAGGAAATGGAAGAAGAAACAAAGCAAAATATGCAAGAAATGGTAGAAAAAACAAAGCAAAAAATGAAAAAATGGAGGAAGAAACAAACCAAAAAAGGCAGGAAATGGAAGAAGAAACAAAGCACAAAATCCAAGAAATGGAACAAAAAGCAAACCAAAAAATGCAAGAAATGGAAGAAAGAACAAACCAAAAAATTCATAAAAGGCAACAAACGGGCGAACAGATAAACAGAAAATTGCAAGAAGCAATGCAAACGCTGCAAGGGTTGAAAACTGAAATAGAGACACTAAAAAAAACACAATCTGAAGAAAGGCAGAAAATAGAAAAGCTGGACAAACAGGCAGGCACTACCAATACAAACATTACCAACAGAATAGAAGAGATGGAAGAGAGAATCTCAACTGTTGAAGATACATTAGGAGAAATGGATTTATCAACCAAAGAAAACCTTAAATCCAACAAATCCTTAACACAAAACATCCAGGAATTATGGGACACCATGAAAAGACCAAACCTAAGAATAATAGGTATAGAAGAAGGAGAAGAAATCCACCTCAAAGGGGCAGAAGGCATATTCAACAAAATCATAGAAGAAAACTTTCCCAACCTTAAGAAAGACATGCCAATGAAGGTACAAGAAGCCTACAGAACACCAAATAGAGTGGACCACAAAAAAAATTCCTCGCCACATAATAATCAAGACCCCAAACATACAGAATAAAGAAAGAATATTAAGAGCAGCTAAGGAAAAATGTCAAGTAACATATAAAGGCAGACCTATCAGAATTACACCTGATTTCTCCATGGAAACTCTGAAAGCCAGAAGGTCCTGGATAGATATTCTACCTACACTAAGAGACCATGGATGCCAGCCCAGACTACTATACCCGGCAAAGCTCTCAATCACTATAGACGGAGAAAACAAGATATTCCATGACAAAACTAGATTCAACCAATATGTGTCCACTAACCCAGCCCTACAGAAAATTTTGGAAGGAAAACTCCAACCCAAGGAAGCTAACTACAACCAGAAAAACATAAGCATTAGAGAATCCCTCTCTACCAACAGCCAAAAGAACAAAGGGGCGAAATTCCACCCATAATTCCACCAACAACAACCATCGCAAATCGAAAAAGGATGAGCAATCAATGGTCATTAATATCCCTCAATATTAACGGCCTTAACTCACCCATAAAAAGACACAGACTAGCAGAATGGATTCGAAGACAGAACCTTCCTTCTGCTGCATACAAGAAACACACCTCACCCTCAAAGACAGACATTACTTGAGAGTTAAAGGTTGGGAAAAAATTTTTCAATCAAATGGACCCAAGAAACAAGCAGGGGTAGCAATCCTAATATCTAACAAACTAGACTTTAAAATAAAATCAATCAAAAGAGATGAAGGAGGTCATTACATACTCATCACAGGTGAAACCCACCAAGACGAAGTGCCTATCCTGAACATCTATGCCCCCAATACAAAGGCATCCACATTCGTTAAAGAAACATTATTAGAACTTAAATCTCATCTAAAGCCCCACACAGTTATAGTGGGAGATTTCAACACACCACTCTCACCACTAGACAATAATACCAGACAGAAACTCAACAAAAAAGCAAAGGGTCTAATAGAAGTAATGACCCAACTGGGATTAACAGATATCTATAGAACATTTCATCCACATAAAAAAGAATATACCTTCTTCTCACCACCACATGGAACCTTCTCAAAAATCGACCACATACTTGGCAACATATCAAACCTCAGCAGCTACAAAAAAATTGGAATAACTCCATGCATCTTATCAGACCACCATGCCTTAAAATTAGAATTCAACAACAACACAAATTGCAGAAAACCTACAAACTCATGGAAATTGAATAATGCTCAACTGCACCATCCCTGGGTCAAAGAGGAAATAAAAAAAGAAATTAAAGACTTCCTCAAATTCAATGAGAATGAAGACACAACATACCCAAACCTATGGGACACTTTGAAAGCAGTGCTACGGGGGAAGTTCATAGCACTAAGTGCTCACATGAAGAAACAGGAAAACAGTTATACCAGAGAATTACCATCACAGCTAAAAGCTCTAGAACACAAAGAAGCAAACTTCCCCAGGAGGAGTAGACGCCAGGAAATAATCAAATTGAGGGCTGAAATCAACAAAGTAGAAACCAGGAAAACAATACAAAGAATCAATGCAACGAAGAGTTGGTTCTTTGAGAAAATCAACAAGATAGACAAACCTTTGTCCAAACTTACCAAACAGCAGAGAGTGAACACGCAAATTAACAAAATCAGAAATGAAAAGGGGGACATAACAACAGACTATGAGGAAATCCAGAGAATCATTAGGTCATACTTTGAAAACCTGTACTCCAAAAAATTCGAAAATTTAAAGGAAATGGATGACTTCCTGGACAGCTATCATTTGCCAAAACTAAATCAAGAACAGATAAGCAATTTAAATAGACCTATAACCCCTATGGAAATAGAAGCTGTCATCAAAAGTCTCCCAACCAAAAAAAGTCCAGGTCCAGATGGCCTCAGTGCAGAATTCTACCACAAATTCAAAGAACAGCTTATACCAATTCTTCTCAAAGTGTTCCACACAATAGAAGCAGAAGGGTCTTTGCCAAACTCTTTCTATGAGGCTTCAATAACCTTAATCCCCAAGCCACACAAAGATACAACCAAGAAAGAGAACTTCAGACCAATATCCCTCATGAACATTGATGCAAAAATACTCAATAAAATACTGGCAAATCGGATCCAAGAACACATCAAAACAATCATTCACCACGATCAAGTAGGTTTCATCCCAGGGATGCAGGGATGGTTCAACATACGAAAATCCATCAACGTAATCCACCATATAAACAAGCTGAAAAACAAAAATCACATGATCATCTCACTAGGTGCTGAAAAAGCCTTTGACAAAATCCAACACCCCTTCATGATAAAGGTCTTGGAGAGATCTGGGATAACAGGGACATACTTAAACATAATAAAAGCCATATACAGTAAACCAACAGCCAACATCAAACTAAATGGACAGAAACTCAACGCAATTCCTCTAAAATCAGGAACAAAACAAGGCTGTCCACTCTCTCCATACCTTTTCAACATGGTACTTGAAGTTCTAGCTATGGCCATACGACAACAAAGGGGGATCAAGGGGATACAAATTGGGAAGGAAGAAGTCAAACTTTCACTGTTTGCAGACGATATGATAGTTTACATCAATGACCCAAAGAACTCTACCAGGGAACTCTTACAGCTGATTAACACCTTCAGCAAAGTGGCAGGTTACAAGATCAACTCAAGAAAGTCAGTAGCCCTACTATATACAGATGATAAAAGGGCTGAAAGAGAAATCAGAGAAACATCACCCTTTACAATTGCCACAAACAACATAAAATACCTTGGGGTAACGCTAACCAAACAAGTGAAAGACCTGTATCGTAAGAACTTTGAATCTTTAAAGAAAGAAATTAAAGAAGCCCTCAGAAAATGGAAAGATCTCCCATGCTCTTGGATAGGCAGGATCAATGTAGTAAAAATGGCAATCCTGCCAAAAGCAATCTACAGATTCAATGCTATCCCCATTAAAATCCCAGCACAATTCTTCACAGACCTTGAAAGAACAATAATCAATTTTGTATGGAAAAACAAAAGACCCAGGATAGCCAAAACAACCCTGTTCAACAAGGCAACGTCCGGAGGCATCACTATTCCTGACCTCAAGCTCTATTATAGAGCTATAGTCCTGAAAACAGCTTGGTATTGGCACAAAAATAGACAGGTAGACCAATGGAATCGAATTGAAAATCCGGGTATTAACCCACACACGTACGAACATCTGATCTTTGACAAAGAAGCTAAAAATATACAATGGAATAAAGAAAGCATCTTCAACAAATGGTGCTGGCATAATTGGAGACTGGCATGTAGAAGAATGCGGATCGATCCATGTTTATCGCCATGCACAAAACTTAAGTCCAAATGGATCAAAGACCTCAACATAAATCCAGCCACACTGAACCTCTTAGAAGAGAAAGTGGGTGGTACCCTTGAACGAATTGGTACAGGAGACAGCTTCCTGAACATAACACCAGTAGCACAGACAGTGAGATCAACAATTAATAAATGGGACCTACTGAAACTGAGAAGCTTCTGTAAGGCAAAGGACACAGTCAGCAAGACAAAAAGGCAGCCCACAGAATGGGAAAAAATATTCACTAATCCCACATCTGACAGAGGGTTGATCTCCAAAATTTACAAAGAACTCAAGAAGCAAGTCTCCAAAACAGCAAAGGACCCAATTAAGAAGTGGGCTGCAGAACTAAATAGAGAGTTTTCAATAGAGGAGTCTAAAATGGCTGAGAGGCACTTGAGAAAGTGCTCAACATCCTTAGCCATCCGGGAAATGCAAATCAAAGCAACTCTGAGATACCATCTCACTCCTGTCAGAATGGCTAAAATCAAAAACACCAATGACAATTTATGCTGGAGAGGATGTGCTGAAAGGGGGACACTCCTCGATTGCTGGTGGGAGTGCCAACTGGTTCAGACACTTTGGAAAGCAGTATGGAGATTCCTCAGAAAAATGGGAATAAACCTACCACAAGACCCAGCAACTGCACTCTTAGGCATATATCCAAAAGATGCCCATTCATATAACAAAGATGTCTGTTCCACTATGTTCATAGCAGCTTTATTTGTAATAGCCAGAACTTGGAAGCAACCTAGATGTCCCTCACCCGAAGAATGGATAGAGAAAATGTGGTACATCTACACAATGGAGTACTATTCAGCAGAAAAAAACAATGGAATCATGAGATTCGCAGGCAAATGGATGACACTAGAAGAAACCATCCTGAGTGAGGTAACCCAGTCACAAAAAGAGAAACATGGCATGTACTCTCTCATATATGGATTTTAGACATAGATCTGGGGAGTGCCAGCCTACAATCCTATTGCCAGAGAGTCTGGGAAACAGAAACTTCATTTACTGGCTGGTTAAGTACTGAGCTGAACTCAAGAAAGCCAGTATCAGAGAGGGAGGACTGATGATCAAAGGGATTAAGACTGGGCTGGTTTAACCCCCAGAAACAGCTGACCAGACAAAGGTTAACTCTTGAATCCCAGGCATCAGCCTGGGAATCCAGCATGGGACTGATCAAGACCCCCTGAATCTGGGTGTCAGTGAGGAGGCCTAGGTAATCTATTGAGCCTTGGACAGCAGATCAGTACCCATCCCAAGTATACACACGGTGTCTGGACTCCCATAGAACAATGTGAGGTGCACTCTCACCCTGAACTCTTGGGGAAGGGTCTAGGCCCTGCCCTATATGAAATGACAGACTATGGACACCCCCATGGAGGGCCTCACCCTCCCTGGGGGAATGAGGGGATAACGGGGGGGAGGGATGGGGGGAGGGCACGGGAGGAGGGGAGGGAAAGGGAGAGGGACCTCGTACTGACTTGTGAAGCAACCTTGTTTCTTATCTAAATTTAAAATGGAAAATAAAAAAAATATTAATAAAAAAACTGATAAAAAAAGAAAATACATAGCTTACAAATTGACTCTTAAATATAAGAAAGTGGTGCTAAGCCCCATGTATTTTGAATGCAAAATACAACCATGGAATAAAACATGTGATCTTCATGAAAAGAGCCAAATAATCAGTTAAAAAATGTGTAAGTACACATGCACCCTATTGGTTACTAATACTCACATCCCACTCTGCATCATGTCCCCAGGTGATGAGCCTTCTCATCCAATTCAAGGATTACTCATTGGGAAAGCACATGACAACAGTCATATCTTCGGGAGTATAGGATTATATACCAGCTTGTATTAGCTTGAATAATTTATTTAATAGGTGCACCTGCTCTTGGCAGCTGTGAAGCATTTGGTAATGTGACCTGAGTTTCATTCCAACTGTTCAGTGTCCCTGGAAAGGCCCACAGAGAGGAAGAAAATCAGATATAAGAGGAGACAGTCTTTCTCTTTGGAATTTGTTGCTATGGAAACTTTGAGGATAGCACATTGGAAGAAGTATGCATCCTGAGTTCAAAGGATAAGCTTCTGCAATAGGTGTTGGTTGAAAGGAGGTTTACGAAAGTTCTCCCTGTCTCTCAAATTGTATGTGGTAAAAATTAATCACAGAGGAATGCCACTATGAGTGACATTCACCAGAAGCAGGTTCACTGGGGTTTTTCTAAAGAGAACCCTGAAATCCACAGAAAACAGGATTTCATTTTATATTTTTGTGATAAAATATAATACTGTTAAGCTAACAGTAAACCCTGAAACATAGTGGAATGCTCAATCTGATGAATTATGGGACACAATGGCCACAGCATTTCTTCTCTGAAGATGGGATCCACTTTCAAAACAGCTCCAAGCAGAGTGCTAGGACTTAGTCTGTTGCACTGATCGATCAATCACTTGATACAAATTGCCTCTAAGGCAATGCTTTATGCAACGGGCACTCCCCAGGAAGGATTATGCTGTAAATTGTCAACAACCAGTACACTACACAACTGCTCCTGTACAGTAATCCCATCATACACCTGACTCTGAGAGGGCACCCTACATGTTCTTGCAAAGTAGAAAGTTACATCTGAAATCTACTTGCTATCATTTGGCCAATAGCTATCTGTTAATGTAAGGAGTGACATTTTACTAAAGTTCCAGCATTGGTCTCTCTCATGCTTATTTTGACACTTATTCATTCTGTCTCACAGAAACCTCACAGTAAATAAGACTGTCTCTATGTAGCCAAACTGCCTTATGGAAGGTGTATCTGCCCCTGCCACTAGATCCGTTCTTAGATCTGCTTCCAGGGCATCGTGTATATCCTGCAGCTTCTTCCAATACCAATAAAAAAGAAAGAAAACTTAATTCTGAGCAGAAAAGGAGTGGACTACTGTAAGACTCATGTAACTAAAACTGTGCTTTCAACATCTTCATAAAGTTCATCTGAATATCACAATCCTAAGTCTGTTCCCTTTCCAACTAGGGGTCTGACTTTGATCATGAAGCCTTTTTTGAAATGTAGTTTCCAACCATCTTTGGAGGGCCATCTCCCTTATAACAAAATCTAAGCCTTCTCAGTCCTCTTCCCTTTGGTTTAGAGTGTAAAAAAAATCTATGTGTGTATTTCTACGGAGACCTTTTGAATCCTAAACCTCCCTTTCCATACTGAAAATTCAGCGTCAGCCCTTTTTTATCTGTTTGTTTGTTTATTTGTTTTTGTTTTTGTTTTGGCATGGAGCTATATGCTTCCCACATTTCCACATCCCAGGATCTCTCCCAAGCCTATGCTCCCAAGACACTTTGTTCAGGGTTTCCTATTTGATTTCACTGTAGACTGAAGGAGATACAGAAAGGACCCAAATGTCTGGGCTAGCCACACCCAGGATTCCTTAAGCAAGAGGCTCTGAATATCCTGCCTCAGAAGACGATTTGCTGCCAAAGACCCATGTTGGATCTGCTGCTTTCTGTTTGATCTACTTTCTAGGACCATGCCTGCAAGCTCTAAGAGTCGCTAGATCTGAATGTAGAGATGCTCCGTTGAATTCTCTTGAGAGCACCAACTTTCATGCAGAGAAGGAGAAATGGACTTTGATATGAGGAATAAGAGAGCACGCGGTTGCTGGGCGGTGGTGGTGGTGGACGCCTTTAATGCCAGCATTTGGGAGGAATAAGCAAGCGCATCTCTGTGTGTTCGGGGACCAGACTGGTCTGCAAGAGCGAGTTCCAGGAGAGCCTCCAAAGCCACAGAGAAACCCTGTCTCGAAAAGAGACACAGAGAGAGAGAGAGAGACAGAGAGACAGAGGGACAGAGAGAGAGAGAGAGAGAGAGAGAGAGAGAGAGAGAGAGAGAGAGAGAGAGAGAGAGAGAGAGAGAGAGAGAGAGAGAAAGCCATGTGTTCATCATGGAGAGGGTACCTGGTGTGACCCTTTATGATATGAGTTCAGGCCACCACAGGAGTCGTTTTTAAATTCACCAAACCTTGGTGTGGGTTGTATGACCACAGCATCTCTGTGTTCATTGTTCACCCATTTCATCTGCCCTTGGTGTGAGTTGTACAGTCACCTATATTGCCTCTGGGGAAAGAATCCACTATTTGGATAGGCAACTCCCATGTGAAACATGTACTGCCAGTTGATGACTCACCCCACGGCTGAAACGGTGAATATTACAGGATGAAAACCACCCACTTTCTTTAATTCACTGCTTCAAGAGGTTACCATGGAGCCACAATCTGAAGAATGAATAGATATTGTCCAAGTGAGGGATTTAGAAGGTGAAAGAGATAACTGAGTGTCGTAGTAGAGAGAATGCTGGTACAAATACATCCACACTGAGCATTCCTTTGAGAAGTCATTGACTTAACATAACCTCACCTCCATCTGACCAAATCCCTTTGATAAAATATATTATAAATATATATTTATATAAATGAAAATATATTTCCCTGGACAGCATCTCTTAAGAGGACCCAACTTAAAAAATCACAATGTTTCTCCCAATTATTGCTGTTCTGCAAATAAAGAATAAATTCCCAACCAGTATTGCGGGGAAAAATATGTATTTCCCTTTCATGTGAAGCTGATGAACTGGAGGATTAAGAGAAATCTCAGACAGTGCCTTCTTGCCAATAGCAGATAGAGGGATGCATAGTAATACCAGAACACTATTAAGGGGTCCTAATAACAACTTACCATGCTTCAGGTGTTTTTGTAGCTACTGAAACAAAGTTAAGTAGGAAAATAGCATGCTGAATGAGCAAGAGATTTGATAACCTATTAGAGAGATATGGATAACTCCTTTGCTCAATGTAGACCCTTTTTCCATTGAACCCATGTTTTTATTGGTTCTCTGTGTACCAAAAGTTCCAATGTCATAGTGTGAGATAGAGAAACAGTGTTAAACAGAGAACCTAAGCAATTCATGGCAGGATAAGCTGAAAGAGAATCACTGGTCTGGGAATAGAGAGAGGACCAGCATTGTATCTTGTATACTATATGAAGAGACTTCCCAATATTCTTTGTAATTCTCAGCTCAGATAGCTGGGACTATACACGTACAGTGCTCTCAGCACTGAAACTGTAAACCTTTGCAAGCTGGCCACAGGAGCTAAAACATCGCCTGCTCTTGAAAAAGTAGTAATAGTGAAGACCTGTGTCCCCTAACATAGGTTACCCCTAACTGCTCAGGTAACATGGTGGTGGTAGAAACTGAGCATAGTCAGAGTCCCTACCCCAAAAATGAAGCCAGTGGGGTCCCAAGAGCTAATGAAACGTGTCCAAAAACACACTGCATTTTCACAGAACAGACTAGATTAAATCCAGAAGTGTAAGAAGACAACCTTGAAGTAGGAACACTGAGGAAATGAAAGGGTAGGAAGAGACCTTAAAGGAAGTAACAGACAAGGGACAACATTGACATTGGGATAAGTGGTGGGACTATGTGAGTTACAGTAAGGAGTCACTTAGTGAAGGAGGAGGCTAGAAGAGGAGAGAAGGGACACAAGTGAGAACAAAGTACAATACACATACGTGAAGATGCTGTGATGAAATGACTATTTTGTGCAGTAGCCTAAAATGTTAATTCATAAAAGATGATTAACAAAATGTTAAGGTAGGGTTAAAGACGGCAATAAAGAAACAATGGGGGTTTGGCAAAGGAGTTTGTCTATTGATGGGTTCTGGAAAGTTCACAGGATCCTACTACTGTATTGGACGGTGATGAACAATGGGTTTCTGTACCCTTGCATTGCTATGGGGCTGCTCTGTAATTGCTTAAGGTAACCAAAATTAGCAGCTCCTATTCACCCAATGCTCAGCCATGCAACCATGATCACCTAAAGTGTGTCTTCATATTTCCCTAGATGTCATACAAGGTACAAAATCTCCCATACCTGATATCTAGGAGCTTGTCACAAAGTTCATACTACAAATAGTGGTTAAGCACAAATTTAAACAGTTGCATGTTTTCAATATTCATGAATAAAGTTAATCCAAACAAAAAAGAACCTAAGATGGAGCTTAACATGGATGAGGGGATCAAAATTATAATTTCTTTTTTATTTTTATTCAGATCAGGCATCCCGTATTTTTGCAACTATCTAGGTAGCCCTCTGCAATATTTCTGTGTAATCCTGGTTTAGGAGCCTCAAAGTCTGCTGCAATCTAAGCAGACCAGTCTGTACAGCAACAAGTCCACAATACTGTGCTCGATGCTTTATGAGTTTATTTTTAACAAAAGGGTTAATCATCATATAATATTATAGCTAACATTCTGTCATTTATCATGTCAAATCAACATCAACATACTATCCCATTGGTTTTACAATTCACTTAATATATAAATATTACACATAAATTCTTTTGGTATCTTTCCCACAAGACTGTTTCAGATCTGCATTATGAAAAGCCAATGATATCTCGAAGTTTCAGTGTGTGGTCCGTCCTGTTGTGACTCTAGCATGCAGTGATATATGTGCATGTACATTAGATGGTATTAATGACAATGGCTCTTGTTACTAATCTTCTTCGAGTACTGGGTATAACCAGAACCCACCTCAGCACTTCATTTTTCACTGGTTTAATGTTCAGATTGACACTTTGGATTGCCTGCTACTGTTCTCCCATTTAGCTATCAAGAGAACTGAGTAGAAAAGATGCTAAATTTCCCTAGCTCCCATTATTGGGTTATATATGAATCTTAAATTATGTTGAACCACTGTCAAATTGATGTGAAAATTGTCTAGTTATGTGTTTTTTCCTAATAGATTTTGAAATTTTCGTGTCTTTTGGAGTCCATATTCTTGGGGCCTGAGTAAAAACCATATATTAAACTCACACACAAAGAGGCAAGACAATGAACAAACACAAAAACAAATTAAAATTAATCCAATGCAGCTTCTCCCACAGCATCCCCTGTCTACAAGCCAGCTGTGGGAGAGTGTCTTCTACTCCTCTTTATTCTAAATAATTGATTTTTAGTTTTCCCATTAAGACAGCTAAACCATACCCTGTGAATTTAAAAAGTTTGTTGATCAAGATTCCCTTTGCATCAGGGTATCAGAGGCTACTCTGAGAATCAGCTACAAGGTGGAGTGAGCCAAGGGGCATCTCAAGGGAGACTAGAGTATCACCAACAGGCCTTGGTAACTATGATGCTGAAGATTCTAGGGACATTGTGAGCCCTTGAGGAAACACAGAGGATTATCAGTCATATCACTTGATGAGTTAGCTGGTACAAGGTGGAGCTGCACATGCACACTCAGCCATACAGGCTTTCCTATCATTAAGGTATCAGAACAATTTCCTATTTATATTCTATGCCTAGTTTCAAAGTAATGTTTACCTTTTCTCTCCCACCCTACTGGCCATTTTCCTGGTTGGGGAGAAAACTTCGACAGTGTGATCTCTCATGGCACCAGGGAGGCTCACATTTCCTTCTGTATCTACTCTGCTGATTATGGGTGTGGCAACTATAAATACAGTTGATCAGAGTCATTTCCCTCTACCCCTGCCTGACCTGGTTTGCTTTTCTACCAATATTACCATTTTTATCTGACATCTCTCTCACATATATAACTGCCCATGCACATTTCTCTTAACTCTAGGATAGAGGTACCACCAGGACAGATCCTCAGTCTGTCTTGGTTACCACTGTTACAATCACGAACTAGGTAGAACACATAATGGGCCTGTTAGGCAATGTTTGTTGATTGAAGGCAAGGGTTAGTGCTTTTCTCAAGTGACTAAGTGCGGTGAGTTTCCAAAACCCTCGTCTCAAGAGACTTCTAATTATCTTAAGTAGTCATCATTATTGTGTCTGATAGGAATAAATTCAGATGAGATGGCTGAGGTATGAAGAACCAAGGTATCACCAAACTTCAGCATCTGGGAGATAGGTAACTACCTGGTGGGGTTCACTTGACCCTCTGCACTTTCAATTCCCCTAACTCATACTGTTTTCTCCAGTAGACTACCAGAGACTCAGTGGAGAGGACTTTGCCAAGTGTGTTTTCTAGACACAGAACATGGAACAGAAAAGTAAGTGATGAATGAATAGATGAACAAGGGATCTAGACAAAGTCTTTAGAAAACAGACTGTGATGAGTTGAAAACAGTTTCCAGAGTGGGTCAAACGAGTACTTCCTACAGCCTGATATTGAGACACTAGAGTTCAAGAGAGAACAAAAATGAAAAGGAAGATTTAAGTGTCTTATTTGCTTTCTCACAGCCCAAGCTCAGGAACACAGCCCTCTACTGCCCCCATGTGGCTTTCCCTGCAAGGAACTGTTCAAAAGCTGTTTTTTACATCCCAGTTCAGACTCTATGCAACATTTTTTTTTTTGCAATAAACAGAACTGTCTGCCTTTTTATCCACAAGTTTAAGAAAGGAAGGTTCTTCAGAATCCCTTGCCCACATGATGAAAGAATATTGATTTTTCTTGGAAAATTATTGATACCTCTTAGTTTTTTTTAATTAAAAGAATCTGATGCATGTAAACCTGTACACATAAAAACATAGGCAACAAGAATACTTTTCTTCAACTGATCAAATAACCATTTACACTGATGCTATTTACAGATCTTTAATCTTCCTGGGCCAAGAAGTCTATGAATGGTAATTAAATGGAGTACTCAGTATTTGATCTCAGGATAAGTCTTTGGGGATGCTGACTTTGATGGATGGACAGAATTGTCCATATACAGACAAAAGCCCCATTTGGAAATTGTGCTTGAGCTATATAGACCTGGCTTTTGATAAGCAAATACGATTTGTGACAAGAAAATAAAAACACAGCTGCAAACAAACCTCTTTTCTGCTGTAAAGACGGCCCATTTTTTGTTTCAATATTATTTCCCATTGAATGTAACATACACTTTGTATATAAAACATTCCCCAGGATGCATACCACTTGAAGTTCCATTAAAGCACACGGTGAGGTGAAGGTGTCCTCATCATTGACCCTGAACATTTAGCATTGCATGTTGGAGAACCTGCTCCCAATATTTGTTTTAATTTTTTTGTTTTAATTTTAAATAGCTTGTTTTACATGTCAATCCAAGTTCCCTCTCCCTCCCCTCCTCCCGCACCCCCCCATCCTGCCCCCAGCCTCCCACCCTATTGCCAATTCCTTCGACATAGGGGATATCTAGAGTCTGTCATTTTACTCAGGGTAGGGTCCAGGCACTCCCCTAAGTGTCCAGGCTGAGAGAGCATTCCTCTTTCTGCTATGGACACATGATGTCTGTTTGTATTCCAGGGATAAACACTGATCCACTGCTCAGGGCCCCATAGGTGGCCCAGGCCTCCTCACTGACACTCACGTTCGGGGGTCAGGATTAGTCCCATGCTGGCCTCCCTGCTATCAGTCTGTGGTCCAAGAGCTCTCCCCTGTTCAGATCAGCTGTCTCAGATGGTTTTGCCAGCCCATTCTTTGCCAATTTGCTCACCGCTCCTCTCTCTCTGTCACTGGGTTCCTTGGGTTCAGTTCAGTGTTTAATTGTGGGTGTTTGCCTCTGCTTCCATCAGTCCCTGGATGAAGGCTCCAGGATGGTTATAGACATCAACTTCATTATCAAGGATGGGCATTCGAGGTGGTCTCTCCATTATTGCTTTGATTGCCAATTGGTGTCATCCCTTTAGATCACTAGAGGTCACACTGGTGCCTGATATGTCTTCTAACCTATGATTCTCTCTACCCCCTATTCTACCCCCCACTCAACCTTCCTGTTCCCCCATGACTTACTCTCTATCCCTCTTCTATCCCTCTCTTCTTCCCAGTTCACATTCACCCCCACCCCTCGCCGTGTTCCCCATCTCTACCGAGGATCTTGTCTCAATCCTCTTCTCTTGGGTACTATGCATATCTTTTAGGTTCTTTGCTGTTTCCCAGACTATCTGTGGAAGTGTAGACTGGCACTATCCTGATCCATGTCTAAAATCCATATATGAGTGAGTACATACCATGTTTGTCTTTTTGCGACTGGGTTACCTCACTCAGGATGGTTTCTTCCAGTGCTATCCATTTCCCTGCGAATTTCAAGATTCCATTGTTTTTTTCTGCTGAGTAATACTCCATTGTGTAAATGTACCACATTTTCTCTATCCACGCTTTAGTTGAGGGGCATCTAGTTGCTTCCAGGTTCTGGCTATTACAAACAATGCTGCTATGAACATAGTGGAGCAGATGCCCTTGTTGTATGAACCTGCCTCATTTGGATAAATGCCTAATAGTGGAATTGCTGGGTCTAGGGGTAGATTGATTCCCATTTTCCTGAGGAATCTCCACACTGATTTCCAAAGAGGCTGTATGAGTCGGCACTCCCACCAGCAGTGGAGGAGTGTTCCTCTCTCTCCACATCCTCTCCAGCATAAATTGTCTCCGGTGTTTTTGATTCTAGCCATTCTGACAGGAGTAAGATGGTATCTCAGAGTTGTTTTGATTTGCATTTCCCTGATGGCTAAGGAGGTTGAGCACTTTCTTAAGTGTCTCTTGGCCATTTTAGCCTCCTCTACTGAGAATTCTCTATTTAGCTCTGTACCCCACCTTTCAAGTGGATCCTTTGGTGTTTTGGAGACTTGTTTCTTGAGTTCTTTGTAAATTTTGGAGATTAGCCCTCTGTCAGATGTAGGGTTAGTGGATATCTTTTCCCATTCTGTGGCCTGCTTTTTGTCTTTTTGACTGTGTCCTTTGCCTTACAGAAGCTTTTTAGTTTCAGAAGGTCCCATTTGTTAATTGTTGATCTCAGTGCCTGTGCCACTGGTGTTATGTTTAGGAAGTGGTCTCCTGTACCAACTCGTTGAAGAGTATCTCCCACTTTCTCTTCTAAAAGTTTCAGTGTGGCTGGATTTATGTTTAGATCTTTGATCCATTTGGACTTAAGTTTTGTACAAGGCGATAAACCTGGATCTATCTGCAGTCTTCTGCATACCAGTACCCAGTTATGTCAGCACCATTTGTTGAAGATGCTTTCTTTTTTCCATTGTACAGCTTTAGCTTCTTTGTCAAAAATCAGGTGTTCATAGGTGTGTGGGTTAAAATTAGGGCTTTCGATTCGGTTCCATTGGTCTACCTGCCTATTTTTGTGCCAATACTAAGCTGTTTTCAGGACTATAGCTCTATAATAGAGCTTGAAGTCAGGTATGGTGATGCCTCCTGAAGTTCCTTTATTGTATAGGGTTGTTTTGGCTATCCTGGGCCTTTTGTTTTTCCATATAAAGTTGATTAATGTTCTTTCCAGGTCCTTGAAGAATTGTGATGGAATTTTGATAGGGATTGCATTGAATCTGTAGACTGCTTTTGGCAAGATTGACATTTTTATTATGTTGATCCTACCAATCCAAGTGCATGGGAGATCTTTCCATTTTCTGGTATCTTCTTTGATTTCTTTCTTTAAAGACACAAAGTTCTTGATATACAGGTCTTTAATTTCCTTGGTTAACATTATCCCCAGATATTTGATGCTGTTTACGGCTATTGTAAAGGGTGATGTTTCTCTGATTTCTTTCTCAGTCACTTCATCATCTGTATATAATAGGGCCACTGATTTTTTTGAGTTTACCTTGTATGCTGCCGCATTGCTGAAGGTGTTTATCAGCTCTAGGAGTTCCCTTGCGGAGTTTTTCAGGTCACTTATGTAAACTATCATATCATCTGCAAATAGTGAAAGTTTGACTTCTTCTTTTCCTATTTGTATCCCATTTATCTCCTTTTGTTGTCTTATTGCTGTAGCTAGAATTCAAGTACAATATTGAAGAGATATGGAGAGAGTGGACAGCCTTGTCTTGTTCCTGATTTTAGAGGAATTGTTTTGAGTTTCTTTCCATTTAGTTTGATGTTAGCTGTTGGTTTACTGTATATTACTTTTATTATGTTCAGGTATGCTCTTTTTATGCCTGATCTCTCTAGGACCTCTATCATGAAGGGGTGCTGGATATTGTCAAAGGCTTTTTCAGCATCTAGTGAGATGACCATGTGGTTTTTCTTTCACAGTTTGTTTATATGGTGGATTACATTGATAGATTTTCTAATGTTGAACCATCCCTGCATTCCTGGGATGAATTCAGCCTATTTGATCATGGTGGATGATTTTTCTGATGTGTTCTTGAATCCGGTTTGCGAGTATTTTATTGAGTATTTTTGCATCGATGTTCATGAGATAAATTGGTCTATAGTTTTCTTTCTTAGTTGTGTCTTTGTGTGGCTATTATTCTCAGGTTTGGCTTCTTCACAGTGTCCCATATTTCCTGGATATTTTGTGTTAAGGATTTGTTGGTTTTGAGATTTTCTTTGGTTGACAACTCTGGATCCTCTAATGAGTCTTCAACACCTGAGATTCTCTCTTCTATCTCTTGTATTCTATTGGTGATACTTGAATCTGTAGTTCCTGATCGTTTAACCAGCTTTTTCTATTTCCAGCATCCCCTCATTTTGTGTTTTCTTTATCGTTTCTATTTCAGCTTTCAATCCTTCAACTGTTTGAGTTGTTTCCTTCATTTGTTTGGTTGTTTTTTCTTGGTGCTCTTTAGATTCTTTGTGAGATTTGTTTATTTCTTGAATTTCTTCCCCCATTTCATGGATTTTTTTGTTTGTTTTTTCTTCTATTTCTTTAAGGGATTTTCTCGTTTCTTCTTTGAGGGTCTCTATCATATTCATAAAATAATATTTAAGGTCTGTTTCCTCTGCTTCGTGTATATAGTGCTTTTCAGATCTTACTAGTGTTGGTTCCCTAGATTCTGATGGAGTCATGTTGATCTTTCTATTGGTGAGTGAGTTCTTATTCTGTCTTCATCCCATCTCTTCTTCCCGTGGGTGCTAGTGGTCTTTCTGTCTCCACTGGTGTCCTTCCTTCCTGAAACCGAAGCTGGGGATGCTGACACTGAAGCTTAAGCTGAAGCTGGGGTTGCCAGAGGTTGGGGCCTGGAAGGGCTGATATCTTTCCTGAAGCTGGGCTCGCCAGAGTTTGGGGCCTGGAAGGGCTGATGTCTTTCCTGTGTGGGTGGGTCTTCTGGATGCTAGGAGTGGCCCCAGAAGATCGAGGGGATGGGTGTTGGGCAGGGGATATGGAGTGTCCCTTCCTCCACCACCCCCTTGAGACGCAATCTCACCTGAAGCTGGGCTCGCCAGAGTTTGGGGCCTGGAAGGGCTCTGCTCCCAATATTTTGATTTATTGAAAGTATGGGAAATTTTTCACTGGATCACATGCAGAAAATTTAGGCACTAATAAAGTCAGTTGACTTACAGCTTTTTTTTCTTTCCAGTGACATATTCAGTTTTATTTCTTCTCTTTCTAAACTGAAGAAGAGAGAAAGAATATGTGTGTTCTCTGTCCTATGCTATGTTTTCTAGGCACTGTGCATCCATTTAGACATTATGCACCATGGCTCAATTATCTGCTGTTGTGTTACAGACAACCCAAAGTCCAATGACTAGCGATACATTAGTTTCTTGCAGAACCCTGTAAGTTTGCTGGACTCCATTAGGCAAAACAAAACTGTGGCTTAAGAGTGACCTTCCTATTAGGAAAATAGATCTTGCTAGGCCAATAAAGTCTATGACTAAAAGGGGCAAGATATCATTTTCCTTGGATGTATTGGTTATAACAATAATAAGTTTAGATTTAATGAAAAAAATAAACCTCTTCACTGTGAACAGTTCCTCCCTGCTACTTCCTGTGTGCCTCCCCATCATTTTGCAGACATCCTTGTACCGTGTAGTCTTCCTGCCAGATACCTGGGTCCCATCGCCTGGGTTCCGTTGTTGCTTTAGCCCCCAAATAACCCACAGGACACTACATTAATTATGAAGCTGTTGGAGGTTTGCTGTGATTTCTAATTGGCTAGCTCTAACTTAATCATTAACCCATAATTATTAATATATATTTTTATAAGGACTTCTCTTTCCTAGGATGCCAGATTTACATTCTCTCCTCCAGGGATCTCATGGCGACTCTCCTCTTCATTACATTTACCAGAACCCACCTATCTTGCTTCCCTATTGGCCAACAGTGCTTTATTTACATATACACAGAAGGACTTCTCCCATCACACCCTCTTTATCTCTGTGATTATTTTCTGCCAACTAGTTCCTAACTCGGCCTGCTGACCCAAGTTTGATTTTATTTAACAACAACAACAAAAAAAACACAAACCCAGGGTTCATAGTGTGATTGAATATCCTGCAACAGACCATAGATACTGATGCCGTCCATTACCATGCCCCTTCACAACACTCTCTGAAGAAATAGCCTGTGTATAACTGAACACATTATTTAACCTGTTGCTGATACACAGCACATCACTTCATGTTAAGTAGTAATTTATCTTGTGATATTCTATCATTGTGTAATGAAATACCTCCAAATTAGGTGGCTTAAAACCACAATAAGGACCTTTCCCTCTTCATGTCCCCTGACCTGTGGCCACCAGACCCTTCCTGCCACTGAATAGACCAGAGGGATGTGGAGGCAGAACAAAGTAGCCGGCATCATCGGGCCACCATTCCTGTTGTGCCTTTCCACCCTCTGGTAGAGAGGTGAGTTCCAGGGGCTCTTCCAACCCAGCTTTCTCCCTTCGAGTCCCCTGTTCAGTGGCTGCCAGACCACTTCCTGGACATAACACCAGTAGCACAGACACTGAGATTGACAATTAATAAATAGGACCTCCTGAAACTGAGAAGCTTCTGTAAGGCAAAGGACATGTTCTACAATAAAAAAAAAGGCATCTCACAGAATGGAAAAAGATCTTCACCAACCCCACATCAGACAGAGGGCTGATTTCCAAAATATACAAAGAACTCAAGAAACTAGTCACCAAATGACCAAATAATCTAATTTAAAAGTGGGGTACAGAACTAAACAGAGATTTCTCAATAGAGGAATCTAAAATGGCTGAAACACACTTAAGAAAGTGCTCAACATCCTTAGCCATCAGAGAATGAGACCAACTCTAAAATACTATCTTGCACCCATCAGAATGGTTAAAATCAAAAATAACAATGACAGTTTGTGTTGGAGAGGATGTGGAGAAAGGGGAACACTCCTCCACTGCTGCTGGGAGTGCCTCTTTGGAAATCAGTATGGCAGTTTCTCTGGAAAATATGAATCAGTCTACCACAAGATCTAGCAATTCCACTCTTAGTCATATACCCAAGGATGCACATTCATCCAACAAGGACATCTGTTCATAGCAGCATTATTTGTAATAGACAGAACCTGGAAGCAACATAGATGCCCCTTAACTGAAGAATGAATAAAGAAAATGTGGTATATTTACACAATAGAGTACTACTCATCAGAAAAAAAGGAATGGAATCTTGAAATTTTCAGGCAAATAAATGAAACTAGAAGAAATCATCCTAAGTGCGGTAACACAGTCACAGAAAAGACAAACATGGTATGTACTCACTCATATATGGATGTTGGACATAGAGAAAAGTATTACCACACCTCCATAAAAGCTAGGAAACAAGGAGGACCATAAGAGAGACATACATGGTACCCCAGTGAAGCAGAAAGGGATGGACAAGAGTCCTTGAACAAATCGGGAGCATGGGTGAGGGGGAAGGGAGGTAAGAGAAAGAGGAGGAGAGGAGGGGGAAGAGAATCAGGAAGATTAAATGGGGAGAGGAATAGAGAGCAAAAAAGAGACAATAGAGGAAGCCCCTATAGGTTTAAAAAGAAATCTGGCACTAGGGAATTACACAGAGATCCATAAGGATGATCCCAACTGAGAATATAAGCAATAGTGGAGAGGCTATTTTAAATGCCCTTCCCCTATAATGAGAATGATGACTACCTTATATGCCATCCTAGAGCCTTCATCTAGTAGTTGATGGAAGCAGAAGCAGAAATTCATAGCTAAGTACTGAACCAAACTCCTGGAATCCAGTTTCAGGGATGGAGGAGTGATGAACAAAGGGGTCAAGACCATGCTGGACAAACCCACAGAAACAGCTGACTCTAGCAAGTGACATCTGGGGAACCAACAGAGGACCAAGCCAGGTTCCCTGAATGTGGGTGTCAGTTAGGAGCACTGGGCAGTCTATGGGGCCTCTGGCAGTGGAACTAGGATGTATCCCTAGTGCACAAACATACCGTGGGAGCCCATTTCCCACAGAGAGTTGCTCTCTTAGCCTAGATACACTGGGAAGGGCCTATGCCCTGCCCCAAATTACTTGACAGGTTTTGATGATCCCTCATGGAAGGCTTCACCCTCACTGGGGAGTGGATAGCGAATGGGATACGGGGTCAGTCGAGTGCATGGGAGGATGAGACAGAGAAGGAACTGGGATTGACATGTAAAATGAGATTGCTTGTAATTTAAATAAAATTTATTTAAAAATATATTATTTTATTCACCTAAATGTCTTTCTACTAAATAAAATTTTACTGAAATACATGCAAAAAAAACACAATAAGATCCCCCCTGTCTCTTCCTCCCTCCCTCCCTCTTTCTCTCCCACTTTTTCTTCCTCTCCCTTATCTCTGTCTTTCTCTCCCTCATGATCAGATGGACTGTCTTGACTCTATTTGGCTTATTTTTGCTGTTTTTCTTTTTTCTTCTCTATCCTATCTTGTCACTCAGATATGAATGGAAAGTTTTGGAGGTGGTAATCCTCATGTGGCTGGACCTTAAATATCATTGACTGTGTGTTGACAGTTGGAACTAACTGTCAGCTTGTAACTAAGCCAGGGCTGTTGAATGTCATGCTGAGACATGCTTGAGTATCTCACCCTGTGAAGGTTGGGTTCAGAGCCAGAACTTTCCAAGAACAAATGTTCCAAGAGATAGATACACTGCCAAGCTAATTGAGTCCTATGCCCATAGACTTTAGAACATAAATTCCGATGCTTGCCACTAGTAAGCAAAACTGAATCCATCTCATGGGGTTCAATTCTTGATGGCTAGTCACAAAATTACAGCACAGAAAAGTTTTCTCAGAGTGTGGTACATTATAACCAACTTAGTAAAATAAGGTGTAAGCATGCTGTTCTCTAATCTGCACATTAAAACACAAAACAAAAAAATCAAAGAAGTTCCATGTGACCCCAGTTATTCAAGAACATTATAGAAATACTACCTGAGTCTCTATCTTTTTCATTTTGTAGCATTTATTAATATTACAAATGCTTGGGATTCATTATGGCTTTCCATACATGTATAAAATACACTTCAATCCCTTGTTTCAATATCCTGCTCATCCTCCACTGTGGTCCTCCTCTACCTCCAATCTTCCTTCTGTTTCCACATATCATCTCTATTTTTTCCTTTAATTATTCTTGGTACATGTATGCACACATATAAACATATACATTCAGCTTGCTGAATTCAGTTTCTTTTGCTCAAGTGTGCATCTCTCAATTACTATAGTGAATCATTTCCAACAGTTAATAGCATACTCTAATCATTTCTGTTTCACACAACTGCACTCAATTCAATTTTGACCTTCACCTACTATTCCCTGTCCATTTTTTTTATATTAAATACTTTGTTTGGCAGAAAGAAGATCAAAGCTGGATGACAGTGTGAAGTGTTGAGGAGTGTTTTCTCCTGAGAATGACCTTCTTAAACTCTCAACCTTTGTGACTATTAACCTGACACCTACCTACTGGATCTTGGGCCGGTCAGCATTATGTCATAAGTGAGGAGAGGCCCACAAGGCTACTCCCTACCTTAGTATTTACAGAAGTCTGATAGTTACTGAGGGAAGGAGAGACCTATTTATCAGTAATGTAACATTTGGTATATTTCCCATGCTCAATAAATAATGCTTCACCTATGCGCTCATAAGTAACCTAATTACACTTTTTAGTTAAAAAATAAATAAACCATAAAAATTCTGTTTCTTTTTCTACTTTTACATCTACCTGATCTGGCTTACACCTTCTACCACTTTGTTGTTGTCAATATCATAAGTAATTACCATTTTGATGAAGACAATAGTTATTGTATCAATTTCATGTTATTTGAATTACTAGCAATAGCTGGTAGTGTTGTATACCAATAGCTTTTTATGTGTATATTTATACAGCTTTTTACCATAATAGCCACACAGGTCCCCTTATGCTAGTTTTTTACATTATTAAATCAATCCTTAATTTTCTTATTTTATAAAAGTATCACAGTGTCACCTGAGTCTGAATTCTTATCACTTTGTACTTATATCTATTATTATTCTCAGCCACATTAATATCATGATTAGTTTCAACATTCCTGGAATGCTGAGATCTTTATTTAACCATGCATTGCACCTCCCTGATCATATATAATCAACATCAAACATAACATGCCTTAGAGAAAATCCCTATATCCAGTACTCATACTGTCCTCTCCTTTAGATTTCCACCTTGCTTGATTGAATTCTATTCTTCTAAGACATAAAGTCTAGAACATCAGATCATCCTAAATCAATCTAATTCTTATCCCTACAAACTAGCATATCTATTAATTCTCCTTACTTTCAAAATATAGATAGAATGAGGGCATTTATTGACTTTTATTTACTGCTAATGTCCAAATCCACATCACTGTCAAAATTGCTTCTATAAGCTTCTTACTGTTTCCCTTTGATCAAACTCATTTTGTATAACCTACATACAAAGTATCTGCAAGATTTATCTTTGCAATACTAATCATCATTGCACTTTCCTGATCAATTTCTCAAAGACTTCCCAGCTCATTCAGCCTAACATAAAACCTTGTGAAATGTTCTATCAGACAAGCAAGCATCTTGCTGCTGAGGAGCTCACAGGATCCTCTCGTAATTACACAATAACCATCACTGTCACTTGGTTTCTTGCTGAAAGATCAAGAACATAGCAAGTGGGACTGCTGTAGCAATAGCCTTTGCCCTTGCTGTTGGGGGCATGCTTTGCATTTATTCTTCACAACATGGTGGGCACAGGCATAAAAATTAATATCTACATAGTTCCATAGGCTCCTCTTTACACTTCAATGGACTTCCTCATCCATTTCTTTTTACATGCTCTTTATTTAAAAGCAAACAAATCCTGAAAGCTTATTAAGCTCAATTATTTTATTTACAGCAATCACCTTTTCTGATTGTTTAGCATTCAAGACAGATCATATTTATTGACAGAATAAATGAACAAGCCAGGATCCTCACTGGGTAGGGTCTGACAGCTTACACATTCTCTCAACAATTCCTGGGCACAATCAGGATTATCCTCACTTTATTGCTTCTCTCAAAGGGAAAGTAATGCTGAAGCTGTTAACTGGCAGAGCTCAGAGGGAAGCTTAAGTCTGATCCAGCCCTGCAGTGAGTGTAGCAGCATCCCCAATACAGGAAATATCTTATTACACTCACTCCATGTCCCCTTACAAAAGAGAGCATAATACTCACAAGGTTGATAAGGTTCTAATAACAAAGTTCATGAGGAGAGGTTTATAAAACATAAAATGCTATATAAATTACCATATCCCTGGTAAATCATTCTAAGCCATACTTTCTGAATATACCTGATATTTAGTGAATTTTTTAAAGAATCACAGTATTGTAACTATAAGGTAAAATTTGTCAAGACTTATACCAAAGACTTCCCCTACCCACATACAGAGACAAATAACAAGTGTTTAATCAACTCCCTATACCAGAATTCACACTAGAGAGAGTCCTCCTTTCACTACAGCGTATATTTTCAGTCCAAAATTTCACTTCAACAAGTTTTTTCACTAAGCTTAGCCCTCTGTCTCAGCTTACTAGCAGCAAAGTCAATCCAACAGGGTCAAGTTTAACCCAGTTGATACAACACCTGCTATACTTCTACACATCACACCCCATCCAGATCCTACAGTGTAGACTTCAAAGACAGTGCCTCTGGTGAGTGCTGCTCCCTCAACTGGGCCTGCAATATACAATGTAGGGATTACTTAAGAGCTCTTTAAACTCTGAGACAGCTCTGATCATCTTTGATTCTCCTCTATTTTTCCAGTTAAAATATAATTACATCATTTTCCCTTTCTCCACTCTTCCCTCCAGCTCTTCCCATGTCACTCCCTCCCCACTTTGTTCTCTCTCAAATTCATGGCCTCTGCCCTCTTTTGCTTTCATTGTTGCTATATAAACATACACATATGCTCACTAATTATATGTATATGATTTCATGGCTAACAATTTGGTATTGGACCGTCAATGGGGGATTTTCCCTAAGAAAGATTATTTCGCCTCTTAGCATTCCTTATTTTCCTTTTTTATTTTTATTTTTTATTTTTTTTTTAGTTTTATGAGACAGGGTGGTTTGGAGCTCTGTGAGATTCCCCTCCTTTCATGTTAACAAGTCTACTGGTGCCATCCTTGTTTTCTATCTTTTCTGCTTATGTTCCGAGGGTTGGCTAAATGCTAAGATTAAGGAAAGAGGAAATGACACTTGATAAATTTCTTTTATTTATTTATAATGGTAAATTTATATATTCTAGTTTATTTGCATTTAAATGTGATTTGTTTGTCTTTTTTGCCAGCTTGAGGTGCAGCTCTGAGAAATACAACAGGAAAAATATATGCATTGAAGTTATGATGTTGAACTCAGAAAGGAACACATGAAGTGCATATGAATGAGTTAAAACATACACGGCATTTATAACAGTGCATGGAATATATAAAGGCTTTATGTTGTGTTGGTAAGTAAATTAATGAAGTAAATGTGTGAATCCAGGAAGCCCCAGTTCTGCTTAATAGAGATTGAGCAACCATTCATTTATGTCACCATGAACTGGATAGGAAGCATTATATTGCTCCAATGCTCTATTATTATAGGAACAGTCTCCTGTGGGTCCTAATCTCATTCACTGTGTCACGTCTGCTGCGCAGCCTGTGTCCGAGAACGTGCGGAGGGTGTCGGGGATTGACAACACAGAGACTCGTTCAACGATGTAAAGAAAACTTTAAACAGGCTCCAAAAAGGTTCAAGAAAACTTCCTAAGAAAAGCTCCCACCAGAGAAGCTTCTGCTCTCTCCTCTCCCCTGGCTGATTCTGCTCTGACCCCAGAAACTGATCTGGGCGTGGCAGAAGAGGTGGTTAGTCTTTGGACAAGGTCGAGGTCAGGGTGGTTTCTGTGGGCAGGCCTTTTCCAGGAACTTAATGCCCCCAGGCATTGTATTGTTTTTAGTAAACACGTTTTTAGTAAACATTGTCTTACAGCTGCCTACTCCCAGGCAGAAGGGGAAGTGGGTCTCTGCTCAAAGTCTGGTGTTCCCACAATTCACCCCTTTTTATTTTTAAATGAGGCACTCCTGGCTTAGGTCAAGTAGGGTCACCCTCCCTTTCCTGTCCTTGGGGGACCTTGAACCCCTGTCTTAGGTGGGAGGGGTCTTCCCCACAGGTTGCCTATCATCAGAGCACCCCAACTTTAAATCATCTGTAACCAACCTTCATGGCTATCGGGATTGCCATGGGCTAGGCTAAGCAATACTTGGTTACGGATCTCTTGTCTCTGGAACAAGGCACGTTTGAGCTCGGCATAAAGCCAGAATGCCTACCGCCACTGCCACCATTTCCAGGACCCCCATTGACATAGCGCCTCTCCATCACCATACCCATCACCAGATCTGGACCATAACATTCTACCAGCCTTCGTCTGTTAAAAGGGTAACCCACACGTGATTTACATTCTGTTACAAGGGTAACCCGCATGTGATTTACATTTACAATTTGATAAAGTTTACAATTGTTCCAAGATCTGCTCAGGAAAGCATTTAGAAAGTGCACTTGCACAGATACATTAGGTACAATCATTGATGTTACACATGTAGCATTATGAAAAATATGAACAATAGGCTTGTTGCACTATCCACAGAGCACCAATTTGTTCCTGTGGTGATGCAGTTTGTTGATTTAACATCAGCTGATTATGCGACTTGAGTCAAAGTCTCCTTTTTGTCACATTAGGACAAGTTGCATCTCTCTAGAAAAATACACTGGCCTAGTCGTGATTCCAGAAACAGGAACCATCAAGTCTGATATTTCAAGTGACCATGTCCTGTTCAATTACTGAAAAGAGGCTTTTGCCCCTCATCACAGTCCATACCATGTCCAAATGTTTTAAATGGGTCCTTTTTTCTCTGTTGGCTTCACGATGAAAACTCGTGGGTCCGGAAGGTTGATGCAGCAGGTCTGTTGAGAAACTGGAAATCTCGAACTGACTGTTTTCTTTCTTTCTTGGGCTCTAGATTCGATGACAGCAAGGGTCAGGAACACTGATTTAGGAGATCTCACTCAAACTGGCTTAGGTAGGCTCCCATGGTGTCAGGTTCAGTTTTTCTCTGCTCCATGCTGAAGCTTTTATTCTTTTCCTACAAGAAAACACAAACATGCCCTCGACCCCAAATTAGGGTCTTCTCCACTGTTTAGTGCATGGATGTCTCCATTTGACCTGAGCAATGGTTGCTCAAGTTCCATCATGCCAGAATCTGTCTGAAGCTCACTGGCATTCACATTATAAAATTTTTAAATGAGGAGTGTATTATTTGATGAGTCATATGGGGACTGGGGACATTATTCCCCCTTTTTTATTTTCTAAAAAAAATTTTTTTTGAACTGTTGAAGCTGGACCATAATAGTAGAAGGATTTGTCTACCATCCTTGGTTGACTATCTAGGTAAATTTAGATTATTTGTAGATGCCCATTAAAAAGGACATATCCATTAAATATTTCCCAAAAACTTCTGAAAATCACTCAAAGATTGTAAACTATACTGTGTCCAAATAACTTTTGAAAATTATTTGAAGTCTGTGAGCAGTCTTTCACAATCTAACCTGTAGAGCTCTCACTAGCTGACAAGGCCTCATTTGTATCTTAAATTTTTCTGTTAAAACATGAACAGACTGGCTGGATGTTCCTTTTGGCTATATTTAAAGCAATCTAGGTAGCTTCTTAACTATTTTTGAAGGGATTTAAGTATCCTTTTAATCATATAAGCAGTTCACACTCATGCATTCACAATCACATTTCATACATACCGGTGTGGCCACACCATACATTCAGAACATACATGCATCTTTCAGTCATCCTTTTTCCCTAGGTCATGATTAGTCTGTTGCAATGAAGCTTCCTTAATTGAAATCTATGTAAAAGAACAACTCCAGCCAATCCTTGAACTAAGAGGTTAAAAAGTCCTGTATGTTCTTTATCATTCCTCCATTTGAGCTACAGTCATGGGGTACAGCCGTACCTACTCCTTGTAACTGTAGATGCAAGGTGGAGAGGCCAAGCTTTTGGCCAAAGTTTTTAGAGATGACTCACAAAATAGAACTTAAATGTAAACAAAAATTTCCATTTTATATACCTTTGTCTTTTTCTTTTTCTTTACTTAATACCAGTACCTCTTTACTGTTACCAATTTTTTTTAGTCAGGGTTTCTCTGTATTGTTTGAGGCTGTCAGTCCAGCCTGGCCTCGAACTCGCAGAGATACGCCTGCCTCTGCCTCCCCCAAGTGCTGGGATTAAAGGTGTGTGCCACCACCGCCCAGCTTGTTACCAATTTTTTTTTCTGTATTATTTGGAGGCTGTCTTGGAACTTGCTCTGTAAACCAGGCTGGTCTTGAACTCAAGAGATCTGCCTGCCTGTGTCTCCTGAGTACTGGGATTAAAGGCGTGTGCTGCCAATGCCCGGCTATTCACCCATTTTCAATCCAACTTTCAACCCAGGATGTTCCCTCATAAAGGCGTGTTGGGATTAAAGGCGTATGCCACTGGCATTAAAGGCGTATGCCGCTGGCAATCTCTTGGGTTTCCCAAATTCTTGACCCTGGTATCAGGCTTAGGAGGGGGAAACTCAGAATGTCTAGTTTCTGACTTTTTAATCTCATTGGTGGCAGCCGCTCCCAATGTATTATTGGTGTTATAAAATTTGATGAACAGGGAGCTGGAATGACTATCTGGCATCAACATGGGGGGGAATCCTCACCAACACCCATATTTCCCTTACCTGAGTGTTCAGCAATGGTTGGATCATCTTTATCATGGTGAGCATTCCTATTATCCGGAGTAGTATTGGGGTCGACATGCCTGATGCACCGTTCGGGGACCCAAATAGGCTTCTCACTTCCTGGAGGGAAAACACAAACAGCCCCTCGGACCCTAGCTAATAGGGGAGTGGGTGGCTGCCATTTTCCTGTAATTATGTCCTTCCATCTGACCCATCCCAAGGACTGGGAGGGTTTGTTCCAATGTCTCTCCATAGCAGACAAATTATTACGGTCTATGGTCAAAAAACTTAAAATGTAAAGTATGGTGGATAACTGAATATTGGGGGAGGTAACATACTCCCCCTTTTTTATTTTCTTAAAGTACTGTTTGAGAGTGGTATGGGTGCGCTCCACAATAGCCTGTCCCGTGGGGTTGTGAGGAATACCAAAAGAATGGACAATGTGATGTTCCCTGCAAAAGGCAGCAAAGCGATTGCTGGCATAGGCAGGGCCATTGTCTGTTTTTAGGGCATCAGGAACGCCCATGTAGGCAAAGGCCTGCAGGCAATGAGAAATAACATCTTTAATCTTCTCTCCTGAGTAGAGAGAGGCAAAAATCAGTTTAGAATACGTATCCACCAAGACATGCATGTATTATAACTTCCCTGCCTGCGGCAGGTGAGTGACATCCATTTGCCAGAGATGGTTGGCCCTGAGGCCCCGGGGATTTACCCCCTCATTGGGAAAATTATGATAAGGGGCACAATCAGGGCATTGAGAGATAATCTGTGTCGCTATGGATAAGGGGCGTCCAGTGTGAAATTTAATGGAGTGGGCATTTAGATGATACCACTCATGGAGCTGGTGGGCAAGCTGCTCCTGAGTAAATAAGACCCTAGAGCGGGTCAAGGAGTCAGCAATTTGATTGCCCTGGGCAAGGGGTCCTGGAAGGTTAGTATGTGCACGAATAAATCCCACATAAGCAGGGTGGATGCGCTGCCAAATAAGATGTTGGAGCTGAACTAATAAGGAACGAACCTGGGAGGTTGGAAGAACATATGGAGAAGTTTCTAAAGGTCTAACAATGTTGGCAACATAAACACTATCAGTATATAAATTAAAGGGCTCTCCCTCAAACATTTGGAAAGCCATCAAGCAAGCAAACAACTCGGCGGCTTGTGCTGACATCTGCCCTATGGGTACCTTCTTCTGCACCTGAGAAGAAACCACCACCGCGAAACCCTTGGAGGAGCCGTCTGTAAAGACTGAGCGAGCTCCAACTAGAGGGTTCTCCTTTAAAATCTTGGGAAAGATCACAGGGTGTTTTTTAGAAAAAAGACATCAAGGGGCTGTTGGGATATTGGTTATCAAACTGAGCGCCTGTAGATGTAATAAACAGGGTCCACCCATCATGGAAGATCTGTAGAAGTTCCACCTCCTCCTTACCATAAGGAAGGATAATTTTATCAGGACTCTTTCCAAAGGTTTGAATGCTAAACTTGTGCGCCTTCCACAACAATTGTAAAATGAGATCATAGTAAGGGGTCACTACCTTCTTAGGGGAGGCTGACAAATGTACCCAATAAATAGGACCAGTCTGCCAAAATACGGCAGTGGGTGAAAAGCTAGATGACAGTACAACCAGAACAAGGGGCTGCCCATAAACTATACGCCGAAGGTGGGCTTGCTCTATACTTCTTAACAACAATTGTAGGGCTTCCCTGGCCTCTGGGGTAATCTGTCTAGGGGAAGTTGGAGCAGGATCCCCAGGAAGAATATCATAAAGCGCTTTAAGAGTCCCTGTTTTAATAGAAAGAGAAGGATGAAACCATTGCACCTCTCCCAAAAATCTCTGCCAATCATGAAGTATTTTTAAATTTGAACAATCGATCTGGAGTCTTTGTGGCCGGAGGCCAGTTTGTTGAATTTGATGACCCAAATAAGTATAAGGGGGTCTCTTTTGGATCTTTTCAGGAGCCAAAATAAATACTCGGGCCTCCAGAAGCTCCTGTAGCTCTGCAAAGGCTATGTAACATTGTCTTTCTTCGGCTGCAGCCAAAAGAATATCATCCATGTAGTGGATAATGTAAAGGTCAGGGAACTTATGTCTGAGGGGATCTAAACAGGCAGCTACATAAATCTGGCATATAGTTGGACTATTAGCCATCCCTTGGGGGAGCACCACCCATTGGAAGCGAAGGGCAGGCTCCCTAAAGTTAATTGAAGGAAGGCTAAATGCAAACCGAGGACTATCTTGAGAATGCAAGGGAATAGAAAAAAAGCAATCCTTCAAGTCAATGACAATCAAATGCCAGTCTTTAGGAATGGCCACAGGCACGGGCAAGCCAGGCTGCAGAGCCCCCATAGGCTGCATGGTTGCATTCACGGCCCTCAAGTCTTGTAGTAACCTCCATTTCCCTGAAGATTTTTTTATTACAAATATAGGGGTATTCCAAGGGGACGTGGAAGGAATCAAATGACCTGCCTCCAATTGTTCTTGAACTAGCTGGTGAGCTGCCCTTAGTTTCTCCGCTGGTAAGGGCCACTGTTCCACCCATACCGGATCATCTGATAGCCATGTGATGGGTATGGGGGCTGGCAGCGCAACAGTGACCCTCATCAAAAATGGCAAAAACCCTTCCTATCCCCTGGGGCCCTGTTCTCCAAAGGGAGGGATGCCACAGGGCAAACCTCTCCCTGTTCTAGTTCACCTAGTTCCCTCCCCGGGCTCCAGCCCCTCCCTTGCATCATCTGGGGGCCCCTGCTTTTGGACTTGGGTGCCTGGGTGGTGAGGACCACTCCCATTTCTTGCATGAGGTCCCATCCCCAGAGGTTAATAGGGAGGCCAGGCAAAACATATGGCTAGAAAAGCCCTGTGTGGCCCTCAGAGTCTTGCCACTTTAGGATTCTGAGGCTTTTTTGGGGCACAGCCTGTCCTATTCCCTGGAGGGTCACTGTCCCTTCCTCTTTCGGCCAAGCGGGGGGCCAGAATTTATCTGAGAGGACAGAGAAATCTGCCCCAGAATCTAAGACGCCCCTAAAGAACTTGCCTTCTATCTTTAATGTAAGCTGGGGGCGGTTCTCCATAGTGGCTACCCAAAATGCTGCTGGGCCGGTACTTCCAAAACCTTGGTTGCCCCTTTTCTCTTTAATTTTTCTAGCCTCACATGGAGCTGTAGGGAGAAGGAGTAACTGAGCAATCCGTTCTCCTGCAGGGATAGCAACAACCCCACTGCCCACTGATGTCATTATTTTAATCTCCCCCTCACTATCCTGGTCTATAACACCAGGGTGTACCTGGATGCCTCGAAGAATAGTACTGGACCGTCCCAAGAGTAGTCCGACCATGCCTGGGGGCAATGGCCCATGCACCCGAGTAGGGAGGGCCTGGATCCCCATTTCCGGTGTTAGGATTGCCCGGGCAGAGGGAGCGAGGTCCAATCCTGCACTCCCCGAGGTGGCTCTAAGGAGGTCTGAGATATGAAGGGGTTGCTCTGGGGGAGAAAATGAATCCTGCCACTGCCCGGAGCAGGGGTCATTGCCCCGTACACATTGGTTTTGGGGCCCTGGGGCGGGGCCCTCCTCCCGTTTCCCTGATTATTATTAGCAGGAAGGAAATTTCCCTCCCAGTCAGTTTTAGAGTAGCAGTCATTGGCCCAATGATATCCCCTTCGACAACGGGAGCATAAGCCAGGTCTCTTGAGACCCGTAGTACTATTTTGTGGGCACTCTCTATGGAAGTGTCCCTCCCTACCGCAACTGAAACATGTTTTTCTCCCTCCCAGAGTAGGTCTTTCTTTCCCCACTTGGGGCCAAATAGCAGCAGCTAACACTTGGCCCTGGATGAAGTTTCCATCAATGTCCCTACAAATCCGAATATAGTCATTTAGACTTTTATTGCGATGGGGCGAAGGGCTTCCTTACAATACTTATTTGCATTTTCAAATGCCATCTGCTTGATGACCGGCATCGCAGGCCCAATGCCCCCAAATATTCTTTCTGCTACCTGACTGAGACGGTCTACGAAGTCTTGAAAAGGTTCAGAGGGTCCTTGAAGGACTTTGGACAGATGATCCCCTCCTTCCTTGGAAGGCAATGCTTTCCAAGCCCCTTGGGCCGCTGCTGCCACTTGGGCATAGACTGCGATGTCATATTGCATTTGTTGCTGAATGGTGGCGTATTGACCACTCCCGGTAAGCATCTCCACATTTCTCTGGGGCTGTCTGGCCTGTGCATTTCTTTGGGCTGTCTGGCTGCATCTTTCCTGAAACTCACCTCTCCAAATCAAATAATCTCCCCCTGATAGAGTCGCTCGGCAAAGCTGCTGCCAATCACTAGGTGTCAAGTTAAGAGACGCAAAAGATTCCATTAAGGAAAGTGTAAAGGGAGCCTGTGCTCCATAATTTAAAGTTGCCTCATTAAGTTGTCTTATATCCTTAAAATTTTAAGTGTTATGATGCCGAATGACCTGTCCAGAATTGTTCCGGTCTGGAACTTCCATTACTGGGGCCACCACCGGGCAGCATTGGACCCCTCCTCTGGGTCTTCCCTCCAGGTCCGAGAAGGACTGAGTTATCTCATAGGAGGAGTCCCTTTTTTCAGAGTATGGGGAAGGGTTTCTCTCCCTGTCCTGTCTTTCCTTAAATCGAATCTTTTTTAGTTCTTTTTTAAGGGCCGTGATCTCAGCAAGTAACCGTTCCTTTTCAGACTGTGATGAGTCTGAGTCTGAGCTACTTCCATTTTCTAGGTCTGATAGAGAAGGATATAACCGATTCTGACTGGAGTTCTTCTGTTTGGGTCGCGCCCGGAGATCTCTACCCGTTTTTTTTGTTGTTACTAAGAGACTCCCCTTCATCCTCACTAACAATGGAGCCTCTAGTTTCAGTCAGGGTCCCTTCAGATGATTCATCATCACTCTCTGCCCCTGAACTCAAGGAGGCTTGAGTCTCAGTCTCTTGTAATTCTAAAAAAGCCTCTTTTGTGTCCTGAACTACCTGGCGGTGACGAACCTTAGCTGTCAAAAGTGCTCCCCTCACTAATCTCCATAAGGAGAATGTCGTAGGGGGTAAGGACTCAGATCCCTCTTTTCATAAATGTCTATGAAGATCATGGCGAACCTCCTCCCAACCTGGAATATTTAAGTTTCCCCCAGTAATGAACAATGGACTGGCTCGTTTGATCAATTTTAGAAAGCCTTCTAGGGTTTTAGACTTGACTGCAGTCCCATGTTCTTTAAGTAACTTTTTTAGTTGATACTGCAATGATTCTAGCTTCCCGGAACTATTCCCCATATTTTCTTAACCCCGTCCACTTACCTCGCTTTCACGATCTCGGTAGGACCTCCAATTGTCGCGTCTGCTGCGCGGCCTGTGTCCGAGAACGTACGGAGGGTGTCGGGGATTGACAACACAGAGACTCGTTCAACGATGTAAAGAAAACTTTAAACAGGCTCCAAAAAGGTTCAAGAAAACTTCCTAAGAAAGGCTCCCACCAGAGAAGCTTCTGCTCTCTCCTCTCCCCTGGCTGGTTCTGCTCTGACCCCAGAAACTGATCTGGGCGTGGCAGAAGAGGTGGTTAGTCTTTGGACAAGGTCGAGGTCAGGGTGGTTTCTGTGGGCAGGCCTTTTCCAGGAACTTAATGCCCCCAGGCATTGTATTGTTTTTAGTAAACACGTTTTTAGTAAACATTGTCTTACAGCTGCCTACTCCCAGCCAGAAGGGGAAGTGGGTCTCTGCTCAAGGTCTGGTGTTCCCACACACTGGACATGGTATAATGATCCCACACCTATGGTAGATGCAGGTTTCAGAACTTGGTGCTCAAATATATAGTTTAGTGATGGCACATGAGTTGATGTGACAATGGTGAACCCAGGTATGTTCTCTGTGCTGTATCATCTATCAAGTAAATAAAAACCCTAATAATAATATTAGGGAAAAAGAAAAGAAAAGAAGTGACCAAAGATATGAAACCTCACAACTGTGAGTTTCACAGTGAATCACAAGACTCCACTCTGATCTGGATTTTTAGTTGTAAAACAGGGGAAGGATACTAGCCACATTAAAAGGGCTGATGGTAGGAGGCTAGAGAGACTACTCATAAGTTAAGAATACTTGTTGCTCTTTCAAAAGAAAAAAAGAAGAATCTATTCCTGGCACCCACACTGTGGTTCATAACTGTCCATCTCTCCAGTTCTAGGGATCTGATGCTCTATCTCTACAGGCACCAGGAATTGCACATGTGCAATACATACATGTGGCAAAACATGCACACACATTAAATAAGTAAAAAAAATAAATAAAGATATAAAAGTAGTGTTTTTTATGACAAAGAAAATGTATGATGGTTCTTGTAGTTTGTAAATTTGTTAAGGTTAAGAATAAACTAAGAGACAACCCTCAAGGCAAGTGGATGTGGAATTTATAAAGAGGTTTAACTGAAGATGGAAAAGTCACCCTGGCCCTGAACTACACAGAACATGAGTGATGCTCTAGCACTAATCCCTTTCTACTTCCTGAGCAGATACAGTGTAATAGTTCTGCTTCACATTCCTGCTATCATATTTTCCCTACCATAATGGACTGTGCCCTCAAACTAGGAGCCAAAGTAGCCTCTCCTTTTTCATTCCAAAGTGTGGCAGATACTTTGCCACAGCAACAAAACACTCATTAAATCAGCAGGGTTAGAAGTTATCCATAGAACAATGGATGCTTTGACCCATCCTCAAAGACTATAGGCGTGTGATGGATGTCAGCTTTTTCTCATTAGCGTTAAACCTTGTGAGAGTTTCCTATTGTTACCAAGCTTTCATTTCCCTTCATGAAAACATAGTAAGTGCCACCAGTTTTGTAGAACTACCTTGAGGATATTAAAGGTCCTAAGAAGTAATTCTGGTAAACCATAATTAACAAATAATAGAAAAATAATTAACAAATAATAGAAAAATTAGCAATAATACAATTAACAAATAATAGAAAGATGAGCAATACAATCATTGCTATATTATCGTTCAAAAAAGACCTGCATTATTAAGTTCATGAATGAATATCCTTATTTGATCACTAAGCCAATATGGCACTTAGGTATAAATCACCCAGGCACAGGTGATATCATACTTTGCTCAGTGTAGGAACTCTGAGTGTTTTTAAAACCTCCCTTTACCATCATACCTGTATGCTTCCATGTAATCTTGGAAAGATTAATCTTCCTTGTTAAATCTTGACAAACAATATGTTTCAAGATATATGTATTCTTCTTTTCTTTGGGGATAGATAGATTTTTAAATAATAATTTTCTTTGAGGAATTTATACAATATAATTTGATAATATTAATTTTCCTGGCCCAGCTACTCACAGATCCTCTTTCACCTCCCTATTTACACAACTTCATAAGCCTCCACCGTCATGCTTCTCTCTCTCTCTCTTACAAACATCAAGTCCAGTTTGTGTTGGTAAAGTACTTTTAGCATGAATCCTATTCTGCAGTGTGGGCAATACACCAAATGTTGCTCCATTGAGTAAACCTGACTTTTCTTCAACCATCAGCAATCAAATGTTAACAGCCCCTTGACTAGGTATGGGACTCCACTTTCTCTCTTTTGTGTTGGGATTTTTGTCTGGCTTGAGGTTGTTCAGATCTGCTATGTGCTACCTCAGCTTCTATGAGTACATATGCCCATGATGTCCATGTTGTGCCTGAAAAACAGTTTGCTTGAATTCATCCACATTTGGTTCTTACACTCTTCCCATTCCCTGTGTTGTGGAAAGATCCACATAATCTTTCACAATGACACCCAAGTCTTGAGAGGAGATTATGCAATATATATATGTTTCATTTAGGTCTGAGCAATCTGAGGCTTCTTAATCTCTGCACCCTGGCTAGTTTTTGGGCTCTATGTTGATCATCTTCTCCTATATACAAAAGCTTCTATGAAGAAATTTGAGAGAGGAATGGACATGTGGATATAATGTTAATTCACTAAAAGTCAACTAAATATTGTATCCATTTGGCAAAATAATGATAGTAAGTTCTCCTGTAGTACCTATGATATGTCAAACCATAGTTTCTTTGCCTAGTGTTTTTTGGTTTCATTATGGGAAACAAGCCTTAAATCCACTCATAAAACAGTTGCTTCCTCCTGTGATATCCATATCACAGTTATACCAGAGGGCATATATTACCAGATAGGTCATTTTTTATAGCTCACAGATTCCACTGATAAGTAGGACTAGTGATTGCTTTTCTTCTTCAACAGAATATACAGTACTTTATAGTATTATGAATGTTTGCCAGTAGTGATGAAGCTTCCAGGTGAGTACTAGCTGGTCTCCATATTCTATTATGTAAGCATATTAGCCTAAGCAACAGTGTCATACCATCAAGTTCTGGATGGTAATCAACAACACTGAACACCCTGTAATTTTGGGTGGAGTCTATAAGATTCTACTGGTCAGCAGGTCAAAAACAAATAGCCCATTCTTGGTTCTTGGGAGTTTATGTGGTAAGCATATGGTATCATGTTCAGATATGGGACTCTATTTAAGGGTAATTTGATATAAAATCCATTCGTATAAGTATATATACATAGGTTTTACAGTGGTGTGTTTTCATATAGTCATAATTTCCCCCCCCCCAAGCAGATGATTCAAATTCCATCACTGGGAAATCATTGTAATCCAAAAACCCAAGAGAAAAATGTACAAATTCAGACAGCTATAAATTACCACTGAATCTGGCACCAAACACAGCAGTATTTCTGAATAATTCTTTTTATTTTTGACATAAGAATTGGCATGCAGTTCTATCCTGCAATACATGTCATAAACACAATAATTTATGGTTTGTTTCTACCCATTAAAGCACAGTATGCACTAAATTTGGGAACAAGCACAATTAGAGCTAGAATCAGTTGTGACATTATTTTTTGAAGTGTTTCTATTTAATTATTTTTCCAAAGACTGACATTGGTAGTTTTTCATAGAGATGAGAAATCATAATAATTATTCTCAAGAATGTGACAAAGGTATTATTCATATAAGTCTGCAGAATTTATCAAGAGATTGATTGATGGTTGACTACCTGAAAAAGACACTGATAATTCTACTTTTTTACAATGGTTGATCTATTAAGTATCATCTGAAGAACAAGCAGGAAATGATCAGCTTGCATTCCTATTTGATTCTTTCCCTTCTTAAAGTCTACACCCCCTTTGAGTTAGTGTTTCACCAACGAATAATGCAAAGTGTCCAAGCTTCAGATTTGTTAACATATGGAGAATAATCCTTTTTGAATCACCAACTTCTTTATCAAAATGTCACTTGAAAAGGAGTTTAACATCTATTTTCTTGGAATTATATTACCAAGCTTTCAGAATTCCTGTGAAAATTCATTGATATAAAATAAAGACACTAAACAATCATAATTAATAACAGTCTCAAAGCTAGGGAGATAGTTCATTCAGTAAAGGGCTTGCCTTATGCACTTAACAACCTAAGTTTGATCCTCAGAACCCACATTTAAAAAGCTAAATGTTATATTGTGTACTTATAATCCCAGGGCTGCTGGGGATGAAGAAATGGGTCAAATTCTGTAGCTGACATACCAGCTTATTTGACAAATTCTAGGTCAGTAAGAGACCTTTTCCCAGAAAAAAACCAAAAAACAAAAATAAGCTCCAGATGGACACCTGCTGAGGAAAGACACACAAAGTTTGTCCTTTTGTCTCCAGATTCACACACTATACATTTACTTTCCCCCACACACAGACACCCATATCCATAGAAGCAAACATACACATTAATAATATTATGTTAATAATAATATCTAGAATCACACTACCTTGATTTGACAAGAATACCCACCCCTTGACATATTTATTAACTTAGAACAATGAAAGCCATTAAAATAATGGATATACTGTCAATATGTATTAGACTACTTATATGAACAAAATTATCAATATTCATTCCTACCATTTTAGGTAAGTGATAATTGAAAGTCTCCTCTTTAAATCCTAGAAGCTTTATAGTCAAACTTCTGTTCCCCCTCTATGAATCTAGTTGGCTAAGAACTCAGAACCCTATGGTGCCTCTCACATTAGTGGCCTGGAGCTCTTTTGCTTGAAAAAAAAATGCTAAGATGAAGCCTGATCCCAAAATACTGGTTACTTTCTATTGACCATTATCAATAGAGTAAGTAAGCTGCTTTTGTACTTCAGATATTTTTGCGAAGGACCAACTTATTAGTTACATAAATTAAAGTGTTAGACAGCAACAGAGGCCACACCAGAGGACAGATGATGGATGTTTTCCCACCATATTAAACCATTCTCAATTGATCTACTGGGAGAAGTAGAGTTCTTCTAAGAGAAGCAGGGATACAGGAAAACATGAACCTTGTAGTCTTCCCAACCTTAGTATGTAAACTGTTTATCTCAGAAAAATGTACGCTTGATTGCAGCTAAGTTCAAAACTGTACTTGGATTTACTGGTTCTCAAAAGAAAATTACTCAGAAAAACAACCTGACCATACCTATTTCATTGTTTGTGATATCTGAGGATCTACTCTATGCACTGGGATAACTCCAAAACAAAGAGTAGAGAAGGAGGGTCCCAGGATGAGTGGTATACATATGCCAAAGTTTCTCAATAGAAGGTAGTTCAAACAAACCATCAAAAAGTGGTCACTGCATAAGTTAGGGTTGGAATAAAAGTCATCCCTATAAAGGGAGAGGCTGTGTGTGGTGGAAGTATTTTCTAGAGGGCTGATAATAGATCTTAATGAAAATAGAACTTAACATCATTATTTTATGTGCTTGCTGAAGATTATGACTAATTCATTGAGTGATGAATAGTCAGGGCCTTTTTATTTTTGTAACAGTTGCTCTTTCTACATTAATAGACTGTTTACTCAACAATTCTCTGAGGGTCCAAGATGCTGTTGTTTACTTGAAAAACACTGAAGTGTGTAGAAATTTTAGGAAGGAAAGAAGATGTAGGACAAATTATGTTGTCCACCTAAGGAGATGAAAATTGGCAAGGGAGCGAGTTTTGTTAGAATGATAAAGAAACCATTTTCCAAAGCAGGAACTTTTAAATTAGGAAAAATATAGGGAAAGGTTAGAGTTGGGCAATCCATGAAAACCCAAGGATTGGAGTGGCATGGTAAAGCATGTCCATGAGGAAGAAACAGACAGTAAGCAAAGGGCATGTAGAAAATTACTTGAGGAGGAATGAATTAGAATGAATTACAGAGTAACCACTTCAGTGCACCACCACAGTCATCTGGAGAAGCATCACAGGAACAGCTGCTATAGAAGTCCTGTCAGCCAGCATTTCAAAGAGAAAAGACATGACAATAAGTGCTTTAATTAACATCAGAACCAGTGTCTCAGCCTCCAAAGCAGCAAAGCCTGTTTCTGGCCATTTAATCTCTATTACAAGGGCCACAGATCCCTCATTGATTTTTCTGTTTAGAGAAATGAGAAAAAAAGCATGAACTTAATTAGGCTCAATTTCCTAATCACAACTCTAAATGCTGGCTTTAGCTTTCCTGTGCTCTGAGGTCTGGGGACGTCTTTGTTTCAAGATGAAACACAGGGAAATGCATGAAAAAAAACAGGAAAGGAAAAAAAGGGATCAGAATACTAGCTGATTCACATGAAACATCAAGAAGACAGGAAACCCTCACTGTTACACACTGATATCTCAATCAGCAGGGATAACTCTTGCTCAGAGACAAATGAGACCTCCCATGTCTAGAAAAGCAAGGGGCCATGGCCTGGCATGTAACCACTTTGCCAAATGAGCTTATATATCTGTAAAAGGCAGGCTTAGCAATGTCAAACTGTAGCTAGGGAGGAGCATCCACCCAAGGCAGCCCATCGTTTGGGTTGGAAAGACCACATTGAATGGTACCAGGGACCGTCTACCTTCAATTTAAAAAAAAAGACAAACTGTAACGTAATTCCAAATGTAACCAAAGCACAGAGCAGACCACAGGACTCCATCTTCACATCAAAAGGAGCACCCCTTAGCAGGCCAACTAGGCAAATCCTTTGTCAATAACTCAGCAAACGCAACATGATTTCTGGAGGCTTCATGGCAGCAGGACAGATGGGAGTTAAATGGAATTCCCTAGGATTTAAATGGAATTCCCTAGGATTTAAATGGAATTCCCTTGCTAGAGACAGTTTCATACCTTAGCAGCAGGTGATACCACCGTAATTAGTGTAGATGCCCACACTACATATAAAGCCAAAGTCTAAATAATTATTTCATCCAAAGAAAAATAATACTCTAATAAATTTCTTTGCCCCAGCCTCTGGGAGGATGGAAGCATGTTCTTCCCTGACTGGTTATGATGTGCATCCATTAGGAAACTAGCAGAGCAAGCTTCAAGTTACCATGCTCTGAGGACAGAAAATGGTAACATGGATTAGCTCTCTGCTTACTCTTCCTTCTGCTGGGAAGACAGCAGACCAATGAGACTGTCCTTCCTTCTCAGTTTACACCAATGCATTGAAGAAACTACAGACATCAGAATTCATAATGCCAGTGTTTCAGAATAAAGAAGCAGGGTTATGAGGAAGCACTCATCTCCAAATGGCAAAAGATTAGGCAGGTGGAGCCTCTAACATCAGTGTTTAGTATCAGGCTAGCCCTGCAAGATAAGTTCTCAACACACAGAATTGTAGAGAGCAAACATTTTATAAAATTCACAGACATCACTAGAGGTCTCACTGGTGCCAGCTCTGCCTTCTAACCTATGATTCCCTCTTCCCCCTATTCTAACCCCCAGTCAACCTTCCTGTTCCCCCATGACCTACTCTCTCTTCCTCTTCTCCCCCTCTCTTCTTCCCAGCTCCCACTGCCCCCCCACCCCTCACCATGTTCCCAATCTGTTCAGAAGATCTTGCCTCATTCCTCTTCTCTGGGGTACCATGAATATCTCTCTTAGGTTCTTTCCTGTTTCCCAGACTCTCTGTCAGTGGATCTGGCACCAGTAAGACCTCTAGTGATCTAAAGGGATGACACCAACTGGCAAGCTAAGCAATAGTGGAGGAATGCCCATTCCTGATAATGAACTTGATGTCTATAACCATCCTGGAGCCTTCACCCAGTGATTGATGGAAGCAGAGGCAAACACCCACAGTTAAACACTGAACTGAACCCATGGAACCCAGTGACAGAGAGAGAGGAGAGATGAGCAAATTGGCAAAGAATGGGCTGGCAAGACCAGCAGAGACAGCTGATCTGAACAGGGGAGAGCTCTTGGACCCCAGACCGACAGCTGGGAAACCAGCATGGGGTTGATCCAGACCACCAGAGTGTGAGAGTCAGTGAGGAGGCCTGGGAAACCTATGGGGCCCTGAGCAGTGGATCAGTGTTTATCCCTGGCACACAAACGGACTTCGTGTGTCCATAACACAAAGAGGGATGCTCTCTCAGCCTGGACTCATAGAGGAGTGCCTGGACCCTACCCTGAGTGAAATGACAGATTCTAGATATCCCCTATGTGGAAGGAAGTGGTGATAGGGTAGGAGGCTGAGGGGGATGGTGGGGGTGAAGGAGGAGAGGAGGGAGAGGGAACTGCGATTGGCATGTGAAGCAAGCTATTTAAAAATAAGAGAAAAAAATATTCACAGTTAGTGGCATGCACAGTGCATAGGAGCATGGCAAACATGAAAAGGACTATCAAGTTTAATAACAATAACTATAAGCATAAGCATAAGCATCTCCATTAATTTCCTGGGGTCACCATAGCAGTATAGCACAGGTCAGGTGACTTAGCACAGGCCCTTGCTCCCTCCACAGCTGCTGAAGTGGAGTTGATGGAGGATTTTTCTTCAAGTTTCTGGTAGCTGCAGGTGTTCTGAGGTCTGAAGATGCACCACCCCCTCCCTGAAACATCCTGAAAGGCCAGGTTCCCCTTGCTTCTGCACAGCCTTTCCATTGTCATGTCAATCTTGACATTCAACGTTTTACCTTGCATCTGAATGCCAGTCACATTGGATCAGATCTATTACAATGACCTATGAAGAAACAGATGACATTCTGAAAAGTAGAATCTTTGAAGCTCAACCCTGGAGGCCTTCCCTGACATTGAGTGGGATTTTGCATGCTTCCATATCTGTAGTATTCCATGTCTTCTTCACAGCACATACAATTCTTCAGTTTGGGAGGTGGCTTTGGCAAGTTTGCAATAGTTAATAAATGTGGAATTGGAAATTAAAACTTTAAAAGCATAATGAATTAGTTTTTTCTGCTTCTGTTTTGATTATTTCTGTACAGGCAGGACATGTGCCTCAAAAAGCATACCCCTTTTGAATCAGGGTGTCTTCGTGAGGAAGGTATCAAAATAAACAACAACAACAACAAAAAAACTCCTAGGATAGGTGGTGAAGTACATCAGAGCCAGGCAGTTCAGAGTAAATAAAGCAGGAATTCCAAAGTGTAATCCAAATTTTGGATTCTATGACATGGAGTTGTGTAGATGGCTCAGCAGCTGAGAACATGCACTACTGTTTCAGAAAACCTGAGTTAAATCCCCAGAAGCAATATCTGGCCTGTAACATAAATTATCATCAAACTCTGAAAGGGACAGGATGGAAGGACAGTTTTCCAAATAATGTTAAGTAAATTCAAAAAGCAGCATCAAATAAATAAATTAAATAAGGACCAAATGTAAGTGCCGGAACAGAAAATTGAACCCACTGAAATAATTATGCACAATCTTTCCTACCTTAAGCAAGGTGACATAAAATTCAGTTATTATGGGCTTCAGTGAAGTGAAGTGTAAACTTGGAGGAACCTAAAATATTTTTCATAATATAATCATGTATATGCTGTGGTGTGTGTGTGTGTGTGTGTGTGTGTGTGTGTGTGTCTTATTTTTGATAGATGTTTACCATGAACCCAGGCTATTCTGACTAGGCTGGCTGGCCAGTAAGCCTTAACGATCTTTTCCCCTCCCAGTCACCCATGCATGTCAGAATACAGTTTTTATGAGTGTGCTGGCAGTCTGAGCCCAGCTCTCATTCTTGCATGGCAAGCACAGAACTCTCTGACTCATCTCCCAGATCCCAGAAAACCATTTTTAAGAACTTAAAACTTACCATGCACTGGTTGGGTTCCTGGACATTCAGTTCATAAAACCAAATGTAAAATACCTACTAAAGGTAGTATATGGGCCTAGAGAAAAGGCTCAGTGGCTAAGAGTGCTTGTTGTAAAAGCAAAAGGAACTGTGTCCAAATCTCCAATGCTCATATAAAAACCAGGTATGGCCACACGTGCCTGTAACCTGTCTTTTGGGGAATGGAAATGGGTTTGTCTGGGGAGCTCCCTGGCAACACAACCTACTGAAATCTGTTAGACTGTGGTTTAGTGAGAGACTCTGTCTCAAAAAAATTCGAAGAGTGAATGAAGAAGTCAATGGCGGTCTTCCTTTGGTATCTGTAAGCACCTGTGAGCATGTACACTAACATACAGATATGTTCTCACATACACACATATGTGCACACACAAGTGTGACTGTGAACATGTAATTAGGTTTGAGAATTTATATTTTCCCTGTTTAAAAACTTAAAAAATTACATGATGGCTGAGAGGCAATGACAAACTTCCTGAGCTATCCAGGTCCTGTTATTTTTATGTGTATCTATCTTCCATATTTTGTCCAGTTGCTTAGTCCTCTCTTCAGCTTGCTTTAGTACCTCCTTTCCACATTTTACCTCTTTGCTCCTAGATACCTTATATCTGCTGGTTTCTCCATTGTAAGTCCCTCTGGACCCTTATAAAAAGGTTAAAAAGTAATCCTAAATTAGATGGCTTTTGATGAAGAACTAGTTGCCACTTATTGCCTGTGTGACTTTGGGAATGAAGTGACACTTCAGTTATTTGTGCCTCACTTTCTTCATATGTTAAATCTAAATAAATCACAATTCCCACTGTCCACTCTGTAAGATTGTTATGAGGATTAAGTTAATGGGTATTAATGTTAGAATTGCCACTGACATATGGAAAGCACTTGGTGTTTCAGTTATTATTTGTTTCATCCTCATGTACTCTGGTAAGTTTGGGCTGATAAGTCCTGGGGCATATCAACACATTCAGACATTACAGTAACAGGTAGCTTTCCTAAGAATGAGGTTATTGTTAGAGGAGTAACCAGTTGCTTTCATTATTCCCCTCATTCTGGGCTGAAAATTCATGGCTGTAATCATGGACAGAGCTGACACTCAATTAGATATTGTAATTGTATAAGTGACACAGATACATCAACCACCCCTATTTGCAAACCATTCTGCATGCTACTTCATTGCTCTCAGGAAGATATGATGTCTCTGTTCTTTGTATCTGAGTTGGTGTTGTGACTCGTTCTGCCCATTTAGGAAGAAGTAATGTTCTGTGCTTTCATAAGCAATGGTCTCAACTGGCTTTGCAGCTTCTACTCACTCTTGTGGCCTGAGGATATCATTTCAGTTTGAGATCATTAACTGAAATATTAGAAAAACACCAGCTAGCATCTGGCACCAAATGCTGAGCTATTGAGTGATGGTACCTCAAGTCACACAGCTCAGCTTTCAAGAGGAGTACAGGGAAGAACCACCCAGTAGATCATAGGCCAAATGATCCACATAGTCATGTGCAGAGTAAACTACTGTTATTTGAAGATATTAACACATAACTTTGCATCTACAGCACAGCACACACTAAGTGAGATGGGGTGAATTATATGCATTGCTAAGAAGGAAACTCTACAGTAAAATATCTCATACTCCACAGAATAAAGAAAATCAAGTCTAAAATGGCCAGCTCTCTAATGCTCACATATTGTAATAGTACAAACAATACAATTTCAAATCCGTGGACACTAATTTCAAAGAGTTAATCATTGAAATCTGTATACTATCAATAATCTTTAAAAATTATTTTATTTTTTCCTCCTTTAAAAATGTTATGAGAAGCCAGGTGGTGATGGGACATGCCTTTAACTCCAGAACTCAGGAGTCACAGACAGTCTGGAGTTCAAGGCCAGTCTGGTCTACAGAGCGAATTCTAGGACAGGTTTCAAGGCTGCAGAGAAACCCTGTCTTGAAAACAAAATGTTATGAGAAAGCCAGATCAAAGCTTGGTAACCTTGAAAGGCACAACACTGCTTGATTGTAACCAGGAAACTAAGATTGAATCTAAATTCTGTGCTCTGTTCATCACTAGGACACTTCAAAACATTTTGTTTCTCATGCTGTATGTTTTTCAGTTTTAATGGGAAATCCAGTCTTTTACAATAATAAACCATAGAACCAAATCATAGAGTTTGCATACTCTCATCTCTGCCTGATTTTGCAGATAAGAATGTGTGACTTATATTAAATGACTAGCAACACAAGCAGACAAGCACAGAACTCTAAGAAACCTGTGCACTGTGATTCCACAAGCTTTCCTTCAGCAACTTTAGTAAATGGACCTTTGCGACTGACAGATCTTTCCTGGGTCTCATGTTCTTGTTGTGGGTGATTTTTCTTGGCAATACTCATCAGGATTTAGTGTAGAGATTACAAATGCACAAACTAAATTAATATTTAAGATTCTGAAATGGGAACTAAGAATTCTAGTGGACTTCTGAAGACTCTCTAAAATCGTGTGTATGTGTGTGTGTGTGTGTGTGTGTGTGTGTATGAGTGTGTGTGTATGTGTGTGTGTGTGTTTCTTCAAGCCACAGGTGGTGATACATTCATAATCCCGGACTTGGGAGGTTGAGTCAGGAGGATCAGGTGTTCAATGGCATGCTGGATTACACCTCCATATAAGCACTGTGTTCATAAGATTACCACATGTATGATCACCTACAGGAGAGCCCTGCACTGCACAAGATCAAGCTGGTCAGCATCCAGCCCAGACATGAGACAGGCTCAGGCAACTCCATTTCTAGCTGACACAATATTGCCAATGGATGGATGCTGGGAAAGAGAGTCGGTTTTCTTCACAGTTTGTCCACTGGTTGCTTGCCTACACTCCTGTGGATGGCAGAATCCTCACACACCTGCAAGCAGCACAAACTGAACTCAGTGGGTTATCAATATTATAAAAAATTACATTAAGGTGGGAGGAAGAAATATTGAGAAAGCTGAAGAAGAATGTGAAAGTTTAGATATGAGCAAGACATGCTATATATGTGAATAGAATTGTCAAAGAGTAAATTTAAGATGTTTTAAAAAATGTAAAGAAATACATGTATGCGCTTTAATAAAACAATTGTATTGCTAAATCAGGATTTTCTGATCCTTTAACGAATTGCTTTGTACAAATCTGTCTTTATTAATACAACTATATGAAAACAATGAACATCTTATATTTTATTGGATCCTTCAAGTTGTTACTGTCCTGCTGTCCAAGAAGCCCATGAAATGAATCTAGGGATCATAACCCACTGTGTTATTTCATGTACAGTGCTCATTTTTCCTAATTAGTATGCATCAATGTCTAACATTGGGCTTTACTGGCAACCCTATTAAAAAGTGGGTATCTCCACTAGTCATGCAAAGTGTGTCTATCCTGAAATTCAGGTTGGCAGGTCCAGGACTGACATAGTCTGACTTTCAAAATGCATAGAATGTTTACTTGAACTCCAATCTTGTAAAGAATAAAATTACTTTACAAAATAAAATTATTGACATTTCTGGCTTCTAGTAAAAACATTTTATAACCAACAAGAACACAAAAACTGCATTCCTGATCATGTGTCACACAGTAGCAATTCATTATCTGCCTCTTTACAATAGAGTCTGGGAAGCTAAGGAACAAATAAGGGATACAGTGTATGCTTAGCACATGTTGACATAAAGGAAAGGCTCACTATATATGGTCCTCCTCAGCAAAATTCATCCAGACACTATTGTCTCTAGTGGCTTTATCATTCACTTACTTGGTTAATTTTTGTCAACCAAAGAAATGTATTTCATCTCACTTAATTCATTTACATTACTCATCTGCCCTTTCCCGACATACATGAGAAATAAATCCCTGATAAATTCAGTATATTAAACATCACTTTCAAGAGCATAGATATTTTTCCCCTGAATGCCTGTTGTGTACAGAAATTAGGATATCAATTTCTCCTTATCCCTAAAGTAATCTGTTTTGCTTATGAGAAACAGGCATTACATGTCAGCAATAATCTTTAAGATGGTTTCTCAAATTGTAGAATCAGGTGGCAAGAGAGTTCAGGTGGTAAAGGCACTGGCAGACAAACCAACAACCTGAGTTAGACACTGGGATTTGGTGGGAAGAGAAAAGTACTTCCTGTGTTCAGTCTCTGTCTCTCTCATTCTCTCAAAATAGATTAAAATGTAATTTAAAAATAAAAATCTTCAATATACTAAAAATAAGTTTCAAAAACATATTCAAGGTAAAGAAAGAAAAATGTTGTTGACAATTGTAGAAAGGTTAATCAATTTTGTACAAAATATTTCAATACAAGGATATGTTTCTATCCATAAAGCCAAAGTAGATTTGACAAAATATAACCAAAAATACAAACTTAAACAATTTAAAGATGCAACCTGAAAACATCCAAGAGCAGGACACTAAGTAGTGGAGGGTAATGCTGTTTTGATGTCTTACTTATATTGCATGGGATATATCCGTACATTTTGTCATAATCTCATTTAATCTCATTAGCCAATGACCTCTAAGGCAATTGTCCCTGCACATCATTCTCTTAACAAGGACATATTCTCGAATATAGAGTCAGCCTCTGAGCCAAAGGCAGCTATTTTGACCTGGTGGTGGTGGTACACGACTTGAATCCCAGCACTTGAGAGTCAGAGGTAGGCAGATTTCTGTGAGCTGAGTGCCAACTTGGTCTATACAATGAGTTCCAGGTAAGCCTATGCTGCACAGAGAAATCCTGTCTCATAAACAATACAAAGAACAACAAAAGGTATCTATATTGTTATTCCCGAAGGACCATATATCAAAGATCTTCAGCCATGTCAGGATTTGAAAATTCTAAATCTCTTTGTATATGATTATCAGTTTGTAAGCTTTCTCTATAAGCACCCAGACTTTGGTTATCCAAGCTTGAAAAACTCTCCCTGATATTTCATCCATGGTAAAGCTTCAGTAATTGCATCACTGGAATGTCTGCCTCTGTTATGGAGCTACCTCACCCCCACACACACACACTCCATCCCCTATCAGGTCTGGACAAGGAGAGGAATACGATCCAGCCCAGCTCAATCATCCAGTAAACTCCACACTCTCAAGCATACTGATCCTATCTTCAGATCTTTGTCCCTCTTTTTTCTATAGGAGTGAACACCCCGTGCTTACTGTTTATTCACATTGTCCTTGAGTACAGGCCAAACAAAAGATTCTTCACTAGTTGTGCTGTTGTGACAAAATGCATTGTGAGTCCTTTGAAATATTGATAGAGATATCAGAAAGTTCATAAAGTGGTAGGTAGACAATGTGCACAGTCTTGTACTGATATTCTCTGTTCACCAAGGCCATCCTAAATGAAGGGACACTTGATTAACCCTTCTTGCTTCTAGTTGCCTTTGCATAGATTTTTTTGTATTATTCATTGTCATAGGACAATGAAATTTAATCTCTAATTTCTTCCCTTGACATATTATTCTTAAAGGTAGAGATCATTCTGACTCTGCAAGATGTTCAGCAAGTAGAAACACTTTCTGCCCATTCCTGATGATCTGAGTTCAACCCTCATCTCTCTCTCTCTCTCCCTCTCTCCCTCTCTCTCTCTCTCTCTCTCTCTCTCTCTCTCTCTCACACACACACACACACACACACAAACACACAAGTGGTAATATGCATCTCTAATCTTAGCACTAATACAGTGAGATGAGAAGCAGGTGGATACACATAAGCTTATGGGCCAACTATATAGACATCTACAGAGTGACAAGAACAAGAGGGACCCTGCCTCAGCAAATAGAAGCTGAGAACTCACATCTGAAAGTGGTCTTCTGACCATACACATACAGACATATTATAATACATAATTTACATGTACACAGTAAACACCTAAATAAGAATACATGGAGTAAAATTTAAAAACAACAAAAAACCAAAAACATATGGTCCCAGAAGAAGACCTTCCACAGAAGAAACATAGAATGGGTGCCCATTTGCAAAATTGCCTTCTTTATTTTTACTTCACTGTTTTAGAATAAAAGTTATCCAGGGGCTTAAAATTTAGCTCTATAAGTAAAGTACTTGCTATGAAAGCATGAGGACCTAAATTGAATCCCAAGAACCCATGTAAGCACACACACACACACACACACACACACACACACACACACACACACACACTAGATGTTTGTAATCTCAGTGCTTTGAAAGGTGAAGAAAGGCAGATTCCCAGAGCAACCTTGTCCATTTGACCTATTTAGGACTTTTCAGGCCAGTGAGATATCTAGTCTCCCCAAAAAGGTATACAACATCCAAAACCAATATCTAGGGCTGTTCTTGGATTTCTGTCTCTAAGTATACATCATCACCTGAACACATACACCTGCATATGAACATACACAGACACCAAACATAAAGAAAAAATAACAAAAAATGCAGGTTTTTCAAGAATTTATAACCACCAATGAATACTATTTTCATAACTTCTAATGCTTCTCTAACCCTGAGTATCAAAGGTCCTCATGGGATGCCCTGGTTTTAATTGCAGGAACCTGAGTATGTGTTCTCAACTATGGTACGAAGGACTTTGCAGATATGCCAAAGTATTTGTAATAAATATATTGTGAATGTACATGTGGCCACAGTGTAACAAGGACATGATAAGACAGAGGAAAGTGTCCCACATCACAATCAGATAAAATCTGGTTGGGCAGATTTGTGAAAGGTCTGTAGCACAGGGGGTTTCCACAATGTTCAGAAACAAAAAAACAGGTTGTTCCTTGGGTCTCTAAAAGCTACTAGCCCTATCAACACTTGACCCCAGATGCTCAGTTTGACTGTGCTCAGCTGACTTCTTTTTTGTGAGAAGGGTGAGTACAAGACAGGTTTTCTCTGTGTAGTCCTAGCTGTCCTAGAATCCCCTCCATAGGGTAGGCTGACCTTGAACTCAGATGTACATTCTTCTGTATCCTGAGTGCTGGGATAAAAGGGGTGTGCTACCATCACCCAGTTGACCCAGCATTTATCATGCATTGTTTTGGATTTCAGCTATTCTTATGCTGATGATGTATCATAACAGCAACAAGAAACTAATGTACTTTCCTTCCAAAGTTTGTCATTATCCCAAAAGAGATAGTTTAAGATTTTGTAATTCTAGTGAAGAATGGCTCTGGTTTAACCACTGGTATGCCGCTGACCATAGCTCCTGAAATGCCACAGATTCCCAACTCCTACCTTACCACAGATCACAGCTTTGTGGACTCTCATGGTTATGAAAAAATGGTATGCAACTGGAGGAAACTGTGGCCACATATCACTTTTTACCACTGTAAATTCCTTTATTGTAGATTCAGTTTGAGTAAAGGTGATGCCTATTTCTTGCAATAAAGAGAGAAATGGCCAATGAAATGTTAACTTTGCTGGGGATATTTTCCTCTTTTTTGTTTTAAGTTGCTTTCATCCATTCAAAGATTAATAAAAAGTGGAATGGATACTATCCCAGTGGTCTTAACAGTATCCATGCTGACTTCCCCACTGGTATCTTCTTCCTTTGTTCATTATTCATATCCCTTCAGTTAGATCTCCAAGAGGGAAGTTGGGAGGGCTCTGGTACCCACACAACTTATTCCAAAGTAGTATACAAATATGCAGGCAAAGCCTTCTGCCCTTCACCCCTCCCTTGTGATAGCAGTGGGAGCTATTGCCAGCCAGGCAATTAACATTTCAGATGCATTTTCTCAACTTCATAAAACATTTCAGTTTTTGATCTTTTATTTGGGTCATGTTTTACTTTTCATAATACATTTTTCATAATTTATCATTCATTTACATTTCAATTAAGGATGTTAGCTGTTTGGTAAAACTACCCTGATGGAGGAGTGTGAAATAAATTATTGGAGTTGCTATAATCTGCACTTCCATTACCACCTCATTTACCCTAATGACACTAAAAAGATTGTCATCCTCAATGTAGCTCATTCCAGTGATAGAAATTCCCTTTGGAGTTCCACACACTGAGGCTGTAGATATTTGCATGTGGTGTTAGATATGCTAATGAGGCAGTTGCTGGCTGGACTTCGCCCAGGGAGTCTTCATCCAGGAGAGACTCAGATAGAAATTAAACTGTATCTGGAGCCTTTCAAGAAGATGCCCCCAGGCTCAGATAATGAACATTTAACAAGAAAG